>NC_060149.1:953830460-954144210 GCF_021461385.2 Schistocerca piceifrons | reverse complement strand
TAGCGCCGGGATTTTATACAAAAGGCACAATGCCGACTTAAGTACAAGATGAGTAAATCTTTTCATTGTTTGTGGTTTGCATTGAGCGTTTCCTGGGATATCAGTATTGGATTCCGATGCACTACTGCAGATTCACTCTATTCCTTGGCCCTTCATATTGACAAAGAAACACAGAAATTGCGTCGGGATTTAATACAAAAGGCACAATGCCGACTTAAGTACAAGATGAGTAAATCTTTTCATTGTTTGTGGTTTGCGTTGAGCGTTTCCTGGGATATCAGTATTGGATTCCGATGCGCTACTGCAGATTCTCTCTATTCCTTGGCCCTTCACATTGACAAAGAAACACAGAAATTGCGTCGGGATTTAATACAAAAGGCACAATGCCGACTTAAGTACAAGATAAGTAAATCTTTTCATTGTTTGTGGTTTGCTTTGAGCGTTTCCTGGGAGATCTGTATTAGTTTCCGATGCACTACTGTAGCTTTAGTCTATCCCTTGGACCATCACATTGACGATGAAACGCAAAATTGCGTTGGGAATAACACAAAAGGTACAATGCCCACTTAAGTGCAACAAGAGTAAATCTTCCCTCTGTCTGTGGTTTGTTATGACCGTTTCCTAAGAGATCAGTGTTAGATTCCGATGCACTCTTGCAGGTTTAGTCTATCCCTTGGTCTTTCACATTGTCGATGAAACATAGAAATTGCGTCGGGATTTAATACAAAATGCACAATGCTGACTTAAGTACAAGAAGAGTAAATCTTCTCATTGTTTGTGGTTTGCTTTGAACGTTTCCAGGGTCATCAGTACTAGAATCGAAGGCACTACTGCACCTTTACTCTATCCCTCTGTTCTTCACATACACGATGGAACACAGAAATTGCGTCGCGATTTAATACAAAAGGCACAATCCCGTCTTAAGTACAAGAAGATTCAATCTTCTCATTGTTTGTGGTTTGCTATGAGCGTCTCCTGGGAGATCAGTATTAGTTTCCGATTCACTGAAGCAGCTTTACTCTATCCCTTGGTCTTTCACATAGACGATGAAACACAGAAATTGCGTCAGGATTTAATACACAAGGCACAATGCCGACTTATGTACAAGATGAGTAAATCTTCTCATTGTTTGCGGATTGCTTTGAGCGCTTCCTGGGAGATTAGTATTAGATTCCGATGCACTACTGCAGCTTTACTCAATCCCTTTGACCTTCACATTGTCGATGAAACACAGAAATTGCGTCGGGATTTAAAGCAAAAGGCACAATGCCGACTTAAGTACAAGAAAAGTAAATATTCTCATTGCTTGTGGTTTGCTTAGACTCTTTTCTAGGAAATCAGTGTTAGATTCCGATGCACTACTGCAACTTTACTCTATCCCTTGGACTTTCGCATTGTCGATGAAACACAGAAATTGCGTCGGAATTTAATACAAGAGGCACAATGCCAACTTGAGTACAAGAAGAGTAAGTCTTCTCATTGTTTGTGGTTTGCTTTGAACGTTTCCTGGGATATCACTATTACATTCCGATGCACTACTGCAGCCTTACTCTATCCCTTGGACCTTCACGTTGACGATGAAACTCAGAAATTGCGTCGGGATTTAAAGCAAAAGGCACAATGCCGACTTAAGTACAAAAATAGTAAATATCTTCATTGTCAGTGGTTTGCTTTGAGCGTTTCCTGGGAGATCAGTATTAGATTCCGATGCACTAATGCAGCTATACTCTATCACTTGGACCTTCGCATTGACGATGAAACAAAGTAAATGCGTCGGGGTTTAATACAAAAGGCACAATGCCGACTTAAGTACAAGAGGAGTAAAACTTCTCATTCTTTGTGGTTTGCTTTGAGCGTTTCTTGGGGGATCAGTATTAGATTCCGATGCACTACTGCAGCTTCACTCTATCCCTCGACCTTCACATTGACGATGGACCACAGAAATAGCGACGGGTTGTAATACAAAAGGCACAATGCCGAATTAAGTACTAGAAGAGTAAATCATCTCATTGTTTGTGGTTTGCTTTGAGCGTTTCCCGCAAGATCTGTATTAGATTCCCACGCACTACTGCAGCTTTACTCTACCCCAGGGACCTTCCGGATTACGATGAAACACAGATATAGCGTCGGAAACTAAAACAAAAGGCACAATGTGAACTTAAGTACAAGAAGAGTAAGTCTTCTCATTGTTTGGATTTTGCTTTGAGCGTTTCCTGGGAGATCAGTATTAGATTCCGATGCACAACTGCAGCTTTACTCTATCCCTTGGACCTTCACATTACGATGAAACACAGAAATTGCGTCGGGATTTAATACAGAAGGCTCAATGCCGACTGAAGTACAACAAGAGTAAATCTTCTCAATGATTGAGGTTTGCTTTGAGCGATTCCTGGGAGATCAGTATTAGATTCTGATGCAATACCACAGCTTTACTCTATCCCTTGGACCTTCACATTGACGATCAAACACAGAAATCGCGTCGGGATTTAATACGAAATGCACAATGCCAACTTAAGTAAAAGAAAAGTTAATTTTCTCGATGTTTGTGGTTTGCTTTGAACGTTTCCTGGGAGATCAGTACTAGATTCGTTTGCACTACTGCACCTTAACTCTATCCCTTGGACCTTCAAACTCACGATGGAACACAGAAATTGCGTCGCGATTTAATACAAAAGGCACAATGCCGACTTAAGTACAAGAAGAGTGAATCTTCTCACTGTTTGTGGTTTGCTTTGAGCGTCTCCTGGGAGATCAGTATTAGATTCCGATTCACTACTTCAGCTTTACTCAATCCGTTTGACCTTCACATTCACGATGGAATACATAAATTGCGTCGGGATTTAATACAAATGGCACAATGCTGACTTAAGTACAAGAAGAGTAAATCTTCTTATTGTTTGTGGTTTGCTTTGAGTGTTTCCAGGGAGATCAGTGTTAGACTCCGATGCACCACTTCAGCTTTACTCTATCCCTTGGACATTCACATTGACGATGAGACACAGAAATTGAACGGTATTTAAGACGAAAGGCACCATGCCGACTTATGTACAAGAAGGTTAAATCTTCTCAGTGATTGAGGTTTGCTTTTAGCGTTTCCTGGGAGATAAGTATTAGATTTAGATGCACTACTGCAGCTTTACTCAATCCCTTTGACCTTCACACTGTCGATGAAACACAGAAATTGCGCCGGGATTTAATGCAAAAGCCACAATACCGGCTTAAGTACACGAAGGTTAAATCTTCTCAATGTTTGTGGTTTGCTTTGAACGTTTCCTTGGAGAACAGTGTTAGATTCCGATGCACTACTGCATTTTTAATCTATCCCTTGGACTTTCACATTGTCGATGAAACACGGAAATTGCGTCGGGATATAATACAATAGGCATAATGCCAACTTGAGTACAAGTAGAGTAAATCTTCTCGTTGCTTGTGGTTTGCTTTGAGCGTTTCGTGGGATATCAGTATTACATTCCGATGCACGACTGCAGCTTTACTGTATCACTTGGACCGTCACATTGACGATGAAACACAGAAATTGCGCTGGGATTAAAACGATAGGCACAATGCCGACTTAAGTACTAGAAGGTTAAATCTTCTCATTGTTTGTGGTTTGCTTTGAGTGTATCCTGGGAGCTCAGAAATAGATACCGATGCCCAACTGCAGCCTTACTCTATTTCTTGGACTTTCACATTGACGATGAAACACAGATATTGCGTCGGGATTTAATACAAAAGGCACAATGCCAACTTCAGTTCAATAAGAGTAAATCTTCTCATTGCTTGTGGTTTACTTTGTGCGTTCCTTGGGATATCAGTATTAGATACAGATGCACAACTGCAGCTTTACTGTATCACTTGGACCGTCACATTGAAGATGAAACACAGAAATTGCACTGGGATTTAATACGAAAGGCACAATGACGACCTAACTACAAGAAGAGTAAATCTTCTCATTGTTTGTGGTTTGTTTTTAACGTTTCCTGGGAGATCAGTATTAGATTCCGATGCACTACTGCAGCTTCAATCTATCCGTTGTACCTTCAGATTGACGATGAAACACAGATATTGCGCCGGGATATAATACAATAGGCACAATGCCGACTTAAGTAAAAGATGAGTAAGTCTTCTCAATGTTGGCAGTTTGCTTTGAGCGTTTCCTGGGAGATCAGTATTAGATTGTGATGCACTACTGCTGTTTAACTCTATTCCTTGGACCTTCACATAGACGATGAAACACCGAAATTGCGTCGGGATTTAATACAAAATTGACAATGCCGACGTAAGTGGAAGAAGAGTAAATCATCTCATTGTTTGTGGTTCGATTTGAGCGTTTCCAGGGAGATCAGTATTAGATTCCGATGCACTACTGCAGCTTTACTGTATCCCTTGGATCTTCACATTGACGAGGAAACACAGAAATTGCGTCGGGATTTATTACAAAAGGCACAATGACGACTTAAGTACAAGAAGAGTAAATCTTCTCACTGTTTGTGGTTTGTTTTGAGCGCTTCCTGGGAGATCAGTATTAGATCCCGATGCACTACTGCAGCTTTAATCTATCCGTTGGACCTACACACTGATGATGAAACACAGATATTGCGACGGGATTTAATACAATTGGCACAATGCGACTTAAGTACAGGAAGAACAAATCTTCTCATTGTTTGTGGTTTGCTTTGAGCGTTTCTTAGGGGATCAGTACTAGATTCCGATGGGCTACTGCAGCTTTACTCTATCCCTTGGACCTTCTCATTGACGATGAAACTCAGAAATTGCCTCGGGATTTAATACAAAAGGCACAATGCCAACTTCAGTACAAGAACTGTAAATCCTTTCATTGCTTGTGGTTTACTTTGTGCGTTTCCTGGGATATCAGAAGTAGAATCCGATGCACTACTGCAGCTTTACTGTATCACTTGGACCTTCACATTGACGATGAAACACAGAAATTGCGCCGGGATTTAATACGAATGGCACAATGCCGACTTAAGTAGAAGAAGAGTAAATCTTCTCATTGTTTGTGGTTTGTTTTGAG
This sequence comes from Schistocerca piceifrons, assembly GCF_021461385.2. Lineage (NCBI taxonomy): Eukaryota > Metazoa > Arthropoda > Insecta > Orthoptera > Acrididae > Schistocerca > Schistocerca piceifrons. Next base: position 954,139,175 of record NC_060149.1, on the reverse strand, counting down.
CGTTTCCTGTGAGATCAGTATTTGTTTCCGATGCACTACCGCAGATTCACTCTATCCCTTGGACCTTCACATTGACGATGAAACACAGAAATTGCATCGGGATTTAATACGAAATGCACAATGCCAACTTAAGTACAAGAAAAGTAAATTTTCTCGATGTTTGTGGTTTGCTTTGAACGTTTCCTGGGAGATCAGTACTAGATTCGTTTGCACTGCTGCACCTTAACTCTATCCCTTGGACCTTCACATTCACGATGGAACACAGAAATTGCGTCGCGATTTAATATGAAAAGCACAATGCCGACTTAAGTACAAGAGGAACAAATCTTCTCATCGTTTGTGGTATGCTTTGAACGTTTCTTAGGGGATCAGTACTAGATTCCGATGTTCTACTGCAGCTTTACTCTATCCCTTGGACCTTCTCAATGACGAAGAAACACTGAAATTGCGTCGGGATTTAATACAGAAGGCACAATGCCGACTTAAGTACAGAATGGTTAAATCATCTCATTGTTTGTGGTTTACTTTGTGCGTTTCCTTGGAGATCAGTGTTAGATTCCGATACACTACTGAAGCTTTACTCTATCCCTTGGACTTTCACATTGACGATGAAACACAGAAATTGCGTCGGGATTTAATACAAAAGGCACAACGACGACCTAACTACAAGAAGAGTAAATCTTCTCATTGGTTGTGGTTTCCTTTGAGCGTTTCCTGGGCGATCAGTACTAGATTCCGATGCACTACTGCAGCTTTACTTTATCTCTATCCTTTGGACTTTCACATTGACGATGAAACACTTAATTGCGTCGGGATCTAATACAAAAGGCACAATGCCAACTTCAGTACAAGAACTGTAAATCCTTTCATTGCTTGTGGTTTACTTTGTGCGTTTCCTGGGATATCAGTATTAGAATGCGATGCACTACTGCAGCTTTACTGTATCACTTGGACCTTCACATTGACGATAAAACACAGAAATTGCGCCAGGATTTAATACGAAAGGCACAACGCCGACTTATGTACAAGAAGAGTATATCATCTCATTGTTTGTGGTTTGCTTTGAGCGTTTCGTGGGAGATCAGTATTAGATTCCGATGCACTACTGCAGCTTTACTCTATTCCTTGGACCTTCACATTGCGATGAAACACAGAAATTGCGTCGGGATTTAATACAAAGGGCACAATCCCAACTTAAGTACAAGAAGAGTAAATTTTCTTGATGTTTGTGGTTTGCTTTGAGCGTTTCCTGGGAGATCAGTACTAGATTCGTTTGCACTACTGCAGCTTTACTCTATCCGTTGGACCTTCGCATGACGATGAAACACAGAAATAGCGTCGGGATTTAATACAAAGGGCACAATGCAGACTTAAGTACAAGAAGAGTAAATCTTCTCATTGTTTGTGGTTTGCTTTGAGCGTTTCCTGGGATAATCAGTACTAGATTCGTTTGCACTACTGCTGCTTTACTCTATCCCTAGGACCTTCACATTCACGATGGAACACAGAAATTGCGTCGGGATTTAATACAAAAGGCACAATGCCGACTTAAGTACAAGAAGAGTAAATCTTCTCATTGTTTGTGGTTTGTTTGAGCGTTTCCTGGGAGATCAGTAAGAGATTCCGATGCACTGCTGCAGCTTTTCACTTATCCTCGGACCTTCACATTGACGATGAAACAAAGGAATTGCGTCGGGATAGAATACATAATGCACAATGCCGACTTAAATACAAGAAGTGTAAATCTTCTCATTGTTTGTGGTTTGTTCTGAGCGTTTCCTGGGGGATCAGTACTAGATCCCGATGCACTACTGTAGCTTTACTCTATCCTATGGATCTTCACATTGAAGATGAAACACATAAAATTAGTCGGGATTTAATACAAAAGGCACAATGCCGACTTAAGTACAAGAAAAGTAAATCCTGTCATTGTTTGTGGTTTGCTTTCTGCGTTTCCTGGGGGATCAGAAATAAATTCCGATGCACTACTGCAACTTTATCCATTGCACTTTCACACTGACGTTGTAACACAGAAATTGCGTCGGGATTTAATATTGCAAGCACAATGCCGACATAATTACTAGAAGAGTAAAACTACTCATTGTTTGCGGTTTGCTTTGAGCGTTTCCTGGGAGATCAGTATTAGATTCCGATGCACTACTGCAGCTTAATTCTATCCCATGGACCTTCACATCGACGATGAAACGCAGAAATTGCCTCGGGTTTTAATACAAAAGGCACAATGCCGACTGAAGTACAAGAATATTAAATTTTCACATAATTTGTGGTTTGATTGAGGGTTTCCTTGGAGATCAGTGTTAGATTCCGATCTACTACTGCAGCTTTACTCTATCCCTTGGACCTTGACATTGGCGATGTAACACAGAAATTGCGTCGGATATTAATACGAAAGGACAATGCCAACTTAAGTACAAGAAGAGTAAATTTTCTTGATAATTGTGGTTTACTTTGAGCGTTTCCTGGGAGATCAGTACTAGATTCGTTTGCACTACTGCAGCTTTATTCTATCCCGTCGACCTTCACATTGACGATGAAATACAAAAATTGCGTCGGGATTTAATACAAGAGGCACAATCCCGACTTACATACGAGAAGAGTAAATCTTCTCATCGTTTGTGGTTTGTTTTGTGCGTTTCCTGGGAGATCTGTATTAGATTCCGATGCACTACTGCAGCCTTACTCCATCCCTTGCAACTACACGTTGACGATGAAACACAGAAATTGCGTCGGGAATTAATACAAAAGGCACAATGCCGACTTAAGTATATGAAGAGTAAACCTTCTCATTGTTTGTGATTTGCTTTGAGCGTTTCCCGTAAGATCAGTATTAGTTCCCGTTCCACTACTGCAGCTTTACTCTATCCCTTGGACCTTCACATTGACGATGAGACACAGAAATTGCGTCGGGAATTAATACAAAGGCACAATGCCAACTTGCGTACAAGCAGAGTAAATCTTCTCATTGTTTGTGGTTTACTTTGAGCATTTCCTGGGAGATCATTATTAGATTCCGATGCACTACTGCAGCTTGACTCTATCCCTTGGACCTTCACATTGACGATGAAACACAGAAATTGCGTCGGGATTTAATACAAAATTCACAATGCCGACTTAAGTACAAGAAGGGTAAATCTACTCATTGCTTGTAGTTAGCTTTGAGCGTTTATTGGGAGATCAGTATTAGATTGCGATGCACTCCTGCGGCATTACTCTATCCCTTGAACCTTCACATTGACAATGAAACACTGAAATTGCGTCGGGATTTAATACAAAGGGCACAATGCCAACTTGAGTACAAGCAGAATAAATCTTCTCATTGTTTGTGGTTTACTTTGAGCGTTTCCTGGGAGGTCAGTATTAGATTCCGATGCACAACTGCTTCTTTATTCTAAAACTTGGACCTTCACATTCACGATGGAACACAAAAATTGCGTCGAGATTTAATACAAAAGGCACAATCCCTACTTAAGTACAACAAGAGTAAAACTTCACATTGTTTGTGGTTTGCTTTGAGCATTTATCGGGAATTCAGTACCAGATTCCGATGCACTACTGCAGCTTTATTCTATGGCTTGGACCTTCACATTGACGATGTAACACAGATATTGCGTCGGGAATCAATACAAAAACCACAATGCCGTCTTAAGTACAAGAGGAGTTAATTTTCTCATTGTTAGTGGTTAGCTTAGAGCGGTGACTTAAGTACGAAAGGGTTAAATCTTCTCATTGTATGTGGTTTGTTTGGGCGTTTTCTGTGGGATCAGTATTATATTCCGAAGCACTACTGCAGCTCTACTCTATCCCTTGGACGGTCACCCTGACGGTGAAACAAAGAAATTGTGTCGGGATTTAATACAAAAAGCACAATGCCGATTTAAGTACAAGAAGAGTAAATCTTCTCATTGTTTGTGGTTTGCTTTGTGCGTTTCCTGGGGGTCAGTACTAGATTCCGATGCACCACTGCAGCCTTATTCTATCGCTTGGACCTTCACATTAACGATGATACATAGAAATTGCGTCTTGATTTAATACAAAAGGCACAATGCAGACTTAAGTACAAAAAGGTTAAACCTTCTCATTGAACGTGGTTTGTTTGAGCGTTTTCTGGGGGATCTGTATTAAATTCCAATGCACTACTGCAGCTTTACTCTATCCCTTGGACCTTCAGATTGACGATTACACACAGAAATTGCGTCGGGATATAAAACAAAATTTACAATGTCAACTTAAGTACAAGGAGAGTAATTCTTCTCAGTGTTTGTGGTTTTTCTTTGAGCGTATCCTGGGAGATCAGTATTAGATTCCGATGCACTACTGAAGCTTTACTCAATCGCTTGGACCTTCACAGAAATTGCGTCCGGATTTAATACAAAAGGCACAATGACGACTTAAGTAAAAGAAGGTTAAATCTTCTCATTGTTTGTGGTTTGTTTCAGCGTTTCCTGTTAGATCAGTAATAGATTCCGATGCACTACTTCAGCTTTACACTATCCCCTCGACCTTCACATTGACGATGAAACAAAGAAATTGCCACGGGATTTAATACAAAAGGCACAATGCCGACTTAAGAACAAGAAGAGTAAATCTTCTCATTGTTTGTGGTTTGCTTTGAGCGTTTCCTGGAAGATCAGTATTAGATTGCGATGAACTACTGTAGCTTTACTCTATCCCTTGGACCTTCAGATTGACGATGAAACACAGATATTGCGTCGGGATTTAAAACAAAATTTACAATGTCAACTTAAGTACAAGACGAGTAAATCTTCTTACTGTTTGCGGTTTGCTTTGAGCGTTTCCTGGGAGATCAGTATTAGACTCCGATGCACTACTGCAGCTTTACTCCATCTCTTGAACCTTCACATTGACGATGGAACACAGAAATTGCGCTGGGCTCTAATACAAAAGGCACAATCCCGACTTAAGTCAAGAAGAGTAAATTTTCTCATTGTTAGTGGTTTGTTATGAGCATTTTCTGGGAGATCAGTATTAGAATGCCATGCACTATTGCAGCTTTCCTCTATCCCTTGGACCTTCACATTGACGATGAAACACTGAAACTGCGTCGGGATTTAATACAAAAGGCACAATGCCGACTTAAGTACATGAAGAGTAAACCTTCTCATTGTTTGTGGTTTACTTTGAGCGTTTCTTGGGAGATCAGTATTAGATTCCGATGCACTCCTGCAGCTTTACTCTATCCCTTGGACATTCACATTGACGATGAAACACAGAAATTGCGTCGGGATTTAATACAAAATTCACAATGCCGACTTAAGTACAAGAAGGGTAAATCTACTCATTGTTTGTAGATAGCTTTGAGCGTTTCTTGGGAGATCAGTATTATATTGCGATGCACTCCTGCAGCATTACTCTATCCCTTAAACCTTCACATTGACAATGAAACACTGAAATTGCGTCGGGATTTTATACAAAGGGCACAATGCCGACTAAAGCACATGATGAGTAAATCTTCTCATTGTTTGGGGTTTGCTCACAGCGTTTCTGGGAAGATCAGTATTATATCCCGATGCACTACTGCAGCTTTACTCTATCCCAAGGACCTTCACATTGACGATGAGACACAGAAATTGCGTCGGGAATTAATACAAAAGGCACAATGACAACTTGAGTACAAGTAGAGTAAATCTTCTCATTGTTTGTGGTTTACTTTGAGCGTTTCCTGGGAGATCAGTATTAGATTCCGATGCACAACTGCTTCTTTACTCTAACACTTGGACCTTCACATTCACGATAGAACACAAAAATTGCGTCGAGATTTAATACAAAAGGCACAATGCTGACTTAAGTACAAAAAGGTTAAATCTTCTCACTGTATGTGGTTTGTTTGAGCTTTTTCTGGGGGATCAGTATTATATTCCGATGCACCACTTCTGCTTTACTATATCCCTTGGACCTTCAGATTGACGACTAAACACAGAATTTTCGTCGGGATTTAAAACAAAATTTACAATGTCAACATAAGTACAAGGAGAGTAAATCCTCTCATTGCTTGTGGTTTGCTTTGAGCGTTCCCTGGGAGATCAGAATTAGATTCCGATGCACTACTGCAGCTTTACTCTATCCCTTGGACCTTCACATTGACGATGAAAGACAGAAATTGCGTCCGGATTTAATACTAAAGGCACAATAACGACTTAAGTAAAAGAAGGTTAAATCTTCTCATTCTTTGTGGTTTGTTTCAGCGTTTCCTGTTAGATCAGTAATAGATTCCGATGCACTACTTCAGCTTTACACTATCCCTTCGACCTTCACATTGACGATGAAACAAAGAAATTGCCACGGGATTTAATACAAAAGGCACAATGCCGACTTAAGAACAAGAAGAGTAATTCCTCTCATTGTTAGTGGTTTGCTTTGAGCGTTTACTGGGAGATCGGTATTAGATTCCGATGGACTACTGCAGCTTTACTCCATCTCTGGAACGTTCACATTGACGATGAAACACTGAAACTGCGTCGGGATTTAATACAAAAGGCACAAAGCCGGCTTAAGTACTTGAAAAGTAAATCTTCTCATTGTTTGTGGTTTGCTTTGAACGTTTCCTGGGATATCACTATTACAACCCGATGCACTACGGCAGCTTTAGTCTATCCCTTGGATCTTCACATTGACGTTGAAGCACAGCAATATCGTCGGGTTTTAATAGAAAAGGCACAATGCCGACTTAAGGAGAAGAAGAGTAAATCTTCTAATTGTTTGCGGTTTTCTTTGAGCATTTCCTGGAAGATCAGCATTAGATTCCGATGCACTACTGCAGCCTTACTCTATCCCTAGGACCTTCAGATTGTCGATGAAACTCAGAAATTGCGTCGGTATTTAAAATAAAATGCACAATGTCAACTTAAGTCCAAAAATAGTAAATTTTTTCATTGTTTGTGGCTTGCTTCGATCATTCCCTGGGAGATCAGTATTAGATTCCGATGCACTACTGCAGCTTTACTTAATACCTTGGTCCTTCACATTGACGATGAAACACAGAAATGGCGCCGGGATTTAATACAAAAGGCACAAAGCCGACTTAAGTACAAGAACAGTAAATCTTTCCATTGTTTGTGGTATGCTTTGTGCGTTTCCTGGGAGATCAGTATTGGATTCCGATGCACTACTGCAGCTTGTCTCTATCCCCTGGACCTTCACATTGACGATGAAACACAGAAATTGCGTCGGGATTTAATACAAAAGGCACAATGCCGACTTAAGTACAAGAGGAGTAAATGTTCTCATTGTTTGTGGTTTGTTTTGTGCGTTTCTTGGAGTATCAGTACTAGATTCCGATGCTCTACCGCAGGTTTTCTCTATCCCTTGGAACTTCACATGGACGATGAAACACACAAAATGCGTCAGGATTTAATACATAAGGCGCAATGACGACTTAGGTACAAGAAGAGTAAATATATATATCTTTGTTTGTGGTTGGTTTTGAGCGTTTCCTGGGAGTTCAGTATTAGATTCGTTGCACTACTGCAGCTTTACTCTATCCCTTGGACCTCCACAGTGACGATGGAACACAGAAATTGCGACGCGATTGAATACAAAAGGCACAATGCCGAATTAAGTACAAGAAGAGTAAATCTTCGCATAGTTTGTGGTTTGCTTTGAGCGTTTCCCGGCAGATCAGTATTATATTCCCTTGCACTACTGCAGCTTTACTCTATAACTTCGACCTTCCGAATAACGAGGAAACACAGAAATTGCGTCGGGATTTTATACAAAAGGCACAATGCAGACTTAAGTACAAGAAGGTTAAGTCTTCTCATTGTTTGTAGTTTGCTATGATCGTTGCCTGGGAGATCAGTACTAGATTCCGATGCACTACTGTAGACTTACTCTATCCCTTGGACCTTCACAATGACGATGAAACACAGAAATAGGGCCGGATTTAATACAAAAAGCACAATGCCGACTTAAGTACAAGAAGAGTAAATCATCTCATTGTTTGTGGTTTGCTTTGAGCGTTTCCTTGGAGATCAGTACTCGATTCCGTTGCACTACTGCAGCCTTACTCCATCACTTGGACCTTCGCATTGACGATGAAACACAGAAATTGCGTCGGGGTTTAATACAAAAGGCACAATGCCGACTTAAGTACAAGAGGAGTAAATCTTCTCATTGTTTGTGGTTGCTTTGAGCGTTTGTTGGCGGATCAGAAGTTGATTCCGGTGCACTACTGCAGCTTTACTCTATCCCTTGGACTTTCACATTGACGATGAAACAGAGAAATTGCCTCGGCATTTAATACAAAAGGCACAATGCCAACTAGAGTTCAAGAAGAGTAAATCTTCTCATTGCTTGTGGTTTGCTTTTTGCGTTTCCAGGGATATCCGAATTAGATTCCAATCCACTACTACCGCTTTACTCTGTCCCTCGGACCTTCACATTGACGATGAAACACAGAAATTGCGTCTGGATTTAATACAAGAGGCACAATGCCGACTTAAGTACAAGAAGAGTAAATCATCTCATTGATTGGTGTTTGCTTTGAGCATTTCCTGAGAGATCAGTATTAGATTCCGATGCACTACTGCAGCTTTACTCTATCCCTTGGACCGTCACATTGACGATGGACCACAGAAATTGCGTCGGGATTTAATATTGAAAGCACAATGCCGACATAATTACTAGAAGAGTAAAACTACTCATTGTTTGCGGTTTGCTTTGAGCGTTTCCTGGGAGATCAGTATTAGATTCCGATGCACTACTGCAGCTTAATTCTATCCCATGGACCTTCACATCGACGATGAAACGCAGAAATTGCCTCGGGTTTTAATACAAAAGGCACAATGCCGACTGAAGTACAAGAATATTAAATTTTCTCATAATTTGTGGTTTGATTGAGGGTTTCCTTGGAGATCAGTGTTAGATTCCGATCTACTACTGCAGCTTTACTCTATCCCTTGGACCTTGACATTGGCGATGTAACACAGAAATTGCGTCGGAAATTAATACGAAAGGACAATGCCAACTTAAGTACAAGAAGAGTAAATTTTCTTGATAATTGTGGTTTACTTTGAGCGTTTCCTGGGAGATCAGTACTAGATTCGTTTGCACTACTGCAGCTTTATTCTATCCCGTCGACCTTCACATTGACGATGAAATACAAAAATTGCGTCGGGATTTAATACAAGAGGCACAATCCCGACTTACATACGAGAAGAGTAAATCTTCTCATCGTTTGTGGTTTGTTTTGTGCGTTTCCTGGGAGATCTGTATTAGATTCCGATGCACTACTGCAGCCTTACTCCATCCCTTGCAACTACACGTTGACGATGAAACACAGAAATTGCGTCGGGAATTAATACAAAATCCACAATGCCGACTTAAGTACAAGAAGAGTAAATCCTCTCGTTGTTTGTGGTTTGCTTTGAGCGTTTCCTGGGAGATCAGTATTAGATTCCGATGGACTACTACAGCTTTACTCCATCTCTTGAACCTTCACATTGACGATGAAACACTGAAACTGCGTCGGGATTTAATACAAAAGGCACAATGCCGACTTAAGTACATGAAGAGTAAACCTTCTCATTGTTTGCGATTTGCTTTCAGCGTTTCCCGTAAGATCAGTATTAGTTCCCGTTCCACTACTGCAGCTTTACTCTATCCCTTGGACCTTCACATTGACGATGAGACACAGAAATTGCGTCGGGAATTAATACAAAGGCACAATGCCAACTTGCGTACAAGCAGAGTAAATCTTCTCATTGTTTGTGGTTTACTTTGAGCGTTTCCTGGGAGATCAGTATTAGATTCCGATGCACTACTGCAGCTTGACTCTATCCCTTGGACCTTCACATTGACGATGAAACACAGAAATTGCGTCGGGATTTAATACAAAATTCACAATGCCGACTTAAGTACAAGAAGGGTAAATCTACTCATTGCTTGTAGTTAACTTTGAGCGTTAATTGGGAGATCAGTATTAGATTGCGATGCACTCCTGCGGCATTACTCTATCCCTTGAACCTTCACATTGACAATGAAACACTGAAATTGCGTCGGGATTTAATACAAAGGGCACAATGCCAACTTGAGTACAAGCAGAATAAATCTTCTCATTGTTTGTGGTTTACTTTGAGCGTTTCCTGGGAGATCAGTATTAGATTCCGATGCACAACTGCTTCTTTATTCTAAAACTTGGACCTTCACATTCACGATGGAACACAAAAATTGCGTCGAGATTTAATACAAAAGGCACAATCCCTACTTAAGTACAAGAAGAGTAAAACTTCACATTGTTTGTGGTTTGCTTTGAGCATTTATCGGGAATTCAGTACCAGATTCCGATGCACTACTGCAGCTTTATTCTATCGCTTGGACCTTCACATTGACGATGTAACACAGACATTGCGTCGGGAATCAATACAAAAACCACAATGCCGTCTTAAGTACAAGAGGAGTTAATTTTCTCATTGTTAGTGGTTAGCTTAGAGCGGTGACTTAAGTACGAAAGGGTTAAATCTTCTCATTGTATGTGGTTTGTTTGGGCGTTTTCTGTGGGATCAGTATTATATTCCGAAGCACTACTGCAGCTCTACTCTATCCCTTGGACGGTCACCCTGACGATGAAGCACAGAAATTGCGTCGGGATTTAATACAAAAAGCACAATGCCGACTTAAGTACAAGAAGAGTAAATCTTCTCATTGTTTGTGGTTTGCATTGTGCGTTTCCTGGGGGTCAGTACTAGATTCCGATGCACCACTGCAGCCTTATTCTATCGCTTGGACCTTCACATTAACGATGATACATAGAAATTGCGTCTTGATTTAATACAAAAGGCACAATGCAGACTTAAGTACAAAAAGGTTAAATCTTCTCATTGAACGTGGTTTGTTTGAGCGTTTTCTGGGGGATCTGTATTATATTCCGATGCACTACTGCAGCTTTACTCTATCCCTTGGACCTTCAGATTGACGATTACACACAGAAATTGCGTCGGGATATAAAACAAAATTTACAATGTCAACTTAAGTACAATGAGAGTAATTCTTCTCAGTGTTTGTGGTTTTTCTTTGAGCGTATCCTGGGAGATCAGTATTAGATTCCGATGCACTACTGAAGCTTTACTCAATCGCTTGGACCTTCACAGAAATTGCGTCCGGATTTAATACAAAAGGCACAATGGCGACTTAAGTAAAAGAAGGTTAAATCTTCTCATTGTTTGTGGTTTGTTTCAGCGTTTCCTGTTAGATCAGTAATAGATTCCGATGCACTACTTCAGCTTTACACTATCCCTTCGACCTTCACATTGACGATGAAACAAAGAAATTGCCACGGGATTTAATACAAAAGGCACATTGCCGACTTAAGAACAAGAAGAGTAAATCTTCTCATTGTTTGTGGTTTGCTTTGAGCGTTTCCTGGAAGATCAGTATTAGATTCCGATGAACTACTGCAGCTTTACTCTATCCCTTGGACCTTCAGATTGACGATGAAACACAGATATTGCGTCGGGATTAAAAACAAAATTTACAATGCCAACTTGAGTACAAGCAGAGTAAATCTTCTCATTGTTTGTGGTTTACTTTGAGCGTTTCCTGGGAGATCAGTATTAGACTCCGATGCTCTAGTGCACCGTCACTCTATCGCTTGGACCTTCCCATTGACGATGAAACACAGATTTTGCGTCGGGAATTAATACAAAATGCACAATGCCGACTTAAGCACAAGAAGAGTAATTCCTCTCATTGTTAGTGGTTTGCTTTGAGCGTTTACTGGGAGATCGGTATTAGATTCCGATGGACTACTGCAGCTTTACTCCATCTCTGGATCGTTCACATTGACGATGAAACACTGAAACTGCGTCGGGATTTAATACAAAAGGCACAAAGCCGGCTTAAGTACTTGAAAAGTAAATCTTCTCATTGTTAGTGGTTTGCTTTGAACGTTTCCTGGGATATCACTATTACAACCCGATGCACTACGGCAGCTTTAGTCTATCCCTTGGATCTTCACATTGACGTTGAAGCACAGCAATATCGTCGGGTTTTAATAGAAAAGGCACAATGCCGACTTAAGGAGAAGAAGAGTAAATCTTCTAATTGTTTGTGGTTTTCTTTGAGCATTTCCTGGAAGATCAGCATTAGATTCCGATGCACTACTGCAGCCTTACTCTATCCCTAGGACCTTCAGATTGTCGATGAAACTCAGAAATTGCGTCGGTATTTAAAATAAAATGCACAATGTCAACTTAAGTCCAAAAATAGTAAATTTTTTCATTGTTTGTGGCTTGCTTCGATCGTTCCCTGGGAGATCAGTATTAGATTCCGATGCACTACTGTAGACTTACTCTATCCCTTGGACCTTCACATTGACGATGAAACACAGAAATAGGGCCGGATTTAATACAAAAAGCACAATGCCGACTTAAGTACAAGAAGAGTAAATCATCTCATTGTTTGTGGTTTGCTTTGAGCGTTTCCTTGGAGATCAGTATTAGATTCCGTTCCACTACTGCAGCCTTACTCCATCACTTGGACCTTCGCATTGACGATGAAACACAGAAATTGCGTCTGGGTTTAATACAAAAGGCACAATGCCGACATAAGTACAAGAGGAGTAAATCTTCTCATTGTTTGTGGTTGCTTTGAGCGTTTGTTGGGGTAATCAGAAGTTGATTCCGGTGCACTACTGCAGCTTTACTCTATCCCTTGGACTTTCACATTGACGATGAAACAGAGAAATTGCCTCGGCATTTAATACAAAAGGCACAATGCCAACTTGAGTTCAAGAAGAGTAAATCTTCTCATTGCTTGTGGTTTGCTTTTTGCGTTTCCAGGGATATCCGAATTAGATTCCAATGCACTACTACCGCTTTACTCTGTCCCTCGGACCTTCACATTGACGATGAAACACAGAAATTGCGTCTGGATTTAATACAAAAGGCACAATGCCGACTTAAGTACAAGAAGAGTAAATCATCTCATTGATTGGTGTTTGCTTTGAGCATTTCCTGAGAGATCAGTATTAGATTCCGATGCACTACTGCAGCTTTACTCTATCCCTTGGACCGTCACATTGACGATGGACCACAGAAATAGCGACGGGATTAAATACAAAAGGCACAATGCCGAATTAAGTACAAGAAGAGTAAATCTTCGCATTGTTTGTGGTTTGCTTTGAGCGTTTTCCGGAAGATCTGTATTAGATTCCCATGCACAACTGCAGCATTACTCTATCCCTGGGACCTTCCGATTGACGATGAAAAACAGAAATTGCGTCGGGAAGTATAACAAAAAACACAATGTGATTTAAGTACAGGAAGAGTAAATCTTCTCATTGTTTGCGGTTTGCTTTGAGCTTTTCCTTCGAGATCAGTATTAGATTCCGATGCACAATTGGAGCTTTACTCTTTCTCTTGGACCTTCACATTGACGATGAAACACAGAAATTGCGTCGTCATATAATGCAAATGGCACATTGCCGACTTAAGTACAAGAAGAGTAAATCTTCTCATTGTTTATCGTTTGCTTTGAGCGTATCCTGGGAGATCTGTATCAGATTCCGATGCACTACTGCAGCTTTACTCTATCGCTTGGACCATCACATTGACGATGAAACACAGAAATTGCGTCGGGATTTAATACAAAAGGCACAATGCCGACATAAGTACAAGAGGAGTAAATCTTTTCTCTGTTTGTGGTTTGCTTTGAGCGTTTCCTGGGAGATCAGTATTGGATTCCGATGCACTACTGCAGCTTGCCTTTATCCCCTGGACCTTCACATTGACGATGAAACACAGAAATTGCGTCGGGATTTAATACAAAAGGCACAATGCCGACTTAAGAACAAGAGGAGTAAATGTTCTCATTGTTTGTGGTTTGTTTTGAGCGTTTCTTGGAGGATCAGTACTAGATTCCGATGAGCAACCGCAGCTTTCCTCTATCCCTTGGAACTTCACATGGACGATGAAACACACAAAATGCGTCATGATTTAATACAATAGGCGCAATGCCGACTTAGGTACAAGAAGAGTAAATATATAACTTTGTTTGTGGTTGGTTTTGAGCGTTTCCTGGGAGTTCAGTATTAGATTCGTTGCACTACTGCAGCTTTACTCTATCCCTTGGACCTCCACAGTGACGATGGAACACAGAAATTGCGACGCGATTGAATACAAAAGGCACAATGCCGAATTAAGTACAAGAAGAGTAAATCTTCGCATAGTTTGTGGTTTGCTTTGAGCGTTTCCCGGCAGATCAGTATTATATTCCCTTGCACTACTGCAGCTTTACTCTATAACTTCGACCTTCCGAATAACGAGGAAACACAGAAATTGCGTCGGGATTTTATACAAAAGGCACAATGCAGACTTAAGTACAAGAAGGTTAAGTCTTCTCATTGTTTGTAGTTTGCTTTGATCGTTGCCTGGGAGATCTGTACTAGATTCCGATGCACTACTGTAGACTTACTCTATCCCTTGGACCTTCACAATGACGATGAAACACAGAAATAGGGCCGGATTTAATACAAAAAGCACAATGCCGACTTAAGTACAAGAAGAGTAAATCATCTCATTGTTTGTGGTTTGCTTTGAGCGTTTCCTTGGAGATCAGTACTCGATTCCGTTGCACTACTGCAGCCTTACTCCATCACTTGGACCTTCGCATTGACGATGAAACACAGAAATTGCGTCGGGGTTTAATACAAAAGGCACAATGCCGACTTAAGTACAAGAGGAGTAAATCTTCTCATTGTTTGTGGTTGCTTTGAGCGTTTGTTGGCGGATCAGAAGTTGATTCCGGTGCACTACTGCAGCTTTACTCTATCCCTTGGACTTTCACATTGACGATGAAACAGAGAAATTGCCTCGGCATTTAATACAAAAGGCACAATGCCAACTAGAGTTCAAGAAGAGTAAATCTTCTCATTGCTTGTGGTTTGCTTTTTGCGTTTCCAGGGATATCCGAATTAGAATCCAATGCACTACTACCGCTTTACTCTGTCCCTCGGACCTTCACATTGACGATGAAACACAGAAATTGCGTCTGGATTTAATACAAAAGGCACAATGCCGACTTAAGTACAAGAAGAGTAAATCATCTCATTGATTGGTGTTTGCTTTGAGCATTTCCTGAGAGATCAGTATTAGATTCCGATGCACTACTGCAGCTTTACTCTATCCCTTGGACCGTCACATTGACGATGGACCACAGAAATTGCGTCGGGATTTAATATTGAAAGCACAATGCCGACATAATTACTAGAAGAGTAAAACTACTCATTGTTTGCGGTTTGCATTGAGCGTTTCCTGGGAGATCAGTATTAGATTCCGATGCACTACTGCAGCTTAATTCTATCCCATGGACCTTCACATCGACGATGAAACGCAGAAATTGCCTCGGGTTTTAATACAAAAGGCACAATGCCGACTGAAGTACAAGAATATTAAATTTTCTCATAATTTGTGGTTTGATTGAGGGTTTCCTTGGAGATCAGTGTTAGATTCCGATCTACTACTGCAGCTTTACTCTATCCCTTGGACCTTGACATTGGCGATGTAACACAGAAATTGCGTCGGAAATTAATACGAAAGGACAATGCCAACTTAAGTACAAGAAGAGTAAATTTTCTTGATAATTGTGGTTTACTTTGAGCGTTTCCTGGGAGATCAGTACTAGATTCGTTTGCACTACTGCAGCTTTATTCTATCCCGTCGACCTTCACATTGACGATGAAATACAAAAATTGCGTCGGGATTTAATACAAGAGGCACAATCCCGACTTACATACGAGAAGAGTAAATCTTCTCATCGTTTGTGGTTTGTTTTGTGCGTTTCCTGGGAGATCTGTATTAGATTCCGATGCACTACTGCAGCCTTACTCCATCCCTTGCAACTACACGTTGACGATGAAACACAGAAATTGCGTCGGGAATTAATACAAAATCCACAATTCCGACTTAAGTACAAGAAGAGTAAATCCTCTCGTTGTTTGTGGTTTGCTTTGAGCGTTTCCTGGGAGATCAGTATTAGATTCCGATGGACTACTACAGCTTTACTCCATCTCTTGAACCTTCACATTGACGATGAAACACTGAAACTGCGTCGGGATTTAATACAAAAGGCACAATGCCGACTTAAGTACATGAAGAGTAAACCTTCTCATTGGTTGTGATTTGCTTTGAGCGTTTCCCGTAAGATCAGTATTAGTTCCCGTTCCACTACTGCAGCTTTACTCTATCCCTTGGACCTTCACATTGACGATGAGACACAGAAATTGCGTCGGGAATTAATACAAAGGCACAATGCCAACTTGCGTACAAGCAGAGTAAATCTTCTCATTGTTTGGGGTTTACTTTGAGCGTTTCCTGGGAGATCAGTATTAGATTCCGATGCACTACTGCAGCTTGACTCTATCCCTTGGACCTTCACATTGACGATGAAACACAGAAATTGCGTCGGGATTTAATACAAAATTCACAATGCCGACTTAAGTACAAGAAGGGTAAATCTACTCATTGCTTGTAGTTAGCTTTGAGCGTTTATTGGGAGATCAGTATTAGATTGCGATGCACTCCTGCGGCATTACTCTATCCCTTGAACCTTCACATTGACAATGAAACACTGAAATTGCGTCGGGATTTAATACAAAGGGCACAATGCCAACTTGAGTACAAGCAGAATAAATCTTCTCATTGTTTGTGGTTTACTTTGAGCGTTTCCTGGGAGATCAGTATTAGATTCCGATGCACAACTGCTTCTTTATTCTAAAACTTGGACCTTCACATTCACGATGGAACACAAAAATTGCGTCGAGATTTAATACAAAAGGCACAATCCCTACTTAAGTACAACAAGAGTAAAACTTCACATTGTTTGTGGTTTGCTTTGAGCATTTATCGGGAATTCAGTACCAGATTCCGATGCACTACTGCAGCTTTATTCTATCGCTTGGACCTTCACATTGACGATGTAACACAGATATTGCGTCGGGAATCAATACAAAAACCACAATGCCGTCTTAAGTACAAGAGGAGTTAATTTTCTCATTGTTAGTGGTTAGCTTAGAGCGGTGACTTAAGTACGAAAGGGTTAAATCTTCTCATTGTATGTGGTTTGTTTGGGCGTTTTCTGTGGGATCAGTATTATATTCCGAAGCACTACTGCAGCTCTACTCTATCCCTTGGACGGTCACCCTGACGATGAAGCACAGAAATTGCGTCGGGATTTAATACAAAAAGCACAATGCCGACTTAAGTACAAGAAGAGTAAATCTTCTCATTGTTTGTGGTTTGCATTGTGCGTTTCCTGGGGGTCAGTACTAGATTCCGATGCACCACTGCAGCCTTATTCTATCGCTTGGACCTTCACATTAACGATGATACATAGAAATTGCGTCTTGATTTAATACAAAAGGCACAATGCAGACTTAAGTACAAAAAGGTTAAATCTTCTCATTGAACGTGGTTTGTTTGAGCGTTTTCTGGGGGATCTGTATTATATTCCGATGCACTACTGCAGCTTTACTCTATCCCTTGGACCTTCAGATTGACGATTACACACAGAAATTGCGTCGGGATATAAAACAAAATTTACAATGTCAACTTAAGTACAAGGAGAGTAATTCTTCTCAGTGTTTGTGGTTTTTCTTTGAGCGTATCCTGGGAGATCAGTATTAGATTCCGATGCACTACTGAAGCTTTACTCAATCGCTTGGACCTTCACAGAAATTGCGTCCGGATTTAATACAAAAGGCACAATGACGACTTAAGTAAAAGAAGGTTAAATCTTCTCATTGTTTGTGGTTTGTTTCAGCGTTTCCTGTTAGATCAGTAATAGATTCCGATGCACTACTTCAGCTTTACACTATCCCTTCGACCTTCACATTGACGATGAAACAAAGAAATTGCCACGGGATTTAATACAAAAGGCACATTGCCGACTTAAGAACAAGAAGAGTAAATCTTCTCATTGTTTGTGGTTTGCTTTGAGCGTTTCCTGGAAGATCAGTATTAGATTCCGATGAACTACTGCAGCTTTACTCTATCCCTTGGACCTTCAGATTGACGATGAAACACAGATATTGCGTCGGGATTAAAAACAAAATTTACAATGCCAACTTGAGTACAAGCAGAGTAAATCTTCTCATTGTTTGTGGTTTACTTTGAGCGTTTCCTGGGAGATCAGTATTAGACTCCGATGCTCTAGTGCACCGTCACTCTATCGCTTGGACCTTCCCATTGACGATGAAACACAGATTTTGCGTCGGGAATTAATACAAAATGCACAATGCCGACTTAAGCACAAGAAGAGTAATTCCTCTCATTGTTAGTGGTTTGCTTTGAGCGTTTACTGGGAGATCGGTATTAGATTCCGATGGACTACTGCAGCTTTACTCCATCTCTGGATCGTTCACATTGACGATGAAACACTGAAACTGCGTCGGGATTTAATACAAAAGGCACAAAGCCGGCTTAAGTAGTTGAAAAGTAAATCTTCTCATTGTTAGTGGTTTGCTTTGAACGTTTCCTGGGATATCACTATTACAACCCGATGCACTACGGCAGCTTTAGTCTATCCCTTGGATCTTCACATTGACGTTGAAGCACAGCAATATCGTCGGGTTTTAATAGAAAAGGCACAATGCCGACTTAAGGAGAAGAAGAGTTAATCTTCTAATTGTTTGTGGTTTTCTTTGAGCATTTCCTGGAAGATCAGCATTAGATTCCGATGCACTACTGCAGCCTTACTCTATCCCTAGGACCTTCAGATTGTCGATGAAACTCAGAAATTGCGTCGGTATTTAAAATAAAATGCACATTGTCAACTTAAGTCCAAAAATAGTAAATTTTTTCATTGTTTGTGGCTTGCTTCGATCGTTCCCTGGGAGATCAGTATTAGATTCCGATGCACTACTGCAGCTTTACTTAATACCTTGGTCCTTCACATTGACGATGAAACACAGAAATGGCGCCGGGATTTAATACAAAAGGCACAAAGCCGACATAAGTACAAGAACAGTAAATCTTTCCATTGTTTGTGGTATGCTTTGTGCGTTTCCTGGGAGTTCAGTATTAGATTCGTTGCACTACTGCAGCTTTACTCTATCCCTTGGACCTCCACAGTGACGATGGAACACAGAAATTGCGACGCGATTGAATACAAAAGGCACAATGCCGAATTAAGTACAAGAAGAGTAAATCTTCGCATAGTTTGTGGTTTGCTTTGAGCGTTTCCCGGCAGATCAGTATTATATTCCCTTGCACTACTGCAGCTTTACTCTATAACTTCGACCTTCCGAATAACGAGGAAACACAGAAATTGCGTCGGGATTTTATACAAAAGGCACAATGCAGACTTAAGTACAAGAAGGTTAAGTCTTCTCATTGTTTGTAGTTTGCTTTGATCGTTGCCTGGGAGATCAGTACTAGATTCCGATGCACTACTGTAGACTTACTCTATCCCTTGGACCTTCACATTGACGATGAAACACAGAAATAGGGCCGGATTTAATACAAAAAGCACAATGCCGACTTAAGTACAAGAAGAGTAAATCATCTCATTGTTTGTGGTTTGCTTTGAGCGTTTCCTTGGAGATCAGTATTCGATTCCGTTGCACTACTGCAGCCTTACTCCATCACTTGGACCTTCGCATTGACGATGAAACACAGAAATTGCGTCTGGGTTTAATACAAAAGGCACAATGCCGACTTAAGTACAAGAGGAGTAAATCTTCTCATTGTTTGTGGTTGCTTTGAGCGTTTGTTGGGGTAATCAGAAGTTGATTCCGGTGCGCTACTGCAGCTTTACTCTATCCCTTGGACTTTCACATTGACGATGAAACAGAGAAATTGCCTCGGCATTTAATACAAAAGGCACAATGCCAACTTGAGTTCAAGAAGAGTAAATCTTCTCATTGCTTGTGGTTTGCTTTTTGCGTTTCCAGGGATATCCGAATTAGATTCCAATGCACTACTACCGCTTTACTCTGTCCCTCGGACCTTCACATTGACGATGAAACACAGAAATTGCGTCTGGATTTAATACAAAAGGCACAATGCCGACTTAAGTACAAGAAGAGTAAATCATCTCATTGATTGGTGTTTGCTTTGAGCATTTCCTGAGAGATCAGTATTAGATTCCGATGCACTACTGCAGCTTTACTCTATCCCTTGGATCGTCACATTGACGATGGACCACAGAAATAGCGACGGGATTTAATACAAAAGGCACAATGCCGAATTAAGTACAAGAAGAGTAAATCTTCGCATTGTTTGTGGTTTGCTTTGAGCGTTTTCCGGAAGATCTGTATTAGATTCCCATGCACAACTGCAGCATTACTCTATCCCTGGGACCTTCCGATTGACGATGAAAAACAGAAATTACGTCGGGAAGTATAACAAAAAACACAATGTGATTTAAGTACAGGAAGAGTAAATCTTCTCATTGTTTGCGGTTTGCTTTGAGCTTTTCCTTCGAGATCAGTATTAGATTCCGATGCACAATTGCAGCTTTACTCTATCTCTTGGACCTTCACATTGACGATGAAACACAGAAATTGCGTCGTCATATAATGCAAATGGCACATTGCCGACTTAAGTACAAGAAGAGTAAATCTTCTCATTGTTTATCGTTTGCTTTGAGCGTATCCTGGGAGATCTGTATCAGATTCCGATGCACTACTGCAGCTTTACTCTATCGCTTGGACCATCACATTGACGATGAAACACAGAAATTGCGTCGGGATTTAATACAAAAGGCACAATGCCGACATAAGTACAAGAGGAGTAAATCTTTTCTCTGTTTGTGGTTTGCTTTGAGCGTTTCCTGGGAGATCAGTATTGGATTCCGATGCACTACTGCAGCTTGCCTTTATCCCCTGGACCTTCACATTGACGATGAAACACAGAAATAGCGTCGGGATTTAATACAAAAGGCACAATGCCGACTTAAGAACAAGAGGAGTAAATGTTCTCATTGTTTGTGGTTTGTTTTGAGCGTTTCTTGGAGGATCAGTACTAGATTCCGATGAGCAACCGCAGCTTTTCTCTATCCCTTGGAACTTCACATGGACGATGAAACACACAAAATGCGTCATGATTTAATACAATAGGCGCAATGCCGACTTAGGTACAAGAAGAGTAAATATATAACTTTGTTTGTGGTTGGTTTTGAGCGTTTCCTGGGAGTTCAGTATTAGATTCGTTGCACTACTGCAGCTTTACTCTATCCCTTGGACCTCCACAGTTACGATGGAACACAGAAATTGCGACGCGATTGAATACAAAAGGCACAATGCCGAATTAAGTACAAGAAGAGTAAATCTTCGCATAGTTTGTGGTTTGCTTTGAGCGTTTCCCGGCAGATCTGTATTAGATTCCCTTCCACTACTGCAGCATTACTCTATAACTTGGACCTTCCGAAAGACGATGAAACGCAGCAATTGCGTCGGGATTTTATACAAAAGGCACAATGCCGACTTAAGTACAAGAAGAGTAAATCGTCTCATTGATTGTGGTTTGCTTTGAGCATTTCCTGGGAGATCATTATTAGATTCCGATGCACTACTGCAGCTTTACTCTATCCCTTGGACCTTCACATTGACGATGGACCACAGAAATAGCGACGGGATTTAATACAAAAGGCACAATGCCGGATTAAGTACAAGAAGAGAAAACCTTCGCATTGTTTGTGGTTTGCTTTGAGCGTTTCCCGGAAGATCTGAATTAGATTCCGTTGCACTACTGCAGCATTACTCTATCCCTGGGACCTTCCGATTGACGATGAAACACAGAAATTGCGTCGGGAAGTAAAACAAAAAGCACAATGTGATTTAAGTACAGGAAGAGTAATTCTTCTCATTGTTTGCGGTTTGCTTTGAGCTTTTCCTTCGAGATCAGTATTAGATTCCGATGCACAATTGCAGCTTTACTCTATTCCTTGGACCTTCACATTGACGATGAAACACAGAATTAGCGCCGGGATTTAATACAAAAGGCACAATGTCGACTTAAGTACAAGAGGAGTAAATCTTTTCATTGTTTGTGGTTTGCTTTGAGCGTTTCCTGGGAGATCTGCATTAGTTTCCGATGGACTACTGTAGCTTTAGTCTATCCCTTGGACCATCACATTGACGATGAAACACAGAAATTGAGTTGGGAATAATACAAAAGGTACAATGCCCACTTAAGTGCAAGAAGAGTAAATCTTCCCTCTGTCTGTGGTTTGTTATGAGCGTTTCCTAAGAGATCAGTGTTAGATTCCGATGCACTACTGCAGATTTACTCCATCCCTTGGACCTTCACATTGACGACGAAACACAGAAATTGCTTCGAGATTTAATACAAAAGGCTCAATGCCGACTTAAGTACAAGAAGACTAAATCTTCTCACTGTTTGTGGTTTGCTTTGAGCGTTTCCTGGGAGATCAGTATTAGTTTTCGATGCACTACTGCAGCTTTTATCTATCTCTTGGACCCTCTCATTGACGAGGAAATACAGAAATAGCGTCGGAATTTAATACAAAAGGAACACTGCCGACTTAAGTACAAGAAGAGTAAATGTACTCTTTGTTTCTGGTTTGCTTTGAGCATTTCCTGGGAGATCAGTGATAGATTCCGATGCACTACTGCAGCTTCACTCTATCCCCTGGACTTTCGCATTGTCGATGAAACACAGAAACTGCGTCGCGATTTAATACAAAAGTCACAATGCCAACTTCAGTACAAGAAGAGTAAATCTTTTTATTGTTTGTGGTTTGCTTTGATCATTTCCTGGGAGTTCAGGATTAGATTCCGATGAACTACTGCAGCATTACTCTATCACTTGGATCTTCACATTGACGATGAAACACAGAAATAGCGTTGGGATTTAATACAAAAGGCACAATGCCGACTTAAGTACTAGAAGAGTAAATCATGGCATTGTTTGTGGTTTGCTTTGAGCGTTTCCCGCAAGATCTGTATTAGATTCCCACGCACTACTGCAGCTTTACTCTACCCCAGGGACCTTCCGATTTACGATGAAACACAGATATTGCGTCGGAAACTAAAACAAAAGGCACAATGTAAACTTAAGTACAAGAAGAGTAAGTCTTCTCATTGTTTGCATTTTGCTTTGAGCGTTTCCTGGGAGATCAGTATTAGATTCCGATGCACAACTGCAGCTTTACTCTATCCCTTGGACCTTCACATTACGATGAAACACAAAAATTGCGTCGGGATTTAATACAGAAGGCTCAATGCCGACTTCATACAAGAAGAGTAAATCTTCTCATTGTTTGTGGTGTGATTTGAGCGTTTCCTGGGAGGTCAGTATTAGATTCCGATGCACTACTGCAGCTTTACTGTATCCCATGGACCTTCACATTGACAATGAAACACAGAATTCGAGTCGGGATTTAATACAAAAGGCATAATGCCGACTTATGTACAAGAAGAATAATTCTTCTCATTGTTTGTGGTTTGCTTTGAGCGCGTCCTGGGAGATCAGTATTAGCTTCCTATGCACTACTGCAGCTATACTCTATCCATTGGACCTTTACATTGACGATGAAACACAGAAATTGCGTCGGGATTTAATACAAAATGCGCAATGCCACCTTAAGTACAAGAAGAGTAAATCGTCCCACTGATTGTGGTTTGCTTTGAGCGTTTCCTGGGAGATCACTATTGCATTCCGAAGCACTACTGGAGCTTTATTCTATCCCCTGGACATTCACATTGACGATGAAACACAGAAATTGCGTCGGGATTTAATACAAAAGGCACAAAGCCGGCTTAAGTACTAGAAAAGTAAATCTTCTTATTGTTTGTGGTTTGATTTGAACGTTTCCTGGGATATCACTATTACAACCCGATGCACTACGGCAGCTTTAGTCTATCCCTTGGACCTTCACATTGACGTTGAAACACAGCAATATCGTCGCGTTTTAATAGAAAAGGCACAATGCCGACATAATAAGGAGAAGAGTAAATCTTCTAATTGTTTGTGGTTTCCTTTGAGCATTTCCTGGAAGATCAGTATTAGATTCCGATGCACTACTGAAGCCTTACTCTATCCCTAGGACCTTCAGATTGTCGATGAAACTCAGAAATTGCGTCGGTATTTAAAACAAAAGGCACAATGTCAACTTAAGTACCAAAATAGTAAATTTTTTCATTGTTTATGGCTTGCTTCGATCGTTCCCTGGGAGATCAGTATTAGATTCCGATGCACTACTGCAGCTTTACTTAATACCTTGGTCCTTCACATTGACGATGAAACACAGAAATGGCGCCGGGATTTAATACAAAAGGCACAATGCCGACGTATGTACAAGAACAGTAAATCTTCCCATTGTTTGTGGTATGCTTTGTGCGTTTCCTGGGAGATCAGTATTAGATTACGATGCACTACTGCAGCTTTACTCTATCCCTTGGACCTTCACATTGACGATGAAACACAGAAATTGCGTCGGGATATAATGCAAGAGGCACATTGCCGACTTAAGTACAAGAAGAGTAAATCTTTTCATTGTTTGTCGTTTGCTTTGAGCGTATCCTGGGAGATCAGTATTAGATTCCGATGCACTACTGCAGCTTTACATAATACCTTGGTCCTTCACCTTGACGATGAAACACAGAAATGGCGCCGGGATTTAATACAAAAGGCACAATGCCGACATAAGTACAAGAAGAGTAAATCTTTTCTCTGTTTGTGGTTTGCTTCGAGCGTTTCCTGGGAGATCAGTATTGGATTCCGATGCACTACTGCAGCTTGTCTCTATCCCTTGGACCTTCACATTGGCGATGAAACACAGAAATTGCGTCGGGATTTAATACAAAAGGCACAATGCCGACTTAAGTACAAGAGGAGTAAATGTTCTCATTGTTTGTGGTTTGTTTTGAGCGTTTTTTGGAGGATCAGTACTAGATTCCGATGCGCAACCGCAGCTTTTCTCTATCCCTTGGAACTTCACATGGACGATGAAACACATATAATGCGTCAGGATTTAATACATAAGGCGCAATGCCGACTTAGGTACAAGAAGAGTAAATATATAACTTTGTTTGTGGTTGGTTTTGAGCGTTTCCTGGGAGTTCAGTATTAGATTCGTTGCACTACTGCAGCTTTACTCTATCCCTTGGACCTCCACAGTTACGATGGAACACAGAAATTGCGACGCGATTGAATACAAAAGGCACAATGCCGAATTAAGTACAACAAGAGTAAATCTTCGCATAGTTTGTGGTTTGCTTTGAGCGTCTCCCGGCAGATCTGTATTAGATTCCCTTGCACTACTGCAGCTTTACTCTATCCCTTGGACTTTCACATTGACGATGGACCACAGAAATAGCGACGGGATTTAATACAAAAGGCACAATGCCGAATTAAGTACAAGAAGAGAAAATCTTCGCATTGTTAGTGGTTTGCTTTGAGCGTTTCCCGGAAGATCTGCATTAGATTCCCATGCACTACTGCAGCATTACTCTATCCCTGGGACCTTCCGATTGACGATGAAACACAGAAATTGCGTCGGGAAGTAAAACAAAAAGCACAATGTGATTTAAGTACAGGAAGAGTAAATCTTCTCATTGTTTGCGGTTTGCTTTGAGCTTTTCCTTCGAGATCAGTATTAGATTCCGATGCACAATTGCAGCTTTACTCTATCCCTTGGACCTTCACATTGACGATGAAACACAGAATTAGCGCCGGGACTATATACAAAAGGCACAATGCCGACTTAAGTACAAGATGAGTAATTCTTTTCATTGTTTGTGGTTTGCATTGAGCGTTTCCTGGGATATCAGTATTGGATTCCGATGCACTACTGCAGATTCACTCTATTCCTTGGCCCTTCATATTGACAAAGAAACACAGAAATTGCGTCGGGATTGAATACTAAAGGCACAATGCCGACTTAAGTACGAGATGAGTAAATCTTTTCATTGTTTGTGGTTTGCATTGAGCGTTTCCTGGGATATCAGTATTGGATTCCGATGCACTACTGCAGATTCTCTCTATTCCTTGGCCCTTCACATTGACAAAGAAACACAGAAATTGCGTCGGGATTTAATACAAAAGGCACAATGCGGACTTATGTACAAGAAGAATAATTCTTCTCATTGTTTGTGGTTTGCTTTGAGCGCGTCCTGGGAGATCAGTATTAGCTTCCTATGCACTACTGCAGCTATACTCTATCCATTGGACCTTTACATTGACGATGAAACACAGAAATTGCGTCGGGATTTAATACAAAATGCGCAATGCCACCTTAAGTACAAGAAGAGTAAATCGTCCCACTGATTGTGGTTTGCTTTGAGCGTTTCCTGGGAGATCACTATTGCATTCCGAAGCACTACTGGAGCTTTATTCTATCCCCTGGACATTCACATTGACGATGAAACACAGAAATTGCGTCGGGATTTAATACAAAAGGCACAAAGCCGGCTTAAGTACTAGAAAAGTAAATCTTCTTATTGTTTGTGGTTTGATTTGAACGTTTCCTGGGATATCACTATTACAACCCGATGCACTACGGCAGCTTTAGTCTATCCCTTGGACCTTCACATTGACGTTGAAACACAGCAATATCGTCGCGTTTTAATAGAAAAGGCACAATGCCGACATAATAAGGAGAAGAGTAAATCTTCTAATTGTTTGTGGTTTCCTTTGAGCATTTCCTGGAAGATCAGTATTAGATTCCGATGCACTACTGAAGCCTTACTCTATCCCTAGGACCTTCAGATTGTCGATGAAACTCAGAAATTGCGTCGGTATTTAAAACAAAAGGCACAATGTCAACTTAAGTACCAAAATAGTAAATTTTTTCATTGTTTATGGCTTGCTTCGATCGTTCCCTGGGAGATCAGTATTAGATTCCGATGCACTACTGCAGCTTTACTTAATACCTTGGTCCTTCACATTGACGATGAAACACAGAAATGGCGCCGGGATTTAATACAAAAGGCACAATGCCGACGTATGTACAAGAACAGTAAATCTTCCCATTGTTTGTGGTATGCTTTGTGCGTTTCCTGGGAGATCAGTATTAGATTACGATGCACTACTGCAGCTTTACTCTATCCCTTGGACCTTCACATTGACGATGAAACACAGAAATTGCGTCGGGATATAATGCAAGAGGCACATTGCCGACTTAAGTACAAGAAGAGTAAATCTTTTCATTGTTTGTCGTTTGCTTTGAGCGTATCCTGGGAGATCAGTATTAGATTCCGATGCACTACTGCAGCTTTACATAATACCTTGGTCCTTCACCTTGACGATGAAACACAGAAATGGCGCCGGGATTTAATACAAAAGGCACAATGCCGACATAAGTACAAGAAGAGTAAATCTTTTCTCTGTTTGTGGTTTGCTTCGAGCGTTTCCTGGGAGATCAGTATTGGATTCCGATGCACTACTGCAGCTTGTCTCTATCCCTTGGACCTTCACATTGGCGATGAAACACAGAAATTGCGTCGGGATTTAATACAAAAGGCACAATGCCGACTTAAGTACAAGAGGAGTAAATGTTCTCATTGTTTGTGGTTTGTTTTGAGCGTTTTTTGGAGGATCAGTACTAGATTCCGATGCGCAACCGCAGCTTTTCTCTATCCCTTGGAACTTCACATGGACGATGAAACACATATAATGCGTCAGGATTTAATACATAAGGCGCAATGCCGACTTAGGTACAAGAAGAGTAAATATATAACTTTGTTTGTGGTTGGTTTTGAGCGTTTCCTGGGAGTTCAGTATTAGATTCGTTGCACTACTGCAGCTTTACTCTATCCCTTGGACCTCCACAGTTACGATGGAACACAGAAATTGCGACGCGATTGAATACAAAAGGCACAATGCCGAATTAAGTACAACAAGAGTAAATCTTCGCATAGTTTGTGGTTTGCTTTGAGCGTCTCCCGGCAGATCTGTATTAGATTCCCTTGCACTACTGCAGCTTTACTCTATCCCTTGGACTTTCACATTGACGATGGACCACAGAAATAGCGACGGGATTTAATACAAAAGGCACAATGCCGAATTAAGTACAAGAAGAGAAAATCTTCGCATTGTTTGTGGTTTGCTTTGAGCGTTTCCCGGAAGATCTGCATTAGATTCCCATGCACTACTGCAGCATTACTCTATCCCTGGGACCTTCCGATTGACGATGAAACACAGAAATTGCGTCGGGAAGTAAAACAAAAAGCACAATGTGATTTAAGTACAGGAAGAGTAAATCTTCTCATTGTTTGCGGTTTGCTTTGAGCTTTTCCTTCGAGATCAGTATTAGATTCCGATGCACAATTGCAGCTTTACTCTATCCCTTGGACCTTCACATTGACGATGAAACACAGAATTAGCGCCGGGACTATATACAAAAGGCACAATGCCGACTTAAGTACAAGATGAGTAATTCTTTTCATTGTTTGTGGTTTGCATTGAGCGTTTCCTGGGATATCAGTATTGGATTCCGATGCACTACTGCAGATTCACTCTATTCCTTGGCCCTTCATATTGACAAAGAAACACAGAAATTGCGTCGGGATTGAATACTAAAGGCACAATGCCGACTTAAGTACGAGATGAGTAAATCTTTTCATTGTTTGTGGTTTGCATTGAGCGTTTCCTGGGATATCAGTATTGGATTCCGATGCACTACTGCAGATTCTCTCTATTCCTTGGCCCTTCACATTGACAAAGAAACACAGAAATTGCGTCGGGATTTAATACAAAAGGCACAATGCGGACTTAAGTACAAGATAAGTAAATCCTTTCATTGTTTGTGGTTTGCTTTGAGCGTTTCCTGGGAGATCTGTATTAGTTTCCGATGCACTACTGTAGCTTTAGTCTATCCCTTGGACCATCACATTGACGATGAAACACAGAAATTGCGTTGGGAATAATACAAAAGGTACAATGCCCACTTAAGTGCAACAAGAGTAAATCTTCCCTCTGTCTGTGGTTTGTTATGAGCGTTTCCTAAGAGATCAGTGTTTGATTCCGGTGCACTACTGCAGGGTTAGTCTATCCCTTGGTCTTTCACATTGTCGATGAAACATAGAAATTGCGTCGGGATTTAATACAAAATGCACAATGCTGACTTAAGTACAAGAAGAGTAAATCTTCTCATTGTTTGTGGTTTGCTTTGAGCGTTTCCTGGGAGATCAGTACTAGATTCGGATGCACTTATACAGCTTTAGTCTATCCCTTGGACCTTCTCATTGACGATGAAATACAGAAATTGCGTCGGGATTAAAAGGCACAAAGCCGACGTAAGTACATTAAGGTTAAATCTTCTCGTTGTTTGTGGTTTGCTTTGAGCGTTTCCTTGGTGATGATTATTAGATTCCGATGCACTACTGCAGCTTTACTCTATCCCTTTGAGCTTCAGAATGACGATGAAAGACAGAAAATGCGACGGGATTTAATACAAAAAGCACAATGCCAACTTAAGTACAAGAAGCGTAAATTTTCTCGATGTTTGTGGTTTGCTTTGAACGTTTCCAGGGTCATCAGTACTAGAATCGAAGGCACTACTGCACCTTTACTCTATCCCTCTGTTCTTCACATACACGATGGAACACAGAAATTGCGTCGCGATTTAATACAAAAGGCACAATCCCGTCTTAAGTACAAGAAGATTCAATCTTCTCATTGTTTGTGGTGTGCTATGAGCGTCTCCTGGGAGATCAGTATTAGATTCCGATTCACTGCAGCAGCTTTACTCTATCCCTTGGTCTTTCACATAGACGATGAAACACAGAAATTGCGTCAGGATTTAATACACAAGGCACAATGCCGACTTACGTACAAGAAGAGTAAATCTTCTCATTGTTTGCGGATTGCTTTGAGCGCTTCCTGGGAGATTAGTATTAGATTCCGATGCACTACTGCAGCTTTACTCAATCCCTTTGACCTTCACATTGTCGATGAAACACAGAAATTGCGTCGGGATTTAATGCAAAAGGCACAATGCCGACTTAAGTACAAGAAAAGTAAATCTTCTCATTGCTTGTGGTTTGCTTAGACTCTTTCCTAGGAGATCAGTGTTAGATTCCGATGCACTACTGCAACTTTACTCTATCCCTTGGACTTTCGCATTGTCGATGAAACACAGAAATTGCGTCGGAATTTAATACAAGAGGCACAATGCCAACTTGAGTACAAGAAGAGTAAGTCTTCTCATTGTTTGTGGTTTGCTTTGAACGTTTCCTGGGATATCACAATTACATTCCGATGCACTACTGCAGCCTTACTCTATCCCTTGGACCTTCACGTTGACGATGAAACTCAGAAATTGCGTCGGGATTTAAAGCAAAAGGCACAATGTCAACTTAAGTACAAAAATAGTAAATATCTTCATTGTCAGTGGTTTGCTGCGGTCGTTTCCTGGGAGATCACTATTAGTTTCCGATGCACTACTGCAGCTTACCTCTATACCTCGGTCCTTCACATTGACGATGAAACACAGAAATTGCGTAGGGATTTAATACAAAAGGCACAATGCCGACTTAAGTACAAGAAGGTAAAGTCTTCTCATTGTTTGTGGTTTGCTTTCAGCGTTTCCTGGGAGATCAGTATTAGATTCCGATGCACTACTGCAGCTATACTCTATCACTTGGACCTTCGCATTGACGATGAAACAAAGTAAATGCGTCGGGGTTTAATACAAAAGGCACAATGCCGACTTAAGTACAAGAGGAGTAAAGCTTCTCATTCTTTGTGGTTTGCTTTGAGCGTTTCTTGGGGGATCAGTATTAGATTCCGATGCACTACTGCAGCTTTACTCTATCCCTCGACCTTCACATTGACGATGGACAACAGAAATACCGACGGGTTGTAATACAAAAGGCACAATGCCGATTTAAGTACTAGAAGAGTAAATCATCGCATTGTTTGTGGTTTGCTTTGAGCGTTTCCCGCAAGATCTGTATTAGATTCCCATGCACTACTGCAGCTTTACTCTACCCCAGGGACCTTCCGGATTACGATGAAACGCAGATATAGCGTCGGAAACTAAAACAAAAGGCACAATGTGAATTTAAGTACAAGAAGAGTAAGTCTTCTCATTGTTTGCATTTTGCTTTGATCGTTTCCTGGGAGATCAGTATTAGATTCCGATGCACAACTGCAGCTTTACTCTATCCCTTGGACCTTCACATTACGATGAGACACAGAAATTGCGTCGGGATTTAATACAGAAGGCTCAATGCCGACTGAAGTACAACAAGAGTAAATCTTCTCAATGATTGAGGTTTGCTTTGAGCGATTCCTGGGAGATCAGTATTAGATTCCGATGCACTACCACAGCTTTACTCTATCCCTTGGACCTTCACATTGACGATCAAACACAGAAATGGCGTCGGGATTTAATACGAAATGCACAATGCCAACTTAAGTTAAAGAAAAGTTAATTTTCTCGATGTTTGTGGTTTGCTTTGAACGTTTCCTGGGAGATCAGTACTACATTCGTTTGCACTACTGCACCTTAACTCTATCCCTTGGACCTTCAAATTCACGATGGAACACAGAAATTGGGTCGCGATTTAATACAAAAGGCACAATGCCGACTTAAGTACAAGAAGAGTGAATCTTCTCACTGTTTGTGGTTTGCTTTGAGCGTCTCCTGGGAGATCAGTATTAGATTCCGATTCACTACTTCAGCTTTACTCTATCCCTTTGACCTTCACATTCACGATGGAATACATAAATTGCGTCGGGATTTAATACAAATGGCACAATGCTGATTTAAGTACAAGAAGAGTAAATCTTCTTATTGTTTGTGGTTTGCTTTGAGCGTTTCCAGGGAGATCAGTGTTAGACTCCGATGCACCACTTCAGCTTTACTCTATCCCTTGGACATTCACATTGACGATGAAACACAGTAATTGAACGGGATTTAAGACGAAAGGCACAATGCCGACTTATGTACAAGAAGGTTAAATCTTCTCAATGATTGAGGTTTGCTTATAGCGTTTCCTGGGAGATAAGTATTAGATTTAGATGCACTACTGCAGCTTTACTCAATCCCTTTGACCTTCACACTGTCGATGAAACACAGAAATTGCGCCGGGATTTAATGCAAAAGCCACAATACCGACTTAAGTACACGAAGGTTAAATCTTCTCAATGTTTGTGGTTTGCTTTGAACGTTTCCTTGGAGAACAGTGTTAGATTCCGATGCACTACTGCATCTTTAATCTATCCCTTGGACTTTCACATTGGCGATGAAACACGGAAATTGCGTCGGGATATAATACAATAGGCATAATGCCAACTTGAGTACAAGTAGAGTAAATCTTCTCGTTGCTTGTGGTTTGCTTTGAGCGTTTCGTGGGATATCAGTATTACATTCCGATGCACGACTGCAGCTTTACTCTATCCCTTGGAACTTAACATAGACGATGAAACACTGAAATGGCGTCGGGATTAAAACGATAGGTACAATGCCGACTTAAGTACTTGAAGGTTAAATCTTCTCATTGTTTGTGGTTTGCTTTGAGTGTATCCTGGGAGCTCAGAAATAGATACCGATGCCCAACTGCAGGCTTACTCTATTTCTTGGACTTTCACATTGGCGATGAAACACAGATATTGCGTCGGGATTTAATACAAAAGGCACAATGCCAACTTCAGTTCAATAAGAGTAAATCTTCTCATTGCTTGTGGTTTACTTTGTGCGTTCCTTGGGATATCAGTATTAGATACCGATGCACAACTGCAGCTTTACTGTATCACTTGGACCGTCACATTGACGATGAAACACAGAAATTGCGCTGGGATTTAATACGAAAGGCACAATGACGACCTAACTACAAGAAGAGTAAATCTTCTCATTGTTTGTGGTTTGTTTTTAACGTTTCCTGGGAGATCAGTATTAGATTCCGATGCACTACTGCAGCTTTAATCTATCCGTTGTACCTTCAGATTGACGATGAAACACAGATATTGCGCCGGGATATAATACAATAGGCACAATGCCGACTTAAGTAAAAGATGAGTAAGTCTTCTCAATGTTGGCAGTTTGCTTAGAGCGTTTCCTGGGAGATCAGTATTAGATTGTGATGCACTACTGCTGTTTAACTCTATTCCTTGGACCTTCACATAGACGATGAAACACCGAAATTGCGTCGGGATTTAATACAAAATTGATCATGCCGACATAAGTGGAAGAAGAGTAAATCATCTCATTGTTTGTGGTTCGATTTGAGCGTTTCCTTCTGTATTAAATCCCGATGCAATTTCAGTGTTTCTTCGTCATTGAGAAGGTCCAAGGGATAGAGTAAAGCTGCAGTAGAACATCGGAATCTAGTACTGATCCCCTAAGAAACGTTCAAAGCATACCACAAACGATGAGAAGATTTGTTCCTCGTGTACTTAAGTCGGCATTGTGCTTTTCATATTAAATCGCGACGCAATTTCTGTGTTCCATCGTGAATGTGAAGGTCCAAGGGATAGAGTTAAGGTGCATTAGTCCACCGAATCTAGTACTGATCTCCCAGGAAACGTTCAAAGCAAACCACAAATATCGAGAAAATTTACTTTTCTTGTACTTAAGTTGGCATTGGGCATTTCGTATTAAATCCCGATGCAATTTCTGTGTTTCATCGTCAATGTGAAGGTCCAAGGGATAGAGTGAAGCTGCGGTAGTGCATCGGAAACAAATACTGATCTCACAGGAAACGCTCAAAGCAAACCACAAACAATGAGAAGATTTACTCTTCTTCTACTTAAGTCGGCATTGTGCCTTTCGTATTAAATCCCGGCGCAATTTCTGTATTTCATCGTCAATGTGAAGGTCCAAGTGATACAGTAAAGCTGCAGTAGTGCATCGGATTCTAATTCTGATATCCCAGGAAACGCACAAAGTAAACCACAAGCAATGAAAGGATTTACTGTTCTTGTACTGAAGTTGGCATTGTGCCTTTTGTATTTAATCCCGAGGCAATTTCTGAGTTTCATCGTCAATGAGAAGGTCCAAGGGATAGAGTAAAGCTGCAGTAGCCCATCGGAATCAAGTACTGATCCCCTAAGAGACGCTCAAAGCAAACCACAAACAATGAGAAGATTTGTTCTTCTTGTACTTAAGTCGCATTGTGCCAATTGTATTAAATCCCGTCGCAATATCTGTGTTTCATCATCAGTGTGTAGGTCCAACGGATAGATTAAAGCTGCAGTAGTGCATCGGGATCTAAAACTGATCTCCCAGGAAGCGCTCAAAACAAACCACAAACAATGAGAAGATTTACTCTTCTTGTACTGAAGTTGGCATTGTCCTTTTGTATTAAATCCCGACGCAATTTCTGTATTTCATCGTCAATGTGAATGTCTAAGAGAAAGAGTAAAGCTGCAGTAGTGCATCGCAGTCTAATACTGATCTCCCAGGAATCTCTCAAAGCAAACCGCAAAAAGTGAGGAGATTTACTCTTCTTGTAGTTATGTTGACATTGTAAACTTTGTTTTAACCCCCAACGCAATTTCTGTGTCTCATCGTCAATCAGAAGGTCCACGGAATAGAGTAGAGCTGAAGTAGTGCATCGGATCCTAATACTGGTCTTCCAGGAAACGCTCAAAACAAACCACAAACAGTGAGAAGATTTACTCTTCTTGTACTTAAGTCGTCATTGTGCCTTTTGTAATAAATCCCGACGCAATTTCTGTGTTTCCTCGTCAATGTGAAGATCCAAGGGATACAGTAAAGCTGCAGTAGTGCATCGGAATCTAATACTGATCTCCCAGGAAACGCTCAAAGTAAACCACAAACAACGAGGAGATTTACTCTGCTTGTACTCAAGTTGGCATTGTGCCTTTTGTATTAATTCCCGACGCAATTTCTGTGTCTCATCGTCAATGTGAAGGTCCAAGGGATAGAGTAAAGCTGCAGTAGTGGAACGGGAACTAATACTGATCTTACGGGAAACGGTCAAAGCAAATCACAAAGAATGAGAAGGTTTACTCTTCATGAACTTAAGTCGGCATTGTGCCTTTTGTATTAAATCCCGATGCAGTTTCAGTGTTTCATCGTCAATGTGAACGTTCAAGAGATGGATTAAAGCTGCAGTAGTCCATCGGAATCTAATACCGATCTCCCAGTAAACGCTCAAAGCAAACCACTAACAATGAGAGGAATTACTCTTCTTGTGCTTAAGTCGGCATTGTGCATTTTGTATTAATTCCCGACGCAAAATCTGTGTTTCATCGTCAATGGGAAGGTCCAAGCGATAGAGTGACGGTGCACTAGAGCATCGGAGTCTAATACTGATCTCCCAGGAAACGCGCAAAGTAAACCACAAACAATGAGAAGATTTACTCTGCTTGTACTCAAGTTGGCATTGTAAATTTTGTTTTTAATCCCGACACAATATCCGTGTTTCATCGTCAATCTGAAGGTCCAAGGGATAGAGTAAAGCTGCAGTAGTTCATCGGAATCTAATACTGATCTTCCAGGAAACGCTCAAAGCAAACCAGAAACAATGAGAAGATTTACTCTTCTTGTTCTTAAGTCGGCATTGTGCCTTTTGTAATAAATCCCGTGGCAATTTCTTTGTTCCATCGTCAATGTGAAGGTCGAAGGGATAGTGTAAAGCTGAAGTAGTGCATCGGAATCTATTACTGATCTAACAGGAAACGCTCAAACAAACCAAAAACAATGAGAAGATTTAACCTTCTTTTACTTAAGTCGTCATTGTGCCTTTAGTATTAAATCCAGACGCAATTTCTGTCTTTCATCGTCAATGTGAAGGTCCAAGGGATAGAGTAAAGCTGCAGTAGTGCATCGGAATCTAATTCTGATCTCCCAGGGAACGCTCAAAGCAAACCACAAGCAATGAGAGGATTTACTCTCCTTGTACTTAAGTTGACATTGTAAATTTTGTTTTAAATCCCGACGATAATTCTGTGTTTAGTCGTCAATCTGAAGGTCCAAGGGATATAGTAAAGCAGAAGTGGTGCATCGGAATATAATACTGATCCCCCAGAAAAAGCTCAAACAAACCACATACAGTGAGGAGATTTAACCTTTTTGTACTTAAGTCAGCATTGTGCCTTTTGTATTAAATCTCGACGCAATTTTTGTGTTCTATCGTGAATGTTAAGGTCCAAGTGTTAGAGCAAAGAATCAGTTGTGCATCGGAATCTAATTCTGATCTCCCAGGAAACGCTCAAAGTAAACCACAAACAATGAGAAGATTTACTCTACTTGTACTCAAGTTGGCATTGTGCCATTTGTATTAATTCCCGACGCAATTTCTGTGTCTCATCGTCAATGTGAAGGTCCTTGGGATAGAGTAAAGCTGCAGTAGTGCATCGGGAAATAATACTGATCTTTCCGGAAACGCTGTGAGCAAACCCCAAACAATGAGAAGATTTACTCATCATGTGCTTTAGTCGGCATTGTGCCCTTTGTATAAAATCCCGACGCAATTTCAGTGTTTCATTGTCAATGTGAAGGTTCAAGGGATAGAGTAATGCTGCAGGAGTGCATCGCAATCTAATACTGATCTCCCAAGAAACGCTCAAAGCTAACTACAAACAATGAGTAGATTTACCCTTCTTGTACTTAAGTCGGCATTGTGAATTTTGTATTAAATCCCGACGCAATTTCTGTGTTTCATCGTCAATGTGAATGTCCAAGGGATAGAGTAAAGCTGCAGGAGTGAATCGGAATCTAATACTGATCTCCCAGGAAACGCTCAAAGTAAACCACAAACAATGAGAAGATTTACTCTGCTTGTACTCAAGTAGGCATTGTGCCTTTTGTAGTAATTCCCGACGCAATTTCTGTGTCTCATCATCAATGTTAAGGTCCAAGGGATAGATTAAAGCTACAGTAGTGGAACGGGAAATAACACTGATCTTAGGGGAAACGCTCAAAGCAAATCACAAACAATGAGAAGGTTTACTCTTCATGTACTTAAGTCGGCATTGTGCCTTTTGTATTAAATCCAGACGCAATTTCTGTGTTTCATCGTCAATGTGAAGGTCCAAGCGATTGAGTAAAGCTTCAGTAGTGAATCGGAATCTAATACTGATCTCCCAGGATACGCTCAAAGAAAAACCACAAACACTGAGAAAAATTACTCTCCTTGTACTTAAGTTGACATTGTAAATTTTGTTTTATATCCCGACGCAATTTCTGTGTGTAATCGTCAATCTGAAGGTCCAAGGGATAGAGTAAAGCTGCAGTAGTGCATCGGAATATAATACTGATCCCCCAGAAAACGCTCAAACAAACCACATTCAATGAGAAGATTTAACCTATTTGTACTTAAGTCTGCATTGTGCCTTTTGTATTAAATCAAGACGCAATTTCTATGTATCATCGTCAATGTGAAGGTCCAAAAGATAGAGTAAAGCTGCAGTAATGCATAGGAATCTAATACTGATCTTCCAGGAACCGTTAAAAGCTAACCACTAACAATGAGAAGATTAAGTCCTCTTGTACTTATGTCGGCATTGTGCTATTTGTATTAACTGCAGACGCATTATCTGTGTTTCATCGTTAATGTGAAGGTCCAAGCTATAGAATAAAGCTGCAGTGGTGCATCGGAATCTAGTACTGACCCCCAGGAAACGCACAAAGCAAACCACAAACAATGAGAAGATTTACTCTTCTTGTACTTAAGTCGGCATTGTGCTTTTTGTATTAAATCCCGACGCAATATCTGTGTTACATTGTCAATGTGAAGGTCCAAGCGATAGAATAAAGCTGCTGTAGTGCATCGGAATCTGGTACTGAATTCCCGATAAATGCTCAAAGCAAACCACAAACAATGAGAAGTTTTACTCTTCTTGTACTTAAGTAGGGATTGTGCCTTTTGTATTAAATCTCGACGCAATTTTTGTGTTCCATCGTGAATGTCAAGGTCCAAGTGTTAGAATAAAGAAGCAGTTGTGCATCGGAATCTAATACTGATCTCCCAGGAAACGCTCAAAGTAAACCACAAACAATGAGAAGATTTATTCTGCTTGTACTCAAGTTGGCATTGTGAATTTTGTATTAATTCCCGACGCAATTTCTGTGTCTCATCGTCAATGTGAAGGTCCTTGGGATAGAGTAAAGCTGCAGTAGTGCATCGGGAAATAATACTGATCTTCCCGGAAACGCTGAGAGCAAACCCCAAACAATGAGAAGATTTACTCATCATGTACTTTAGTCGGCATTGTGCCCTTTGTATTAAATCCCGACGCAATTTCAGTGTTTCATTGTCAATGTGAAGGTTCAAGGGATAGAGTAATGCCGCAGGAGTGCATCGTAATCTAATACTGATCTCCCAATAAACGCTCAAAGCTAACTACAAACAATGAGTAGATTTACCCTTCTTGTACTTAAGTCGGCATTGTGAATTTCGTATTAAATCCCGACGCAATTTCTGTGTTTCATCGTCAATGTGAAGATCCAAGGGATACAGTAAAGCTGCAGTAGTGCATCGGAATCTAATACTGATCTCCCAGGAAACGCTCAAAGTAAACCACAAACTATGAGAAGATTTACTCTGCTTGTACGCAAGTTGGCATTGTGCCTTTTGTATTAATTCCCGACGCAATTTCTGTGTCTCATCGTCAATGTGAAGGTCCAAGGGATAGAGTAAAGCTGCAGTAGTGGAACGGGACCTAATACTGATCTTACGGGAAACGCTCAAAGCAAATCACAAACAATGAGAAGGTTTACTCTTCATGTACTTAAGTCGGCATTGTGCCTTTTGTATTAAATCCCGACGCAGTTTCAGTGTTTCATCGTCAATGTGAAGGTTCAAGAGATGGAGTAAAGCTGTAGTAGTCCATCGGAAACTAATACTGATCTCCCAGGAAACGCACAAAACAAACCACAAACGATGAGAAGATTTACTCTTCTCGTATGTAAGTCGGGATTGTGCCTCTTGTATTAAATCCCGACGCAATTTTTGTATTTCATCGTCAATGTGAAGGTCGACGGGATAGAGTAAAGCTGCAGTAGCTGATCTCCCAGGAAACGCTCAAAGTAAACCACAATTATCAAGAAAATTTACTCTTCTTGTACTTAAGTTGGCATTGTGCCTTTCGTATTAATTTCCGACGCAATTTCTGTGTTACATCGCCAATGTCAAGGTCCAAGGGATAGAGTAAAACTGCAGTAGTAGATCGGAATCTAACATTGATCGCCAAGGAAACCCTCAATCAAACCACAAATTATGAGAAAATTTTATATTCTTGTACTTCAGTCGGCATTGTGCCTTTTGTATTAAAACCCGAGGCAATTTCTGCGTTTCATCGTCGATGTGAAGGTCCATGGGATAGAATTGAGCTGCAGTAGTGCATCGGAATCTAATACTGATCTCCCAGGAAACGCTCAAAGGAAACCGCAAACAATGAGTAGTTTTACTCTTCTAGTAATTATGTCGGCATTGTGCTTTCAATATTAAATCCCGACGCAATTTCTGTGTTACAACGTCAATGTGAAGGTGCAATGGATAAAGTTGCAGTAGTGCATCGGAATTTATTTCTGATCCCCCAGGAAACGCAGAAAGCAAACCACAAACAATGAGAGGATTTACTTTTCTTGTACTTAAGTCGGCATTGTGCCTTTTGTATTAAATCCCGACTAATTTTCTGTGTTTCATCTTCAATGTGAAGATCCATGGGATAGAGTAAAGCTACAGTAGTGCATCGGGATCTAGTACTGATCCCCCAGGAAACGCTCAGAACAAAACACAAACAATGAGAAGATTTACACTTCTTGTATTTAAGTCGGCATTGTGCATTATGTATTCAATCCCGACGCAATTCCTTTGTTTCATCGTCAATGTGAAGGTCCGTGGAAAAGTGAAAAGCTGCAGTAGTGCATCGGAATCTCTTACTGATCTCCCAGGAAACGCTCAAACAAACCACAAACAATGAGAAGATTTACTCTTCTTGTACTTAAGTCGGCATTGTGCCTTTTGTATTAAATCCCGACGCAATTTCTGTGTTCCATCGTGAATGTGAAGGTCCTAGGGATAGAGTAAAGCAGCAGTAGTGCAAACGAATCAAGTACTGAATATCCCAGGAAACGCTCAAAGGAAACCACAAACAATGAGAAGATTTACTCTTCTTGTACTTAAGTCTGCATTGTGCCCTTTGTATTAAATCCCGACGCAAATTCTGTTTTCCATCGTGAATGTTAAGGTCCTAGGGATAGAGAAAAGCTGCAGTAGCGCAAACGAATCTAGTACTGATCTCCCAGGAAACGGTCAATGCAAACCACAATCATCGAGAAAATTTACTCTTCCTGTACCTAAGTTGGCATTGTGCCTTTCGTATTAAAACCCGACGCAATTTCTATGTTTCATCGTCAACGTGTAGTTCCAAGGGATGGAGTAAGGCTGCAGTAGTGCATCGGAATCTAATACAGATCTCCCAGGAAACGCACAAAACAAACCACAAACGATGAGAAGATTCACTCTTCTCGTATTTAAGTCGGGATTGTGCAACTTGTATTAAATCCCGACGCAATTTTTGTGTTTCATCGTCAATGTGAAGGTCCAAGGGATAGAGTAAAGCTGCAGTAGTGCATCGCTATCTAATACTGATCTCCCAGGAATCGCTCAAAGCATACCTCAAACATTGAGAAGGTTTACCCTTCTTGTACTTAAGTCGGCATCGTGCCTTTTGTATTAAATCCCGACGCTATTTCTGTGTTTCATCGTCATGCGAAGGTCCAACGGATAGAGTAAACTTGCAGTAGTGCAAACGAATCTCGAACTGATCTCCCAGGAAACGCTCAAAGCAAACCACAAACATCAAGAAAACTTACTCTTCTTGTACTTAAGTTGGGATTGTGCCCTTCGTATTAAATCCCGACGCAATTTCTGTGTTTCATCGCAATGTGAAGGTCCAAGGAATAGAGTAAAGCTGCAGTAGTGCTTCGGAATCTAATACTGATCTCCCACGAAACGCTCAAAGCAAACCACAAACAATGAGATGATATACTCTTCTTGTACATAAGTCGGCATTGTGCCTTTCGTATTAAATCCTGGCGCAATTTCTGTGTTTTATCGTCAATGTGAAGGTCCAAGTGATACAGTAAAGCTGCAGTAGTGCATCGCATTCTAATACTGATATCCCAGGAAACGCACAAAATAAACCACAAGCAATGAGAGGATTTACTGTTCTTGTACTGAAGTTGGCATTGTGCCTTTTGTATTAGATCCCGACGCAATTAAGTGTTTCATCGTCAATGTGAAAGTCCAAAGGATAGAGTAAAGCTACAGTAGTGTATCGGAATCTACCACTGATCTCCAAGGAAACGCTCAAAGTAAACCACAAACAATGAGAAGGTTTAACCTTAATGTACTTAAGTCGGCATTGTGCCTTCTGTATTAAATCCCGAAGCAATTTCTGAGTTTCATCGTCAATGTGAAAGTCCAAGGGTTACAGTAAAGCTGCAGTTGTGCATCGGTATCTGATAGCGATATCCCAGGGAACGCACAAAGTAAACCACAAGCAATGTGAAGATTTACTCTTCTTGTACTGAAGTCGGAATTGTGAATTTCGTATTAAATCTCGACGCTATTTCTGTGTTTCATCGTCAATGTGAAGGTGTAAGAGAAAGAGTAAACTGCAGTAGTGCATCGCAGTCTAATACTGATCTCCCAGGAATCTCTCAAAGCAAACCTCAAAAAGTGAGGAGATTTACTCTTCTTGTACTTAAGTTGACATTGTAAATTTTGTTTCATGCCCCAACGAAATTTCTGTGTTTCATCGTCAATCAGAAGGTCCATGGAATGGGGTAAAGCTGCAGTAGTGCATCGGATCCTAATACAGGTCTTCCAGGAAACGCTCAAACAAACCACAAACAATGCGAAGATTTACTCTTCTTGTACTTAAGTCGGAATTGTGAATTTCGTATTAAATCCCGACGCAATTTCTGTGTTTCATCGTCAATGTGTAGTTCCTAGGGATGGAGTAAGGCTGCAGTAGTGCATCGGAATCTAGTACTGATCTCCCAGGGAACGCTCAAAGGAAACCACAACCAATGAGAAGATTTACTCTTCTTCTAGTTAGGTCGTCGTTGTGCCTTTTGTATTAAATCCCGACGCAATTTCTGTGTTTCATCGTCAATGTGAAAGTCCAAGGGATAGAGTAAAGCTTCAGTAGTGTATCGGAATCTACCACTGATCTCCAAGGAAACGAACAAAGTAAACCACAAACAATGAGATGATTTAACCATTCTGTACTTAAGTCGGCATGATACATAGAGATTGCGTCTTGATTTAATACAAAAGGCACAATGCAGACTTAAGTACAAAAGGGTTAAATCTTCTCATTGAATGTGGTTTGTTTGAGCGTTTTCTGGGGGATCAGTATTATATTCCGATGCACTACTGCAGCTTTACTCTATCCCTTGGACCTTCAGATTGACGATTACACACAGAAATTGCGTCGGGATATAAAACAAAATTTACAATGTCAACTTAAGTACAAGGAGAGTAATTCTTCTCAGTGTTTGTGGTTTTTCTTTGAGCGTATCCTGGGAGATCAGTATTAGATTCCGATGCACTACTGCAGCTTTACTCAATCGCTTGGACCTTCACATTGACGATGAAACACAGAAATTGCGTCCGGATTTAATACAAAAGGCACAATGACGACTTAAGTAAAAGAAGGTTAAATGTTCTCATTCTGTGTGGTTTGTTTGAGCGATTCCAGTTAGATCAGTAACAGATTCCGATGCACTATTTCAGCTTTACACCAAACCTTGGACCTTCACATTGACGATGAAACAAAGACATTGCCACGGGATTTAATACAAAAGGCACAATGCTGACTTAAGTACAAGAAGAGTAAATCTTCTCATTGTTTGTGGTTTGGTTAGAGCGTTTCCTGGAAGATCAGTATTAGATTGCGATGAACTACTGTAGCTTTATTCTATCCCTTGGACCTTCAGATTGACGATGAAACACAGATATTGCGTCGGGACTTAAAACAAAATTTACAATGTCAACTTAAGTACAAGACGAGTAAATCTTCTTAATGTTTGCGGTTTGCTTTGAGCGTTTCCTGGGAGATCAGTATTAGACTCCGATGCACTACTGCAGCTTTACTCCATCTCTTGAACCTTCACATTGACGATGGAACACAGAAATTGCGCTGGGCTCTAATACAAAAGGCACAATCCCGGCTTAAGTCAAGAAGAGTAAATCTTCTCATTGTTTGTGGTTTGTTTTGAGCGTTTCCTGGGAGATCAGTATTAGAATGCGATGCACTATTGCAGCTTTCCTCTCTCCCTTGGACCTTCACATTGACGATGAAACACAGAAATTGCGTCCGGATTTAATACAAAAGGCACAATGACGACTTAAGTAAAAGAAGGTTAAATGTTCTCATTCTGTGTGGTTTGTTTGAGCGATTCCAGTTAGATCAGTAACAGATTCCGATGCACTACTTCAGCTTTACACCAAACCTTGGACCTTCACATTGACGATGAAACAAAGACATTGCCACGGGATTTAATACAAAAGGCACAATGCCGACTTAAGTACATGAAGAGTAAACCTTCTCATTGTTTGTGATTTGCTTTGAGCGTTTCCCGTAAGATCAGTGTTATTTCCCGTTCCACTACTGTAGCTTTACTCTATCCCTTGGACCTTAACATTGACGATGAGACACAGAAATTGCGTCGGGAATTACTACAAAAGGCACAAGCAGAGTAAATCTTCTCATTGTTTGTGGTTTACTTTGAGCGTTTCCTGGGAGATCAGTATTAGATTCCGATGTACTCCTGCAGCTTTACTCTATCCCTTGGACATTCACATTGACGATCAAACACAGAAATTGCGTCGGGATTTAATACAAAATTCACAATGCCGACTTAAGTACAAAAAGGGTGAATCTACTCATTGTTTGTAGTTAGCTTTGAGCGTTTCTTGGGAGATCAGTAATAGATTGCTATGCCCTCCTGCAGCGTTACTCTATCCCTGAACCTTCACATTGACAATGAAACACTGAAATTGCGTCGGGATTTAATACAAGGGGCACAATGGCGACTAAAGTACATGATGAGTAAATCTTCTCATTGTTTGGGGTTTGCTCACAGCGTTTCCGGGAAGATCAGTATTATTTCCCGATGCACTACTGCAGCTTTACTCTATCCCAAGGACCTTCACATTGACGATGAGACACAGAAATTGCGTCGAGATTTAATACAAAAGGCACAATGCTGACTTAAGTACAAAAAGGTTAAATCTTCTCACTGTATGTGGTTTGTTTGAGCTTTTTCTGGGGGATCAGTATTATATTCCGATGCACCACTTCTGCTTTACTATATCCCTTGGACCTTCAGATTGACGACTAAACACAGAATTTTCGTCGGGATT
Organism: Schistocerca piceifrons; assembly: GCF_021461385.2. Taxonomy (NCBI): domain Eukaryota; kingdom Metazoa; phylum Arthropoda; class Insecta; order Orthoptera; family Acrididae; genus Schistocerca; species Schistocerca piceifrons. The sequence continues at coordinate 954,094,882 of NC_060149.1, read as the reverse complement.
TAAAACAAAATTTACAATGTCAACTTAAGTACAAGGAGAGTAAATCCTCTCATTGCTTGTGGTTTGCTTTGAGCGTTCCCTGGGAGATCAGTATTAGATTCCGATGCACTACTGCAGCTTTACTCTATCCCTTGGACCTTCACAGTGACGATGAAAGACAGAAATTGCGTCCGGATTTAATACTAAAGGCACAATGACGACTTAAGTAAAAGAAGGTTAAATCTTCTCATTGGTTGTCGTTTGTTTGAGCGTTTCCTGCTAGATCAGTAATAGATTCCGATGCACTACTTCAGCTTTACACTATCCCTTCCACCTTCACATTGACGATGAAACAAAGAAATTGCCACGGGATTTAATACAAAAGGCACAATGCCGACTTAAGAACAAGAAGAGTAAATCTTCTCATTGTTTGTGGTTTGCTTTGAGCGTTTCCTGGAAGATCAGTATTAGATTCAGATGAACTACTGCAGCTTTACTCTATCTCTTGGACCTTCAGATTGACGATGAAACACAGATATTGCGTCGGGATTAAAAACAAAATTTACAATGCCAACTTGAGTACAAGCAGAGTAAGTCTTCTCATTGTTTGTGGTTTACTTTGAGCGTTTCCTGGGAGATCAGTATTAGACTCCGATGCTCTAGTGCACCGTCACTCTATCGCTTGGACCTTCCCATTGACGATGAAACACACATTTTGCGTCGGGAATTAATACAAAATGCACAATGCCGACTTAAGTACAAGAAGAGTAATTTCTCTCATTGTTTGTGGTTTGCTTTGAGCGTTTCCTGGGAGATCGGTATTAGATTCTGATGGACTACTGCAGCTTTACTCCATCTCTTGAACCTTCACATTGACAATGAAACACTGAAATTGCGTCGGGATTTAATACAAAGGGCACAATGTCGACCAAAGTACGTGATGAGTAAATCTTCTCATTGTTTGGGGTTTGCTCTCAGCGTTTCCGGGAAGATCAGTATTATTTCCCGATGCACTACTGCAGCTTTACTCTATCCCAAGGACCTTCACATTCACGATGGAACACAAAAATTGCGTTGAGATTTAATACAAAAGGCACAATCCCTACTTAAGTACAAGAAGAGAAAACTCTCATTGTTTGTGGTTTGCTTTGAGCGTTTATCGGGAGATCAGTACTAGATTCCGATGCACTATTGCAGCTTTATTCTATTGCTTGGACCTTCACATTGACGATGTAACACCGATATCGCGTCGGGAATCAATACAAAAAGCACAATGCCGACTTATGTACAAGAGGAGTTAATCTACTCATTGTTAGTGGTTAGCTTTGAGCGGTTCCTGTAAGATCAGTATTAGATTACGATGCACTACTGCAGCTTTACTCTATCCCTTGGACCTTCACATTGACGATGATACATAGAAATTGCGTGGGGATTTAATACAAAAGGCACAATGCTGACTTAAGTACGAAAGGGTTAAATCTTCTCATTGTATGTGGTTTGTTTGGGCGTTGTCTGTGGGTATCAGTATTATATTCCGATGCACTACTGCAGTTTTACTCTATCCCTTGGACTGTCACCCTGACGATGAAACACAGATAATGCGTCGGGAATTAATACAAATAGCACAATGCCGACTTAAGTACAAGAGGAGTTAGTCTTCTCATTGTTAGTGGTTAGCTTTGAACGGTTCCTGGAAGATCAGTATTAGATTCCGATGCATTACTGCAGCTTTACTCTATCCCTTGGACCTTCACATTGACGATGATACATAGAAATTGCGTCGGGATTTAATACGAAAGGCACAATGCAGACTTAAGTACAAAAAGGTTAAATCTTCTCATTGAATGTGGTTTGTTTGAGCGTTTTCTGGGGGATCAGTATTTTATTCCGATGCAGTACTGCAGCTTTACTCTATCCCTTGGACCTTCAGATTGACGATTACACACAGAAATTGCGTCGGGATATAAAACAAAATTTACAATGTCAACTCAAGTACAAGGAGAGTAATTCTTCTCAGTGTTTGTGGTTTGTTTTGAGCGTTTCCTGGGAGATTAGTATTAGATTCCGATGCACTACTGCAGTTTTACTCAATCCCTTGGACCTTCACATTGACGATGAAACACAGAAATTGCGTCCGGATTTAATACAAAACTCACAATGATGACTTAAGTAAAAGAAGGTTAAATCTTCTCATTGTGTGTGGTTTGTTTTAGCGATACCTGTTAGATCAGTAATAGATTCCGATGCACTACTTCAGCTTTTCACCATCCCATGGACCTTCACATTGACGATGAAACAAAGACATTGCCACGGGATTTAATACAAAAGGCACAATGCTGACTTAAGTACAAGAAGAGTAAATCTTCTCATTGTTTGAGGTTTGATTTGAGCGTTTCCTGGAAGATCAGTATTAGATTCCGATGAACTACTGCAGCTTTACTCTATCCCTTGGACCTTCAGATTGACGATGAAACACAGATATTGCGTCGGGATTTAAAACAAAATTTACAATGTCAACTTAAGTACAAGACGAGTAAATCTTCTCACTGTTTGCGGTTTGCTTTGAGCGTTTCCTGGGAGATCAGTATTAGACTCCGATGCACTACTGCAGCTTTACTCCATCTCTTGAACCTTCACATTGACGATGGAACACAGAAATTGCTCTGGGCTCTAATACAAAAGGCACAATGCCAACTTAAGTCAAGAAGAGTAAATCGTCACATTGTTTGTGGTTCGTTTTGAGCGTTTCCTGGGAGATCAGTTTTAGAATGCGATGCACTATTGCAGCTTCCCTCTATCCCGTGGACCTTCACATTGACGTTGAAACACAGAAATTGCGTCGGGCTGTAATACAAAACGCACAATGCCGACATAAGTACAAGTAGAGTAAATCATCTCATGGTTTGTGGTTTGTTTTGAGCGCTTCCTGGGAGATCAGTATTAGATTCCGATGCACTATTGCAGCTTCACTCTATCCCTTGGACCTTCACATTGACGATGAAACACAGAAATTGCGTTGGGATTTAATACAAAAGGCACAATGCCAACTTAAAAACAAAAAGGTTAAATCTTCTCATTGTATATGGATTGTTTGAGCGTTTCCTGGGAGATCAGTATTAGATTCCGATGCACTAGTGCTGCTTTACTCCATTCCTTGGTCATTCACCCTGACGATGAAACACAGAAATTGCGTCGGGATTTAATACAAAAGGTACAATGCCGATTTCAGTACCAGAAGAGTAAATCCTCTCATTCTTTGTGGTTTGCTTTGAGCGTTTCCTTGGGGATCAGTACTAGATTCCGATGCACTACTGCAGCTTTACTCTATACCTTGGACCTTCACATTGACGATGAAACACAGAAAATATGTAAGGATTTAATACAAAAAGCACAATACCGACTTAAGTACAAGAGGAGTTAATCTTCTCATTGTTAGTGGTTAGCTTTCAACGGTTCCTGGATGATCAGTATTTGATTCCAATGCACTACTGCAGCTTTATTCTATCCCTTGGACCTTCACATTGACGATGACACAAAGAAATTGCGTCGGCATTTAATACAAAAGACACAATGCTGACTTAAGTACAAAAAGGTCAAAGCTTCTCACTGTATGTGGTTTGTTTGAGCTTTTTGTGGGGGATCAGTATTATATTCCGATGCACTACCGCTGCTTCACTATATCCCTTGGACCTTGAGATTGACGACTAAACACAGAATTTTCGTCGGGATTTAAAGCAAAATTTACAATGTCAACTTAAGTACAAGGAGAGTAAATCTTCTCATTGCTTGTGGTTTGCTTTGAGCGCTCCCTGGGAGATCAGTTTTAGATTCCGATGCACTACTGTTAGCTTTACTCTATCCCTTAGACCTTCACATTGACGATGAAAGACAGAAATTGCGTCCGGATTTAATACTAAAGGCACAATGATGACTTAAGTAAAAGAAGGTTAAATCTTCTCATTGTTTGTGGTTTGCTTTGAGCGTTTCCTGGTAGATCAGTATTAGATTAGGATGCACTACTGCAGCTTTACTCTATCCCTTGGACCTTCACATTGACGCTGGAACACAGAAATTGTGTCGGGCTCTAATACAAAAGGCACAATGCCGACTTAAGTACAAGAAGAGTAAATCTTCTCATTGTTTGTGGTTTGTTTTGAGCGTTTCCTGGGAGATCAGTATTAGATTCCGATGCACTACTGCAGCTTTACTCTAACACTTGGACCTTCACATTCACGATGGAACACAGAAATTGCGTCGGGATTTATTACAAACAGCACAAAGCCGACCTAAATACAAAAATGTTATATCTTCTCATTGAATATGGACTGTTTGAGCGTTTCCTGGGAGATCAGTACTAGATTCCGATGCACTACTGCAGCTTTACTCTATCCCTTGGACCTTCACATTGACGATCAAACACAGAAAATGCGTAAGGATTTAATACAAAAGGCACAATGCCGACTTTAGTACAAGAAGAGTAAATATTCTCTTTGTTTGTGGTTTGCTTTGAGCGTTTCCTGGGAGTTCAGTATTAGATTCCGATGCACTAGTGCACCGTCACTCTATCGCTTGGACCTTCCCATTGACGATGAAACACAGATTTTGCGTCGGGAATTAATACAAAAAGCACAATGACGACTTACGTACAAGAGGAGTTAATCTTCTCATTGTTAGTGGTTAACTTTGAACGGATCCTGGAAGATCAGTATTGGATTCCGATGCGCTACTGCAGCTTTACTCTATCCCTTGGACCTTCACATTGACGCTGATACATAGAATTTGCGTCGGGATTTAATACAGAGGGCACAATGCTGACTTAAGTACAAAAAGGTTAAATCTTCTCATAGTATGTGGTTTGTTTGAGCGTTTTCTGGGGGATCAGTATTATATTCCGATGCACTACTGCAGCTTTACTCTATCCCTTGGACCTTCAGATTGACGATGAAGCACAGATATTGCGTCGGGATTTAAAACAAAATTTACAATGTTAACTTAAGCACAAGGAGAGTAAATCTTCTCATAGTTTGTGGTTTGTTTTGAGCGTTTCCTGGGAGATCGGTATTAGGTTCCGATGCACTACTGCAGCTTTACTCTATCCCTTGGACCTTCACATTGACGATGAAACACAGAAATTGCGTCCAGATTTAATACAAAAGGCACAATGACGACTTAAGTAAAAGAAGGTTAGATATTCTCATTGTTTCTGGTTTGTTTGAGCGTTTCCTGTTAGATCTGTAGTAGATTCCGATGCACTACGTCAGCTTTACACTATCCCTTGGACCTTCACATTGACGATGAAACAAAGTAGTTGCCACGGGATTTAGTACAAAAGGCACAATGCCGACTTAAGAACAAGAAGAGTAAATCTTCTCATTGTTTGTGGTTTGCTTTGAGCGTTTCCTGGAAGATCAGTACTAGATACCGATGAACTACTGCAGCTCTACTCTTTCCCTTATACCTTCAGCTTGACGATGAAACACAGATATTGCGTCGGGATTTAAAACAAAATTAATAATGTCAACTTAAGTACAAGAAGAGCAAATCTTCTCACTGTTTGCGGTTTGCTTTGGGCGTTTCCTGGGAGATCAGTATTAGATTCCGATGCACTATTGCAGCATTACTCTATCCCTTGGACCTTCGCATTGACGCTGGAACACAGAAATTGTGTCGGGCTCTAATACAAAAGGCACAATGCCGACTTAAGTACAAGAAGAAAAAATCCTCTCATTGTTTCTGGTTTGCTTTGAGGGTTTCCTGGGAGATCAGTATTAGATTCCGATGCACTACTGCAGCTTTACTTCATCTCTTGAACCTTCACATTGACGATGAAACACTGAAACAGCGTCGGAATTTAATACAAAAGGCACAATGCCGACTTAAGTACATGAAGAGTAAACCTTCTCATTGTTTGTGATTTGCTTTGAGCGTTTCCCGTAAGATCAGTATTAGTTCCCGTTCCACTACTGCAACTTTACTCTATCCCTTGGACCTTCACATTGACGATGAAACACGGAAATTGCGTCGGGAATTAATACAAAAGGCACAATGCCAACTTGAGTACAAGCAGAGTAAATCTTCTCATTGTTTGTGGTTTACTTTGAGCGTTTCCTGGGAGATCAGTATTAGATTCCGATGCACTACTGCAGCTTTACTCTATCCCAAGGACCTTCACTTTGACGATGATACATAGAAATTGCGTGGGGATTTAATACAAAAGGCACAATGCTGACTTAAGTACGAAAGGGTTAAATCTTCTCATTGTATGTGGTTTGTTTGGGCGTTTTCTGTGGGTATCAGTATTATATTCCGATGCACTACTGCAGTTTTACTCTATCCCTTGGACTGTCACCCTGACGATGAAACACAGATAATGCGTCGGGAATTAATACAAATAGCACAATGCCGACTTAAGTACAAGAGGAGTTAATCTTCTCATTGTTAGTGGTTAGCTTTGAACGGTTCCTGGAAGATCAGTATTAGATTCCGATGCATTACTGCAGCTTTACTCTATCCCTTGGACCTTCACATTGACGATGATACATAGAAATTGCGTCGGGATTTAATACGAAAGGCATAATGCAGACTTAAGTACAAAAAGGTTAAATCTTCTCATTGAATGTGGTTTGTTTGAGCGTTTTCTGGGGGATCAGTATTTTATTCAGATGCAGTACTGCAGCTTTACTCTATCCCTTGGACCTTCAGATTGACGATTACACACAGAAATTGCGTCGGGATATAAAACAAAATTTACAATGTCAACTCAAGTACAAGGAGAGTAATTCTTCTCAGTGTTTGTGGTTTGTTTTGAGCGTTTCCTGGGAGATTAGTATTAGATTCCGATGCACTACTGCAGTTTTACTCAATCCCTTGGACCTTCACATTGACGATGAAACACAGAAATTGCGTCCGGAGTTAATACAAAACTCACAATGATGACTTAAGTAAAAGAAGGTTAAATCTTCTCATTGTGTGTGGTTTGTTTTAGCGATACCTGTTAGATCAGTAATAGATTCCGATGCACTACTTCAGCTTTTCACCATCCCATGGACCTTCACATTGACGATGAAACAAAGACATTGCCACGGGATTTAATACAAAAGGCACAATGCTGACTTAAGTACAAGAAGAGTAAATCTTCTCATTGTTTGAGGTTTGCTTTGAGCGTTTCCTGGGAGATCAGTATTAGACTCCGATGCACTACTGCAGCTTTACTCCATCTCTTGAACCTTCACATTGACGATGGAACACAGAAATTGCTCTGGGCTCTAATACAAAAGGCACAATGCCGACTTAAGTCAAGAAGAGTAAATCGTCACATTGTTTGTGGTTTGTTTTGAGCGTTTCCTGGGAGATCAGTTCTAGAATGCGATGCACTATTGCAGCTTCCCTCTATCCCGTGGACCTTCACATTGACGTTGAAACACAGAAATTGCGTCGGGCTCTAATACAAAACGCACAATGCCGACATAAGTACAAGAAGAGTAAATCATCTCATGGTTTGTGGTTTGTTTTGAGCGCTTCCTGGGAGATCAGTATTAGATTCCGATGCACTATTGCAGCTTCACTCTATCCCTTGGACCTTCACATTGACGATGAAACACAGAAATTGCGTTGGGATTTAATACAAAAGGCACAATGCCAACTTAAAAACAAAAAGGTTAAATCTTCTCATTGTATATGGATTGTTTGAGCGTTTCCTGGGAGATCAGTATTAGATTCCGATGCACTAGTGCTGCTTTACTCCATTCCTTGGTCATTCACCCTGACGATGAAACACAGAAATTGCGTCGGGATTTAATACAAAAGGTACAATGCCGATTTCAGTACCAGAAGAGTAAATCCTCTCATTCTTTGTGGTTTGCTTTGAGCGTTTCCTTGGGGATCAGTACTAGATTCCGATGCACTACTGCAGCTTTACTCTATCCCTTGGACCTTCACATTGACGATGAAACACAGAAAATATGTAAGGATTTAATACAAAAATCACAATACCGACTTAAGTACAAGAGGAGTTAATCTTCTCATTGTTAGTGGTTAGCTTTGAACGGTTCCTGGATGATCAGTATTGGATTCCAATGCACTACTGCAGCTTTATTCTATCCCTTGGACCTTCACATTGACGATGACACAAAGAAATTGCGTCGGCATTTAATACAAAAGACACAATGCTGACTTAAGTACAAAAAGGTCAAAGCTTCTCACTGTATGTGGTTTGTTTGAGCTTTTTGTGGGGGATCAGTATTATATTCCGATGCACTACCGCTGCTTCACTATATCCCTTGGACCTTGAGATTGATGACTAAACACAGAATTTTCGTCGGGATTTAAAGCAAAATTTACAATGTCAACTTAAGTACAAGGAGAGTAAATCTTCTCATTGCTTGTGGTTTGCTTTGAGCGTTCCCTGGGAGATCAGTTTTAGATTCCGATGCACTACTGTTAGCTTTACTCTATCCCTTAGACCTTCACATTGACGATGAAAGACAGTAATTGCGTCCGGATTTAATACTAAAGGCACAATGATGACTTAAGTTAAAGAAAGGTTAAATATTCTCATTGTTTGTGGTTTGCTTTGAGCGTTTCCTGGTAGATCAGTATTAGATTAGTATGCACTACTGCAGCTTTACTCTATCCCTTGGACCTTCACATTGACGCTGGAACACAGAAATTGTGTCGGGCTCTAATACAAAAGGCACAATGCCGACTTAAGTACAAGAAGAGTAAATCTTCTCATTGTTTGTGGTTTGTTTTGAGCGTTTCCTGGGAGATCAGTATTAGATTCCGATGCACTACTGCAGCTTTACTCTAACACTTGGACCTTCACATTCACGATGGAACACTGAAATTGCGTCGGGATTTATTACAAACAGCACAAAGCCGACCTAAATACAAAAATGTTATATCTTCTCATTGAATATGGACTGTTTGAGCGTTTCCTGGGAGATCAGTACTAGATTCCGATGCACTACTGCAGCTTTACTCTATCCCTTGGACCTTCACATTGACGATCAAACACAGAAAATGCGTAAGGATTTAATACAAAAGGCACAATGCCGACTTTAGTACAAGAAGAGTAAATATTCTCTTTGTTTGTGGTTTGCTTTGAGCGTTTCCTGGGAGTTCAGTATTAGATTCCGATGCACTAGTGCACCGTCACTCTATCGCTTGGACCTTCCCATTGACGATGAAACACAGATTTGGCGTCGGGAATTAATACAAAAAGCACAATGCCGACTTACGTACAAGAGGAGTTAATCTTCTCATTGTTAGTGGTTAACTTTGAACGGATCCTGGAAGATCAGTATTGGATTCCGATGCGCTACTGCAGCTTTACTCTATCCCTTGGACCTTCACATTGACGCTGATACATAGAATTTGCGTCGGGATTTAATACAGAGGGCACAATGCTGACTTAAGTACAAAAAGGTTAAATCTTCTCATAGTATGTGGTTTGTTTGAGCGTTTTCTGGGGGATCAGTATTATATTCCGATGCACTACTGCAGCTTTACTCTATCCCTTGGACCTTCAGATTGACGATTACACACAGAAATTGCGTCGGGATATAAAACAAAATTTACAATGTCAACTCAAGTACAAGGAGAGTAATTCTTCTCAGTGTTTGTGGTTTGTTTTGAGCGTTTCCTGGGAGATTAGTATTAGAATCCGATGCACTACTGCAGTTTTACTCAATCCCTTGGACCTTCACATTGACGATGAAACACAGAAATTGCGTCCGGATTTAATACAAAACTCACAATGATGACTTAAGTAAAAGAAGGTTAAATCTTCTCATTGTGTGTGGTTTGTTTTAGCGATACCTGTTAGATCAGTAATAGATTCCGATGCACTACTTCAGCTTTTCACCATCCCATGGACCTTCACATTGACGATGAAACAAAGACATTGCCACGGGATTTAATACAAAAGGCACAATGCTGACTTAAGTACAAGAAGAGTAAATCTTCTCATTGTTTGAGGTTTGCTATGAGCGTTTCCTGGAAGATCAGTATTAGATTCCGATGAACTACTGCAGCTTTACTCTATCCCTTGGACCTTCAGATTGACGATGAAACACAGATATTGCGTCGGGATTTAAAACACAATTTACAATGTCAACTTAAGTACAAGACGAGTAAATCTTCTCACTGTTTGCGGTTTGCTTTGAGCGTTTCCTGGGAGATCAGTATTAGACTCCGATGCACTACTGCAGCTTTACTCCATCTCTTGAACCTTCACATTGACGATGGAACACAGAAAGTAAAAGAAGGTTAAATCTTCTCATTGGTTGTGGTTTGTTTGAGCGTTTCCTGTTAGACCAGTAATAGATTCCGATGAACTACGTCAGCTTTACACTATCCCTTGGACCTTCACAATGACGATGAAACAAAGAAATAGCCATGGGATTTAAAACAAGATGCACAATGCCGACTTAAGAACAAGAAGAGTAAATCTTCTCATTGTTTGTGGTTTGCTTTGAGCGTTTCTTGGAAGATCGGTATTAGATTCCGATGAACTACTGCAGCTTTACTCTACCCCTTGGACCTTCAGATTGACGCAGATACATAGAAATTGCGTCGGGATTTAATAAAAAAGGCACAATGCTGACTTAAGTAGAAAAGGGTTACATCTTCTCATTGTATGTGGTTTGTTTGAGCGTTTTCTGGGGGATCAGTATTTTATTCAGATGCAGTACTGCAGCTTTACTCTATCCCTTGGACCTTCAGATTGACGATTACACACAGAAATTGCGTCGGGATATAAAACAAAATTTACAATGTCAACTCAAGTACAAGGAGAGTAATTCTTCTCAGTGTTTGTGGTTTGTTTTGAGCGTTTCCTGGGAGATTAGTATTAGATTCCGATGCACTACTGCAGTTTTACTCAATCCCTTGGACCTTCACATTGACGATGAAACACAGAAATTGCGTCCGGAGTTAATACAAAACTCACAATGATGACTTAAGTAAAAGAAGGTTAAATCTTCTCATTGTGTGTGGTTTGTTTTAGCGATACCTGTTAGATCAGTAATAGATTCCGATGCACTACTTCAGCTTTTCACCATCCCATGGACCTTCACATTGACGATGAAACAAAGACATTGCCACGGGATTTAATACAAAAGGCACAATGCTGACTTAAGTACAAGAAGAGTAAATCTTCTCATTGTTTGAGGTTTGCTTTGAGCGTTTCCTGGGAGATCAGTATTAGACTCCGATGCACTACTGCAGCTTTACTCCATCTCTTGAACCTTCACATTGACGATGGAACACAGAAATTGCTCTGGGCTCTAATACAAAAGGCACAATGCCGACTTAAGTCAAGAAGAGTAAATCGTCACATTGTTTGTGGTTTGTTTTGAGCGTTTCCTGGGAGATCAGTTCTAGAATGCGATGCACTATTGCAGCTTCCCTCTATCCCGTGGACCTTCACATTGACGTTGAAACACAGAAATTGCGTCGGGCTCTAATACAAAACGCACAATGCCGACATAAGTACAAGAAGAGTAAATCATCTCATGGTTTGTGGTTTGTTTTGAGCGCTTCCTGGGAGATCAGTATTAGATTCCGATGCACTATTGCAGCTTCACTCTATCCCTTGGACCTTCACATTGACGATGAAACACAGAAATTGCGTTGGGATTTAATACAAAAGGCACAATGCCAACTTAAAAACAAAAAGGTTAAATCTTCTCATTGTATATGGATTGTTTGAGCGTTTCCTGGGAGATCAGTATTAGATTCCGATGCACTAGTGCTGCTTTACTCCATTCCTTGGTCATTCACCCTGACGATGAAACACAGAAATTGCGTCGGGATTTAATACAAAAGGTACAATGCCGATTTCAGTACCAGAAGAGTAAATCCTCTCATTCTTTGTGGTTTGCTTTGAGCGTTTCCTTGGGGATCAGTACTAGATTCCGATGCACTACTGCAGCTTTACTCTATCCCTTGGACCTTCACATTGACGATGAAACACAGAAAATATGTAAGGATTTAATACAAAAATCACAATACCGACTTAAGTACAAGAGGAGTTAATCTTCTCATTGTTAGTGGTTAGCTTTGAACGGTTCCTGGATGATCAGTATTTGATTCCAATGCACTACTGCAGCTTTATTCTATCCCTTGGACCTTCATATTGACGATGACACAAAGAAATTGCGTCGGCATTTAATACAAAAGACACAATGCTGACTTAAGTACAAAAAGGTCAAAGCTTCTCACTGTATGTGGTTTGTTTGAGCTTTTTGTGGGGGATCAGTATTATATTCCGATGCACTACCGCTGCTTCACTATATCCCTTGGACCTTGAGATTGATGACTAAACACAGAATTTTCGTCGGGATTTAAAGCAAAATTTACAATGTCAACTTAAGTACGAGGAGAGTAAATCTTCTCATTGCTTGTGGTTTGCTTTGAGCGTTCCCTGGGAGATCAGTTTTAGATTCCGATGCACTACTGTTAGCTTTACTCTATCCCTTAGACCTTCACATTGACGATGAAAGACAGAAATTGCGTCCGGATTTAATACTAAAGGCACAATGATGACTTAAGTTAAAGAAAGGTTAAATATTCTCATTGTTTGTGGTTTGCTTTGAGCGTTTCCTGGTAGATCAGTATTAGATTAGGATGCACTACTGCAGCTTTACTCTATCCCTTGGACCTTCACATTGACGCTGGAACACAGAAATTGTGTCGGGCTCTAATACAAAAGGCACAATGCCGACTTAAGTACAAGAAGAGTAAATCTTCTCATTGTTTGTGGTTTGTTTTGAGCGTTTCCTGGGAGATCAGTATTAGATTCCGATGCACTACTGCAGCTTTACTCTAACACTTGGACCTTCACATTCACGATGGAACACTGAAATTGCGTCGGGATTTATTACAAACAGCACAAAGCCGACCTAAATACAAAAATGTTATATCTTCTCATTGAATATGGACTGTTTGAGCGTTTCCTGGGAGATCAGTACTAGATTCCGATGCACTACTGCAGCTTTACTCTATCCCTTGGACCTTCACATTGACGATCAAACACAGAAAATGCGTAAGGATTTAATACAAAAGGCACAATGCCGACTTTAGTACAAGAAGAGTAAATATTCTCTTTGTTTGTGGTTTGCTTTGAGCGTTTCCTGGGAGTTCAGTATTAGATTCCGATGCACTAGTGCACCGTCACTCTATCGCTTGGACCTTCCCATTGACGATGAAACACAGATTTGGCGTCGGGAATTAATACAAAAAGCACAATGCCGACTTACGTACAAGAGGAGTTAATCTTCTCATTGTTAGTGGTTAACTTTGAACGGATCCTGGAAGATCAGTATTGGATTCCGATGCGCTACTGCAGCTTTACTCTATCCCTTGGACCTTCACATTGACGCTGATACATAGAATTTGCGTCGGGATTTAATACAGAGGGCACAATGCTGACTTAAGTACAAAAAGGTTAAATCTTCTCATAGTATGTGGTTTGTTTGAGCGTTTTCTGGGGGATCAGTATTATATTCCGATGCACTACTGCAGCTTTACTCTATCCCTTGGACCTTCAGATTGACGATTACACACAGAAATTGCGTCGGGATATAAAACAAAATTTACAATGTCAACTCAAGTACAAGGAGAGTAATTCTTCTCAGTGTTTGTGGTTTGTTTTGAGCGTTTCCTGGGAGATTAGTATTAGAATCCGATGCACTACTGCAGTTTTACTCAATCCCTTGGACCTTCACATTGACGATGAAACACAGAAATTGCGTCCGGATTTAATACAAAACTCACAATGATGACTTAAGTAAAAGAAGGTTAAATCTTCTCATTGTGTGTGGTTTGTTTTAGCGATACCTGTTAGATCAGTAATAGATTCCGATGCACTACTTCAGCTTTTCACCATCCCATGGACCTTCACATTGACGATGAAACAAAGACATTGCCACGGGATTTAATACAAAAGGCACAATGCTGACTTAAGTACAAGAAGAGTAAATCTTCTCATTGTTTGAGGTTTGCTATGAGCGTTTCCTGGAAGATCAGTATTAGATTCCGATGAACTACTGCAGCTTTACTCTATCCCTTGGACCTTCAGATTGACGATGAAACACAGATATTGCGTCGGGATTTAAAACACAATTTACAATGTCAACTTAAGTACAAGACGAGTAAATCTTCTCACTGTTTGCGGTTTGCTTTGAGCGTTTCCTGGGAGATCAGTATTAGACTCCGATGCACTACTGCAGCTTTACTCCATCTCTTGAACCTTCACATTGACGATGGAACACAGAAATTGCTCTGGGCTCTAATACAAAAGGCACAATGCCGACTTAAGTCAAGAAGAGTAAATCGTCACATTGTTTGTGGTTTGTTTTGAGCGTTTCCTGGGAGATCAGTTTTAGAATGCGATGCACTATTGCAGCTTCCCTCTATCCCGTGGACCTTCACATTGACGTTGAAACACAGAAATTGCGTCGGGCTCTAATACAAAACGCACAATGCCGACATAAGTACAAGAAGAGTAAATCATCTCATGGTTTGTGGTTTGTTTTGAGCGCTTCCTGGGAGATCAGTATTAGATTCCGATGCACTATTGCAGCTTCACTCTATCCCTTGGACCTTCACATTGACGATGAAACACAGAAATTGCGTTGGGATTTAATACAAAAGGCACAATGCCAACTTAAAAACAAAAAGGTTAAATCTTCTCATTGTATATGGATTGTTTGAGCGTTTCCTGGGAGATCAGTATTAGATTCCGATGCACTAGTGCTGCTTTACTCCATTCCTTGGTCATTCACCCTGACGATGAAACACAGAAATTGCGTCGGGATTTAATACAAAAGGTACAATGCCGATTTCAGTACCAGAAGAGTAAATCCTCTCATTCTTTGTGGTTTGCTTTGAGCGTTTCCTTGGGGATCAGTACTAGATTCCGATGCACTACTGCAGCTTTACTCTATCCCTTGGACCTTCACATTGACGATGAAACACAGAAAATATGTAAGGATTTAATACAAAAAGCACAATACCGACTTAAGTACAAGAGGAGTTAATCTTCTCATTGTTAGTGGTTAGCTTTGAACGGTTCCTGGATGATCAGTATTTGATTCCAATGCACTACTGCAGCTTTATTCTATCCCTTGGACCTTCATATTGACGATGACACAAAGAAATTGCGTCGGCATTTAATACAAAAGACACAATGCTGACTTAAGTACAAAAAGGTCAAAGCTTCTCACTGTATGTGGTTTGTTTGAGCTTTTTGTGGGGGATCAGAATTATATTCCGATGCACTACCGCTGCTTCACTATATCCCTTGGACCTTGAGATTGACGACTAAACACAGAATTTTCGTCGGGATTTAAAGCAAAATTTACAATGTCAACTTAAGTACGAGGAGAGTAAATCTTCTCATTGCTTGTGGTTTGCTTTGAGCGTTCCCTGGGAGATCAGTTTTAGATTCCGATGCACTACTGCAGCTTTACTCTATCCCTTAGACCTTCACATTGACGATGAAAGACAGAAATTGCGTCCGGATTTAATACTAAAGGCACAATGATGACTTAAGTAAAAGAAGGTTAAATCTTCTCATTGTTTGTGGTTTGCTTTGAGCGTTTCCTGGTAGATCAGTATTAGATTAGGATGAACTACTGCAGCTTTACTCTATCCCTTGGACCTTCACATTGACGCTGGAACACAGAAATTGTGTCGGGCTCTAATACAAAAGGCACAATGCCGACTTAAGTACAAGAAGAGTAAATCTTCTCATTGTTTGTGGTTTGTTTTGAGCGTTTCCTGGGAGATCAGTATTAGATTCCGATGCACTACTGCAGCTTTACTCTAACACTTGGACCTTCACATTCACGATGGAACACTGAAATTGCGTCGGGATTTATTACAAACAGCACAAAGCCGACCTAAATACAAAAATGTTATATCTTCTCGTTGAATATGGACTGTTTGAGCGTTTCCTGGGAGATCAGTACTAGATTCCGATGCACTACTGCAGCTTTACTCTATCCCTTGGACCTTCACATTGACGATCAAACACAGAAAATGCATAAGGATTTAATACAAAAGGCACAATGCCGACTTCAGTACAAGAAGAGTAAATATTCTCTTTGTTTGTGGTTTGCTTTGAGCGTTTCCTGGGAGTTCAGTATTAGATTCCGATGCACTAGTGCACCGTCACTCTATCGCTTGGACCTTCCCATTGACGATGAAACACAGATTTTGCGTCGGGAATTAATACAAAAAGCACAATGCCGACTTACGTACAAGAGGAGTTAATCTTCTCATTGTTAGTGGTTAACTTTGAACGGATCCTGGAAGATCAGTATTGGATTCCGATGCGCTACTGCAGCTTTACTCTATCCCTTGGACCTTCACATTGACGCTGATACATAGAATTTGCGTCGGGATTTAATACAGAGGGCACAATGCTGACTTAAGTACAAAAAGGTTAAATCTTCTCATAGTATGTGGTTTGTTTGAGCGTTTTCTGGGGGATCAGTATTATATTCCGATGCACTACTGCAGCTTTACTCTATCCCTTGGACCTTCAGATTGACGATGAAGCACAGATATTGCGTCGGGATTTAAAACAAAATTTACAATGTTAACTTAAGCACAAGGAGAGTAAATCTTCTCATAGTTTGTGGTTTGTTTTGAGCGTTTCCTGGGAGATCGGTATTAGGTTCCGATGCACTACTGCAGCTTTACTCTATCCCTTGGACCTTCACATTGACGATGAAACACAGAAATTGCGTCCAGATTTAATACAAAAGGCACAATGACGACTTAAGTAAAAGAAGGTTAAATATTCTCATTGTTTCTGGTTTGTTTGAGCGTTTCCTGTTAGATCTGTAGGAGATTCCGATGCACTACGTCAGCTTTACACTATCCCTTGGACCTTCACATTGACAATGAAACAAAGTAGTTGTCACGGGATTTAGTACAAAAGGCACAATGCCGACTTAAGAACAAGAAGAGTAAATCTTCTCATTGTTTGTGGTTTGCTTTGAGCGTTTCCTGGAAGATCAGTATTAGATACCGATGAACTACTGCAGCTCTACTCTATCCCTTATACCTTCAGCTTGACGATGAAACACAGATATTGCGTCGGGATTTAAAACAAAATTAATAATGTCAACTTAAGTACAAGAAGAGCAAATCTTCTCACTGTTTGCGGTTTGCTTTGGGCGTTTCCTGGGAGATCAGTATTAGATTCCGATGCACTATTGCAGCATTACTCTATCCCTTGGACCTTCGCATTGACGCTGGAACACAGAAATTGTGTCGGGCTCTAATACAAAAGGCACAATGCCGACTTAAGTACAAGAAGAGTAAATCCTCTCATTGTTTCTGGTTTGCTTTGAGGGTTTCCTGGGAGATCAGTATTAGATTCCGATGCACTACTGCAGCTTTACTTCATCTCTTGAACCTTCACATTGACGATGAAACACTGAAACAGCGTCGGAATTTAATACAAAAGGCACAATGCCGACTTAAGTACATGAAGAGTAAACCTTCTCATTGTTTGTGATTTGCTTTGAGCGTTTCCCGTAAGATCAGTATTAGTTCCCGTTCCACTACTGCAACTTTACTCTATCCCTTGGACCTTCACATTGTCGATGAAACACGGAAATTGCGTCGGGAATTAATACAAAAGGCACAATGCCAACTTGAGTACAAGCAGAGTAAATCTTCTCATTGTTTGTGGTTTACTTTGAGCGTTTCCTGGGAGATCAGTATTAGATTCCGATGCACTACTGCAGCTTTACTCTATCCCTTGGACCTTCACATTGACGATGAAACCCAGAAATTGCGTCGGGATTTAATACAAAATTCACAATGCCGACTTAAGTACAAGAAGGGTAAATCTACTCATTGTTTGTAGTTAGCTTTGAGCGTTTCCTGGGAGATCAGCATTAGATTGCGATGCACTATTGCAGCTTTACTCTATCCCTTGGACCTTCACATTGTCGATGAAACACAGAAATTGCGTCGGGATTTAATACAAAAGGCACAATGCCGACTTAAGTACAAGAAGAGTAAATCTTCTCATTGGTTGTAGTTTCCTTTCGGAGTTTCCTGGGAGATCAGTATTACATTCCGATGCAATACTGCAGGTTTACTCTATCCCTTGGAACTACAGATTGACGACGAAACACAGAAATTGCGTCGGGATTTAATACATAAGGCACAATGCCGACTTAAGTCAAAGAAGAGTAAAACTTCTCATTGTTTGTGGTTTGCTTTGAGCGTTTATCGGGAGATCAGTACTAGATTCCGATGCACTACTGCAGCTTTATTCTATCGCTTGGACCTTAACATTAACGATGCAACAAAGATATTGCCACGGGATTTAATACAAAAGGCACAATGCCGACTTAAGAACAAGAAGAGGAAATCTTCTCATTGTTTTTGGTTTGCTTTCAGCGTTTCCTGGAAGATCAGTATTAGACTCCGATGAACTACTGCAGCTTTACTCTATCCCTTGGACCTTCAGCTTGACGATGAAACACAGATATTGAGTCGGGATTTAAAACAAAATTTACAATGTCAACTTAAGTACAAGAAGAGTAAATCTTCTCACTGTTTGTGGTTTGCTTTGAGCGTTTCCTGGGAGATCAGCATTAGATTCTGATGCACTACTGCAGCTTTACTCTATCCCTTGGACCTTCACATTGACACTGGAACACAGAAATTTTGTCGGGCTCTAATACAAAAGGCACAATGCCGACTTAAGTACAAGAAGAGTAAATCTTCTCGTTGTTTGTGGTTTGTTTTGAGCGTTTCCTGGGAGATCAGTATTAGATTCCGATGCACTACTGCAGCTTCACTCCATCCCTTGGTCCTTCACCCTGACGATGAAACACAGAAATTTCGTCGGGATTTAATACAAAAGGTACAATGGCGACTTAACTACAAGAAGAGTAAATCTTCTCGTTGTTTGTGGTTTGGTTTGAGCGTTTCCTGGGAGTTCAGTATTAGATTCCGATGCTCTAGGGCACCGTCACTCTATCGCTTGGACCTTCCCATTGACGAAGAAACACAGATTTTGCGTCGGGAATTAATACAAAATGCACAATGCCGACTTAAGTACAAGAGGAGTTAATCTTCTCATTGTTAGTGGTTAGCTCTGAACGGTTCCTGGAAGATCAGTATTAGATTCCGATGCACTACTGCAGCTTTACTCTATCCCTTGGACCTTCACATTGACGATGATACATAGAAATTGCGTCGGGATTTAATACAGAAGGCACAATGCTGACTTAAGTACAAAAAGGTTAAATCTTCTCATTGTATGTGGTTTGTTTGAGCGTTTTCTGGGGGATCAGTGTTATATAACGATGCACTACTACAGCTTTACTCTATCCCTTGTACCTTCAGATTGACGATGAAACACAGAAATTGCGTCCAGATTTAATACAAAAGGCACAATAACGACTTAAGTAAAAGAAGTTTAATTCTTCTCATTGGTTGTGGTTTGTTTGAGCGTTTCCTGTTAGACCAGTAATAGATTCCGATGAACTACGTCAGCTTTACACTATCCCTTGGACCTTCACAATGACGATGAAACAAAGAAATAGCCATGGGATTTAAAACAAGATGCACAATGCCGACTTAAGAACAAGAAGAGTAAATCTTCTCATTGTTTGTGGTTTGCTTTGAGCGTTTCTTGGAAGATCGGTATTAGATTCCGATGAACTACTGCAGCTTTACTCTACCCCTTGGACCTTCAGATTGACGCAGATACATAGAAATTGCGTCGGGATTTAATAAAAAAGGCACAATGCTGACTTAAGTAGAAAAGGGTTACATCTTCTCATTGTATGTGGTTTGTTTGAGCGTTTTCTGGGGGATCAGTATTATATTCCGATGCACTACTGCAGCTTTACTCTATCTCTTGGACCGTCACCCTGACGATGAAACACAGAAATTGCGTCGTGATTTAATACAAAAAGCACAATGCCGACTTAAGTACAAGAAGAGTAAATCTTCTCATTGTTTGTGGTTTTCTTTGTGCGTTTAATGGGGGATCAGTACTACATTCCGAAGCACTACTGCAGCTCTATTCTATCGCTTGGACCTTCACATTGACGATGAAACACAGAAATTGCGTCGGGAATTAATACAAAACAGCACAATGCCGACTTATGTACAAGAGGAGTTAATCTCCTCATTGTTAGTGGTTAGATTTGAACTGTTCCTGGAAGATCAGTATTAGATTCCGATGCACTACTGCAGCTTTACTCTATCCCTTGCAACTTCACATTGACGATGATTCATAGAAATTGAGTCGGGATTTAATACAGAAGACACAATGCTGATTTATGTACAAAAAGGTTAAATCATCTCATTGTATGTGGTTTGTTTGAGTGTTTTCTGGGGGATCAGTATTAGATTCCGATGCACTTCTGCAGCTTTAATCTATCCCTTGGACCGTCACCCTGACGATGAAACACAGAAATTGCGTCGGGTTTTAATACAGAAAGCACAATGCCGACTTAAGTACAAAAGAGTAAATCTTCTCATTGTTTGTGGTTTGCTTTGTGCGTTTCCTGGGGGATCAGTACTAGATTCCGATGCACTACTGCAGCCTTACTCTATCCTTTGGACTTTCACATTGACGATGAAACACAGAAACTGCTCCGGGATTTAATACAAAAGGCACAATACCGACTTAAGTACAAGAAGAGTAAATCTTGTGATAGTTGATGGTTTGCTTTGAGCGTCTCCTGGGTGATCAGTACTAGATTCCGATGCACTACTGCAGCTTTACTCTATCCCTTGGACTTTCAAATTGACGATGAAACACAGAAAATGCGTCGGGATTTAATACAAAGTGCACAATGCCGACTTAAGTACAAGAAGAGTAAATAATCTCTTTGTTAAAGTTTGCCATGAGCGTTTCCTGGGAGATCAGTATTAGATTCCGATGCACTACTGCAGCTTTACTCTATCCCTTTGACCATCACATTGACGATGAAACTCAGAAATTAATTCGGGATTTAATACAAAAGGCACAATGCCGACTTAAGTACAAGAAGTGTCAATCTTTTCATTGTTTGTGGTTTGCTTTGAGCGTTTCCTGGGAGTTCAGCACTAGATTCGGATGCACTACTGGAGCATTTCTCTATCCCTTGGACCTTCACATTGACGATGAAACACAGAAATTGCGTCGGGATTTAACACGAAAGGCACAATGCCGACTTACGTACAAGAAGGTTAAATCATCTCATAGTTTGTGGTTTGCTATGAGCATTTCCTGGGAGATTAGTGTTAGACTCCGATGCACTACTGCAGCTTTATTCTATCCCTTGGACCTTCAAATTGACGATGAATTACAGAGACTGCGTTGGGATTTAATACGAAAGGCACAAGGCCGACTTACGTACAAGAACGTTAAATCATCTCATTGTTTGCGGTTTACTATGAGCGTGTCCCGGGAGATCAGTATTTATTTCCGATGCACTAATGCAGCTTTACTAGATCCCCTGGAACTTCAGATTGACGATGAAACACAGAAATTGCGTCGCGATTTAATACAAAAGGCACAGTGCCGACTTGAGTAGAAGAAGAGTAAATATTCTCTTTGTTTGTGGTTAGATTTAAGCGTTTCCTGGGAGATCAGTATTAGATTCCGATGAACTATTGCAGCTTTACTTTATCCCTTGGACCTCCAGATTGACGATGAAACACAGAAATTGCGTCAGGATTTAATACAAAAGCCACAATGCCGACTTAACTTCAAGAAGGTTAAATATTCTCATTGTTTGTGGTGTGTTTAAACATTTCCTGGGAGATCAGTAATAGATTCTGATGCACTACTGCAGCTTTACACTATCCTTTGGACCTTCTCATTACGATGAAACTTAGAAATTAAGTCGGGATCTAATACAAAATGCACAATGCCGACTTAAGTACAAGAAGTGTAAATCTTCTCATTGTTTGAGGTTTGCTTCGAGCGTTTCCTGGGGAATCAGTACTAGATTCCGAAGCACTACTGCAGCTTTACTCTATCCCTTGGACCTTCACATTGACGATGAAACACAGAAAATGCGTCGGGATTTAATACGAAAGGCACAATGCCGACTTAAGTAAAAGAAGGTTACATCTTCTCATTGATTGTGGTTTGATTGAGCTTTTCCTGGGAGATCAGTAATAGATTCCGATGAACTACTGCAGGTTGACACAATCCCTTAGAAATTCACATTGACGATGAAACACAGAAAATGCGTCGGGATCTAATACAAAAGGCACAATGCCGATATATGTACAAGAAGGCTAAATATTCTCTTTGTTTGTGGTTTGCTTTGAGCGTTTCCTGGCAGATCAGTATTAGATTCCGATGCACTACTGCAGCTTTCCTCTATCCCTTGGATCTTCACATTGACGATGAAACACATAAATTGCGTCGGGTTTTAATACAAAAGGCACAATGCCGACTTAAGTACAAGAAGAGTAAACCCTCTCATTGTTTGTGGTTTGCTTTGAACGCATAATGGGAGATCAGTATTAGATTCCGATGCACTACTGCAGCTTTATACTACTAGTTGGACCTACACATTGACGATGAAACACAGAAATAGCGTCTGGATTTAATACAAAAGTTACAATGCCGATTTAAGTACAAAGAGAGTAAATCTTCTCATTGTTTGTGGTTAGATTAAGCGTTTCCTGGGAGATAAGTATCAGATTCCGAAGCACTACTACAGCTTTGCTATATCCCTTGGACCTTCACATTGACGAAGAAACACATAAATTGCGTCGGGATTAAATACAAAAGGCACAATGCCGACTTAAGTACGAGAAGGTTTAATCTTATCATTGTATGTGGTTTGTTTAAGCGTTTCCTGGGATATCAGTATTAGAATCCGAAGCACTACTGCAGCTTTACTCGATCCCTTGGACATTCACATTGACGATGAACCACAGAAATTGCGTCGTGATTCAATACAAAAGGCACAATGCCGACTTAAGTACAAGAAGTGTAAATCTTTTCATTGTTTGTGTTCTGCTATGAGCGTTTCCTGGGGAAGCAGTACCAGATTCCGATGCACTACTGCAGCTTTACTCTATCCCTTGGATCTTCACATTGACGATGAAACATAGAAAATGCGTCGGGATTTAATACAAAAGGCACAATTTTGTCTTAAGTGCAAGAAGAGTAAATTTTCTCGTTGGTTGTGGTTTGCTTTGAGCCTTTCCTGGGAGATCAGTATTAGATTCCGATGCACTACTGCAGCCTTACTCTATCCCTTGGACCTTCACATTGACGATGAAACCCAGAAAATGCGTCAGGATTTAATACAAAAGTCACAATGCCGACGTAAGAACAAGAAGGTTTAATCTTCTCAATATAAATGGTTTGTTTGAGTGTTTCCTGGGACGTCAGTATTAAATTCCGATGCACTACTGCAGCTTTATCCCATCTCTTGGAACTTCACATTGACGATGAACCACAGAAATTGCGTCTGGATTTAAAACAAAAGGCACAATGCCGACTTAAGTACAAGAAGAGTAAATCTTCTCAATGTTTGTGGTTTGCTTTGAGCGTTTCCTAATAGATTAGAATTAGATTCCGATGCACTACTGCTGCTTTAATCTATCGCTTGAACCTTCACATTGACGATGAAACACAGAAATTGCGTCTGGATTTAATACGAAAGGCACTATGCCGACTTACGTACTAGAAGGTTAACTCATCTCATTGTTTGTGGTTTGCTATGAGCGTTTCCTGGGAGATCAGTATTAGACTCCGCTGCACTGCTGCAGCTTTATTCTATCCCTTGGACCTTCACATTGACGATAAAACACAGAAATTGCGTCGGGATTTATTGCAAAAGCCACAATGCACACTTAAATACAAGAAGAGTAATCCTCCTCATTGTTTGTGGTTTGCTTTCAGTGTTTCGTGGGAGATCAATGTTAGATTCCGATGCACAACTGCTGCTTTACTCTAACTCTTGGACTTTCACTTATTCGATGAGATACAGAATTTGCGTCGGGATTTAATGCAAAAGGCACAATACCAACATGAGTACAAGAAGAGTAAATCCTCACATTGTTTGTGGTTTGCTTTGAGCGTTCCCTGGGAGATCAGTATTAGATCCGATGCACTACTGCAGCTTTTTTCTACCCCTTGGACCTTCACATTGACGATGAAACACAGAAATTGCGTCAGGATTTATTAGAAAAGGCACAATGCACACTTAAATACAAGAAGGGTAATCCTTCTCATTGATTGTGGTTTGCTTTGAGCGTTTCCTGGGATATCAGTATTACGTTTCGAGGCACTACTGCAGCTTTACTCTATCCCTTGGACCTTCATATTGACGATGAAACGCACAAAATTTGTCGGGATTTAATACAAAAGGCACAATGCCGACTTAAGTGCGAGAAGAGTAGATCTTCTCATTTTTGTCGTTTGCTTTGAGCGTTTCCTCGGAGATCAGTATTAGATTCCGAAGCACTACTGCAGCTTTACTCTATCCCTAGGACCTTCACATTGACGATGAAACACAGAAATTGCGTTGGGATTTAATACAAAAGGCACAATGCCGACTTAAGTACACGAAGAGTAAATCTTCTAAATGTTGGTGGTTTGCTTTGAGCGTTTTCTGGTAGAAATCAGTATTAGATTCCGATGCACTGCTGCAGATTTACTCAATCCCTTGGACCTTCACATTGACGATGAAACACACGAAGTGCCACGGGATTTAATATAAAAGGCCAAATGCCGACTTAAGCACAAGAAGAGTAAATCTTCTCATTGTTTGTGGTTTGCTTTGAGCGTTTCCAAGGACATCAGTATTAGATTTCGATGCACTACTGCAGCTTTACTCTATCCCTTGGAACGTCACATTGACGATGGACCACAGAAATTTCGTCTGGATTAAAAAAAAAGGCACAATGCCGACTTATGTACAAGAAGAGTAAATCTTCTCAATGTTTGTGGTTTGATTTGAGCGTTTCCTCAGAGATCAGTATTAGATTCCGATCCACTACTGCTGCTTTAATCTATCGCTTGGACCTTCACATTGACGATGAAACACAGAAATTGCGTCCGGATGTAATACGAAAGGCACTATGCCGACTTACGTCCTAGAAGGTTAACTCATCTCATTGTTTGTGGTTTGCTATGAGCGTTTCCTGGGAGATCAGTATTAGACTCCGATGCACTACTGCAGCGTTATTCTATCCCTTGGACCTTCACATTGACGATGAAACTCAGATATTACGTCGGGATTTATTACAAAAAGCACAATGCACACTTAAATACAAGAGCAGTAATCGTTCTCATTGTTTGTGGTTTGCTTTGAGCGTTTCCTGGGATATCAGTATTACATTTCGAGGCACGACTGCGGCTTTACTCTATCCCTTGGACCTACACATTGATGATGAAACACAGAAATTGCGTCGGGATATAATACAGAAGGCACAATGCACAATTAAATACAAGAAGAGTAATCCTCCTCATTGTTTGTGGTTTGCTTTGAGTGTTTCCTGGGAGATCAATGTTAGATTCCGATGCACTACTGCTGCTTTACTCAAACTCTTGGACTTTCACATTGTCGATGAGATACAGAAATTGCGTCGGGATTTAATACAAAAGGCACGATACTAACTTGAGTACAAGAAGAGTAAATCTTCACATTGTTTGTGGTTTGCTTTGAGCGTTACCTGGGAGATCAGTATTAGATCCGATGCACTACTGCAGCTTTAATATATCCCTTGGACCTTCACATTGACGATGAATCACAGAAATTGCGTCGGGATTTAATACGTAAGGCACAATGCCGACCTACGAACAACAAGCTTAAATCATCTCATAGTTTGTGGTTTTGATATGAGCGTTTCCTGGGAAATCTATATTAGATTCCGATGCACTACTGCAGCTTTTTTCTATCCCTTTGACCTTGACATTGACGATGAAACACAGAAATTGCGCCGGAATTTATTACAAAAGGCACAATGCACACTTAAATACGAGAAGGGTAATCCTTCTCATTGTTTGTGGTTTGCATTGAGCGTTTCCTGGGATATCAGTATTACGTTTCGAGGCAGTACTGCAACTTTACTCTATCCCTTGGACCTTCACATTCGCGATGGAACACAGATATCACGTCGGGATTTAATACAAAAGGCACAATGCCGAATTAAGTACAAGAAGTGTAAATCTTCTCATTGTTTGTGGTTTGTTTTGTGCGTTTCCTGGAAGATCAGCATTAGATTCCCATGCACTACTGCAGCCTTACTCTATCCTTTGGACCTTCACATTGACGATGAAACACAGAAATTGCGTCGGGATTTAATACAAAAGGCACAATACCAACTTGAGTACAAGAAGAGTAAATCTTCACATTGTTTGTGGTTACCTTTGAGCGTTACCTGGGAGATCAGTATTAGATCCGATGCACTACTGCAGCTTTAATATATCCCTTGGACCTTCACATTGACGATGAATCAAAGAAATTGCGTCGGGATTTAATACGAAAGGCACAATGCCGACCTACGAACAACAAGCTTAAATCATCTCATAGTTTGTGGTTTTGATATGAGCGTTTCCTGGGAAATCTGTATTAGATTCCGATGCACTACTGCAGCTTTTTTCTATCACTTGGACCTTGACATTGACGATGAAACACAGAAATTGCGTCGGAAGTTATTACAAAAGGCACAATGCACACTTAAATACGAGAAGGGTAATCCTTCTCATTGTTTGTGGTTTGCATTGAGCGTTTCCTGGGATATCAGTATTACGTTTCGAGGCACTACTGCATCTTTACTCTATCCCTTGGACCTTCACATTCGCGATGGAACACAGATATCGCGTCGGGATTTAATACAAAAGGCACAATGCCGAATTAAGTACAAGAAGTGTAAATCTTCTCATTGTTTGTGGTTTGTTTTGTGCGTTTCCTGGAAGATCAGCATTAGATTCCCATGCACTACTGCAGCCTTACTCTATCCTTTGGACCTTCACATTGACGATGAAACACAGAAATTGCGTCGGGATTTAATACAAAAGGCACAATGAAGACTTACGTAGAAGAAGAGTAAATCTTTGCATTGTTTGTGGTTTGATTTGAGCGCTTCCTGGGAGATCAGTATTACATACCGATGCACTCCTACAGCTTTACTCTATCCCTTGGACCTTCGCATTGACGATGAAACACAGAAACTGCTTCGGGATTTAATACAAAAGGCACAATACCGACATAAGTACAGGAAGAGTAAATCTTCTCATAGTTGATGGTTTGCTTTGAGCGTTTCCTGGGTGATCAGTACTAGATTCCGATGCACTACTGCAGCTTTACTCTATCCATTCTACTTTCAAATTGACGATGAAACACAGAAAATGCGTCGGGATTTAATACAAAGTGCACAATGCCGACTTAAGTACAAGAAGAGTAAATAATCTCTTTGTTTAAGGTTTGCCATGAGCGTTTCCTGGGAGATCAGTATTAAATTCCGATGCACTACTGCAGCTTTACTCTATCCCTTTGACCATCACATTGACGATGAAACTCAGAAATTAATTCGGGATTTAACACAAAAGGCACAATGCCGACTTAAGTACAAGAAGTGTCAATCTTTTCATTGTTTGTGGTTTGCTTTGAGCGTTTTCTGGGAGTTCAGTACTAGATTCGGATGCACTACTGGAGCATTTCTCTATCCCTTGGACCTTCACATTGACGATGAAACACAGAAATTGCGTCGGGATTTAACACGAAAGGCACAATGCCGACTTACGAACAAGAAGGTTAAATCATCTCATAGTTTGTGGTTTGCTATGAGCATTTCCTGGGAGATTAGTGTTAGACTCCGATGCACTACTGCAGCTTTATTCTATCCCTTGGACCTTCAAATTGACGATGAATTACAGAAACTGCGTTGGGATTTAATACGAAAGGCACAAGGCCGACTTACGTACAAGATCGTTAAATCATCTCATTGTTTGCGGTTTACTATGAGCGTGTCCTGGGAGATCAGTATTTGATTCCGATGCACTACTGCAGCTTTCTTAGATCCCTTGGAACTTCAGATTGACGATGAAACACAGAAATTACGTCGCGATTTAATACAAAAGGCACAATGCCGACTTGAGTAGAAGAAGAGTAAATATTCTCTTTGTTTGTGGTTAGATTTAAGCGTCACCTGGGAGATTAGTATTAGATTCCGATGCACTACTGCAGCTTTACTCTATCCCTTGGACCGTCAGATTGACGATGAAACACAGAAATTGCTTCGGGATTTAATACAAAAGGCACAATGCCGACATAAGTACAAGAAGAGTAAATCTTCTCATTGTTTGTGGTTTGCTTTGAGCGTTTCCAAGGACATCAGTATTAGATTTCGATGCATTACTGCAGCTTTACTCTATCCCTTGGACATTCACATTGACGATGAAACACAGAAAATGCGTCGGGATTTAATACGAAAGACACAATGCCGACTTAAGTAAAAGAAGGTTACATCTTCTCATTGATTGTGGTTTGATTGAGCTTTTCCTGGGAGATCAGTAATAGATTCCGATGCACTACTGCAGCTTGACACAATCCCTTAGAAATTCACATTGACGATGAAACACAGAAAATGCGTCGGGATCTAATACAAAAGGCACAATGCCGGCTTATGTACAAGAAGGCTAAATATTCTCTTTGTTTGTGGTTTGCTTTGAGCGTTTCCTGGCAGATCAGTATTAGATTCCGATGCACTACTGCAGCTTTACTCTATCCCTTGGATCTTCACATTGACGATGAAACACATAAATTGCGTCGGGATTTAATACAAAAGGCACAATGCCGACTTAAGTACAAGAAGAGTAAACCCTCTCATTGTTTGTGGTTTGCTTTGAACGCTTAATGGGAGATCAGTATTAGATTCCGATGCACTACTGCAGCATTATACTACTAGTTGGACCTGCACATTGACGATGAAACACCGAAATAGCGTCTGGATTTAATACAAAAGTTACAATGCCGATTTAAGTACAAGAAGAGTAAAACTTCTCATTGTTTGAGGTTAGATTAAGCGTTTCCTGGGAGATAAGTATCAGATTCCGAAGCACTACTGCAGCTTTACTCTATCCCTTGGACCTTCACATATACGAAGAAACACAGAAATTGCGTCGGGATTAAATACAAAAGGCACAATGCCGACTTAAGTACAAGAAGTGTAAATCTTTTCATTGTTTGTGTTCTGCTTTGAGCGTTTCCTGGGGAAGCAGTACTAGATTCCGATGCACTACTGCAGCTTTACTCTATCCCTTGGACCTTCACATTGACGATGAAACATAGAAAATGCGTCGGGATTTAATACAAAAGGCACAATGCCATCTTAAGCGCAAGAAGAGTAAATTTTCTCGTTGGTTGTGGTTTGCTTTGAGCCTTTCCTGGGAGATCAGTATTAGATTCCGATGCACTACTGCAGCTTTACTCTATCCCTTGGGCCTTCACATTGACGATGAAACACAGAAAATGCGTCGGGATTTAATACAAAAGTCACAATGCCGACGTAAGTACAAGAAGGTTTAATTTTCTCAATATAAATGGTTTGTTTGAGTGTTTCCTGGGACATCAGTATTAAATTCCGATGCACTACTGCAGCTTTATCCTATCCCTTGGAACTTCACATTGACGATGAACCACAGAAATTGCGTCTGGATTTAAAACAAAAGGCACAATGCCGACTTAAGTACAAGAAGAGTAAATCTTCTCAATGTTTGTGGTTTGCTTTGAGCGTTTCCTAATAGATCAGAATTAGATTCCGATGCACTACTGCTGCTTTAATCTATCGCTTGAACCTTCACATTGACGATGAAACACAGAAATTGCGTCTGGATTTAATACGAAAGGCACTATGCCGACTTACGTACCAGAAGGTTAACTCATCTCATTGTTTGTGGTTTGCTATGAGCGTTTCCTGGGAGATCAGTACTAGACTCCGATGCACTACTGCAGCTTTATTCTATCCCTTGGACCTTCACATTGACGATAAAACACAGAAATTGCGTCGGGATTTATTACAAAAGGCACAACGCACACTTAAATACAAGAGGAGTAATCGTTCTTATTGTTTGTGGTTTGCTTTGAGCTTTTCCTGGGATATTAGTATTACATTTCGAGGCACGACTGCAGCTTTACTCTTACCCTTGGACCTACACATTAACGATGAAACACAGATATTGCGTCGGGATTTATTGCAAAAGCCACAATGCACACTTAAATACAGGAAGAGTAATCCTCCTCATTGGGTGTGGTTTGCTTGGAGTGTTTCCTGGGAGATCAATGTTAGATTCCGATGCACTACTGCTGCTTTACTCTAACTCTTGGACTTTCACATATTCGATGAGATACAGAATTTGCGTCGGGATTTAATACAAAAGGCACAATACCAAGTTGGGTACAAGAAGAGTAAATCCTCACATTGTTTGTGGTTTGCTTTGAGCGTTCCCCGGGAGATCAGTATTAGATCCGATGCACTACTGCAGCTTGTTTCTATCCCTTGGACCCTCACATTGAGGATGAATCACAGAATTAGCGCCGGGATTTAATACGAAAGGCACAATGCCGACCTACGAACAACAAGGTTAAATCATCTCATAGTTTGTGGTTTTGATATGAGTGTTTCCTGGGAGATCAGTATTAGATTCCGATGCACTACTGCCGCTTTCTTCTATCCCTTGGACCTTCACATTGACGATGAAACACAGAAATTGCGTCAGGATTTATTACAAAAGGCACAATGCACACTTAAATACAAGAAGGGTAATCCTTCTCATTGTTTGTGGTTTGCTTTGAGCATTTCCTGGGATATCAGTATTACGTTTCGAGGCACTACTGCAGGTTTACGCTATCCCTTGGACCTTCACATTCGCGATGGAACACAGAAATTGCGTCGGGATTTAATACAAAAGGCACAATGCCGACTTAAGTACAACAAGTGTAAATCTCCTCATAATTTGTGGTTTGCTTTGAGCCTTTCCTTGGAGATTAGTATTAGATTCTGATGCACTACTGCAGCCTCACTATATCGCTTGGACCTTCATATTGACGGTGAAACACAGAAATTACGTCGGGATTTAATACAAAAGGCATAATGCCGACTTACGTAGAAGAAGGTTACATCAACTCATTGTTTGTGGATTGCTATGAGCGATTCCTGGTAGGTCAGTATCAGACTCCGATGCACTACTGCAGCTTTATTCTGTCCCTTGGACATTCACATTGACGCTGTAACACAGAAATTTCGTCGGGAATTAATACAAAAGGCACAATGCCGACTTAAGT
This sequence comes from Schistocerca piceifrons, assembly GCF_021461385.2. Lineage (NCBI taxonomy): Eukaryota > Metazoa > Arthropoda > Insecta > Orthoptera > Acrididae > Schistocerca > Schistocerca piceifrons. The sequence goes on along the minus strand of NC_060149.1, from coordinate 954,063,608 downwards.
GCAAGAAGAATAAATCTTCTCATTGTTTGTGGTTAGCTTTGAGCGTTTCCTGCTGGATCAGTACTAGATTCCGATGCAATTCTGCAGCTTTACTCTATTCCTTGAACCTTCACATTGACGATGAAACACAGAAAATGCGTCGGGATATAATGCAAAAGGCACAATGCTGACTTAAGTACAAGAAGAGTAAATTTTCTCTTTGTTTGTGGATTGCTATGAGCGTTTCCTGGGAGATCAGTATTAGATTCCGATGCATTACTGCAGCTTTTGTCTACATCTTGGACCTTCACATTGACGATGAAACACAGAAATTGCGTCGGGTTTTATTACAAAAGGCACAAATCCGACTTAAGTAAAAGAAGAGTAAATCTTCTCATTGTTTGTGGTTTGCTTTGAGCGTTTCCTGGGGGAACAGTATTAGATTCTGATGCACTACTGCAGCTTTACTCTATCCCTTGGACCTTCACATTGACGATAAAACACAGAATATCAATCAGGATTTAATACCAATGGCACAATGCCGACTTACGTACAAGAAGACTAAATATACTCTATGTTTGTGGTTTGCTTTGAGCGTTTCCTGGAAGATCAGTATTAGATTCCGATGCACTACTGCAGCTTTACACTATCCCTTGGACCATCACATTGACGATGAAACACAGAAATTGCGTCGGGATTTAATACAAAAGGCAGAATGAAGACTTACGTACAAGAAGAGTAAATCTTCGCATTGTTTGTGGTTTGATTTGAGCGCTTCCTGGGAGATCAGTATTAGATTCCGATGCACTACTGCAGCTTTACTCTATCCCTTGGATCTTGAAATTGACGATGAAACACATAAATTGCGTCTGGATTTAACACAAAAGTTACAATGCTGACTTCAGTACAAGAAGAGTAAATCTTCTCATTGTTTGTGGTTTGATTAAGCGTTTCCTGGGAGATCAGAATTAGATTCCGATGCACCACTGCAGCTTTACTCTATCCCTTGGACGTTCACATTGACGATGAAACACAGAAAATGCGTCGGGATTTAATACAAAGGGCACAATGCCGACTTAAGTACAAGAAGAGTAAATACTCTCTTTGTTTAAGGTTTGCCATGAGCGTTTCCTGGGAGATCAGTATTAGATTCCGATGCACTAGCGCAGCTTTACACTATCCCTTGGACCATCACATTGACGATGAAACACAGAAATTGCGTCGGGATATAACACGAAATGCACAATGCCGACTTACGTACAAGAAGGTTAAATCATATCATAGTTTGTGGTTTGCTATGAGCCTTTCCTGTGAGATCAGTATTAGATTCCAATGCACTACTGCAGCTTTACTCTATCCCTTAGACCTTCTCATTACGATGTAACTTAGAAATTAAGTCGGGATTTAATACAAAATGCACAATGCCGACTTAAGTACAAGAAGTGTGAATCTTTTCATTGTTTGTGGTTTGCTTCGAGCGTTTCCTGGGGGAACAGTACTAGATTCCGAAGCACTACTGCAGCTTTACTCTATCCATTGCACCTTCACATTGACGATGAAACACAGAAAATGCGTCGGGATTTAATACGAAAGGCACAATGCCGACTTAAGTAAAAGAGGGTTACATCTTCTCATTGTTTGTGGTTTGATATAGCTTCTCATGGGAGATCAGTAATAGATTCCGATGCACTACTGCAGCTTCACACTATCCCTTAGAAATTCACATTGACGATGAAACACAGAAATTGCATCGGGATTTAATACAAAAGACACAATGCCGACTTAAGTACAGGAAGTGTAAATCTTTTTATTGTTTGTGGTCTGCTTTGAGCGTTTCCTGGGGGATCAGTATTAGATTCCGATGCACTACTGCAGCTTTACTGTATACCTTGGACCTTCATATTGACGATGAAATACAGAAAATGCGTCGGTATCTAATACAAAAGGCACAATGCCGACTTATGTACAAGAAGAGTAAATCTTCTCATTGTTTGTGGTTTACTTAGAGTGCTTAATGGGAGATCAGTGTAAGATTCCGATGCACTACTGCAGCTTTACACTACTGCTTGGACCTTCACATTGACGATGAAACACAGAAATAGCGTCTGGATATAACACTAAAGTCACAATGCCGATTTTAGTACAAGAAGAGTAAATCTTCTCATTATTTGTGGTTAGATTAGGCGTTTCCTGGGAGAGCAGTATCAGATTCCGATGTACTACTGCAGCTTTACTGTATCCCTTGGACCTTCACATTGAGGATGAAACACAGAAATTGCGTCGGGATTAAATTCTAAAGGCACAATGCCGACTTAAGTACTAGAAGTGTAAATCTTTTCATTGTTTGTGTTCTGCTTTGAGCGTTTCCTGGGGAATCAGTATTAGATTCCGATGCACTACTGCAGCCATACTCTATCCCTTGGAACTTCACATTGACGATGAAACACAGAAATTACTTCGGGATTTAATACAAAAGACACATAGCCGACTTAAGTACAAGAAGAGTAAATCTTCGCATTTTTTGTGGTTTGATTTGAGCGTTTCCTGGGAGATCAGTATTAGATTCCGATGCACTACTGCAGCTCTACTCTATCCCTTGGATCTTCACATTGACGATGAAACACAGAGTTAGCGTCTGGATTTAATACAAACGTTCCAATGCCGACTTAAGTACAAGAAGAGTAATTCTTCTCATTGTTTGTGGTTTGATTAGGCGTTTTTTGGGTGATCAGTATTAGATTCCGATGCACCACTGCAGCTTCACTCTATCTCTTGGACCTTCACAATGGCGATGAAAGACAGAAATTGCGTCGGGATTTAATACAAAAGACACAATGCCGACGTAAGTAAAAGAAGGTTTAATCTTCTCATTATAAATGGTTTTTTTGAGTGTTTCCTGGGAGATCAGTACTAGATTCCGATGCACTACTGAAGCTTTACTCTATCCCTTGGACCTTCACATTGAAGATGAAACACAGATATTGCGTCGGGATTTAATACAAAAGGCACAATGCCGACTTATGTACAAAAGAGTAAATGTTCTCTTTCTTTAAGGTTTGCCATTAGCGTTTCCTGGGAGATCAGTATTAGATTCCGATCCACTACTGTAGCTTTACACTATCCCTTGGACCTTCCCATTGACGATGAAACTTAGAAATTAAGTCGGGACTTAATACAAAATGCTCAATGCCGACTTAAGGACAAGAAGAGTAATTCTTCTCATTGTTTGTGGTTTGCTTTGAGCGCTTAATGGGAGATCAGTATTAGATTCCGATGCGCTACTGCAGCTTTACTCTATCCCTTGGATCTTCACATTGACGATGTAACACAGAAATTGCGTGGGATTTAATACAAAAGGCACAATGCCGACCTAAGTACAAGAAGAGTAACTTTTCTCATTGTTTGTGGTTTGCCTTGAGCGCTTAATGGGAGATCAGTATTAGATTCCGATGCACTACTGCAGCTTTACGTTATCCCTTGGACCTTCACATTGACAAGTAAACACAGAAATAGCTTCTGGATTTAATACAATAGTTACAATGCCGAGTTAAGTACAAGATGAGTAAATCTTCTCATTGTTTGTGGTTACATTAAGCGTTTCCTGGGAGATCAGTATCAGATTCCAATGAACTACTGCAGCTTTACTCTATTCCTTGGACCTTCACATTGACGATGAAATACAGAAATTGCGTCGGGATTTAATACAAAAGGCACAATGCCGACTTAAGTACAAGAAGAGTAAATCTTCTCATTGTTTGTGGTTTGCTTTGAGCGTTTCCTGGGAAAACAGTAAAACATTCCGATTCACTACTGCAGTTTTACACTATCCCTTGGACCTTCACTTCCACGATATAACAGAAATTGCGTCGGGATTTAATACAAAATGCACAATGTCGACTTAAGTACAAGAAGAGCAAATCTTCTCATTGTTTGTGGTTAGCTTTGAGCGTTTCCTGGGAGATCAGTATTTGATTCTGATGCACTACTGCAGCTTTACTCTATCCCTTGGATCTTCACATTGACGATGAAACACAGAAATAGCAACTGGATTTAATACAAACGTTCCAATGCCGACTTAAGTACAAGAAGAGTAAATCTTCTCATTGTTTGTGGTTTGCTTTGAGCGTTTCCTGGGAAATCAGTAAAACATTCCGAGGCACTACTGCAGCTTTACTCTATCCCTTGGACCTTCACTTTCACGATGAAACACAGAAATAGCGTCGGGATTTAATACGAAAGGCACAATGCCGACTTAAGTACAGGAAGTATAAATCTTTTCATTGTTTGTGGTTTGCTTTGACCGTTTCCTGGGGGATGAGTACTAGATTCCGATGCACTACTGCAGATTTACTCTATCACTTGGACCTTCACATTGACGAAGAAACACAGAAAATGCGTCGCGATTTAATACAAAAGGCACAATGCCGACTTAAGTAAAAGAAGAGCAAATTTTCTCTTTGTTTGTGGTTTGCTTTGAGCGTTTACTGGGAGATCAGTATTAGATTCCGATGCATTACTGCAACTTTAGTCTATCCCTTGGACCTTCACATAGACGATGAAACACTAAAATTGCGTCGGGATTTAATAAAAAAGGCATAATGCCGACTTAAGTCCAAGAGGAGTAAATCTTCTCATTGTTTGTTTTTTGCTTTGAGCGTTTCCTGGGAGTTCAGTAATAGATTCCGAAGCACTACTGCAGCTTTACTCTATCCCTTGGACCTTCACATTGACGATGAAATACACAAATTGCGTCGGAATATAATACAAAAGGCACAATGCCGACTCAAGTAAAAGAAGGTTTAATATTCTCATTGAATGTGGTTTGTTTGAGCGTTTCCTGGGACATCAGTATTAGATTCCGATGCACTACTGCAGCTTTACTCTATCCCTTTTACCTTCACATTGACGATGAACCACAGAAATTTCGTCGGGATTTAATACAAAATCCAGAATGCCGACTTAAGTACAAGAAGGTTAAATCTTCTCATTGTATGTGGTTTGTTTGAGCTTTTCCTGGGAAATCAGTAATAGATTCCGATGCACTACTGCAGCTTTACACTATCCCTTGGACCTTCACATTGACGATGGAACTCAGAAATTAAGTCGGGATTTAATACAAAAGGCACAATGTCGACTTAAGTACAAGAAGTGCAAATCTTTTCATTGTATGTGGTTTGCTTTGAACCTTTCCTGGGGGATCAGTACTAGTTTCCGATACACTACTGCAGCTTTACCATATCCCTTGGACCTTCACATTGACGATGTAACACAGATATTGCGTCGGGATTTAACACAAAACGCACAATGCCGACTTAAGTACAAGAAGTGAAAATCTTCTCATTGTTTGTGTTTTGCTATGAACGTTGCCTGGAAGGTCAGTATTAGACACCGATGCACTACTGCAGCTTTATTCTATCCCTTGGACCTTCACATTGACGATGAAACACAGAAATTGCGTCAGGATTTAATACCAAAGGCACAATGCCGACTTAAGTACAAGAAGAGTAAATCTTCACATTGTTTGTGGTTTGCTTTGAGCGTTTCCTGGGGGATCAGTACTAGATTCCGATGTTCTACTGCAGCTTTACTCGATCCCTTGGACCTTCACATTGACGATGAAACACAGAAAATGCTTCGGGATATAAAACAAAAGGCAGAATGCCGACTTAAGTACAAGAAGAGTAAATTTTCTCTTTGTTTGTGGTTTGCTTTGAGCGTTTCCTGGGAGATCAGTATTAGATTCCGATGCACTACTGCAGCTTAACTCAATCCCGTGGATCTTCACATTGACGATGAAACACAGAAATTGCGTCGTGAATTAATACAAAAGGCACAATGCCGACTTAAGTACAAGAAGAGTAAATCTCCTCATTGATTGTGGTTTGCTTTGAGCGTTTCCTGGGAGATCAGTATTAGAATCCGGTGCACTACTGCAGGTTTACTCTATCCCTTTTACCTTCACATTGACGATGAAACACAAAAAATCAATCGGGATTTAATGCAAAAGGCACAATGCCGACTTATGTACAAGAAGAGTAAATATTCTCTTAGTTTGTGGTTTGCTTTGAGCGTTTTCTGGGAGATCAGTATTAGATTCCGATGCACTACTGTCACTTAACTCAATCCCGTGGATCTTCACATTGACGATGAAACACAGAAATTGCGTCGGGATTTAATACAAAAGGCACAATGCCGAATTAAGGACAATGAGAGTAAATCTTCTCATTGATTGTGGTTTGCTTTGAGCGTTTCCTGGGAGATCAGTATTAGATTCTCATGCACTACTGCAGCTTTACTCAATCCCTTGGACCTACACATTGACGAAGAAACACAGATATTGCGTCGGGACTTAATTCAAAAGGCACAATGCCGAGTTAAGTGCATGAAGATTTAATCTTCTCGTTGTATGTGGTTTGTTTGAGCATTTCTTGGGAGATCAGTATTAGATTCCGATGCACTACTTCAGCTTTACTCTATCACTTGGACTTTCACATTGACGATGAAACACAGAAATGGCGTCGGGATTTAATACAAATGGCACAATGCAGACTTAAGTACTTGAAGAGTAAATCTTCTCATTGTTTGAAGTTTGCTTGAGCGATTCCTGGGAGGTCAGTATTAGATTCCGATGCACTACTGCAGCTTTACTCTAACCCTTTGACCTTCACATTCACGATGGAACACAGAAAATGCGTCGCGATTTACTACAAATGGCACATTGCCGACTTAAGTTTAAGAAGAGTAAATCTTCTTATTAATTGTGGTTTGTTTTGAGTGTTTCCAGGGAGATCACTATTAGGTTCCGGTTCACTACTGCAGCTTTACTCTATGCCTTGGACCTTCTCATTGACGATGAAACGCATAAATTGCCTCTTCATTTAATACAAAAGTCACAATGCCGACTTAAGTACAAGAAAAGAAAATCTTCACTTTGTTTGTGGTTTGCTTTGAACGTTTCCTGGGAAATCAGTATAACATTCCGATGCACTACTGCAGCTTAATTCAATCCCTTGGACCTTCACATTGACGATGAAACACAGAAATGGCGTCGGAAATAAATACATAAGGCACAATGCCCACTTAAGTAGAAGAGGAGTAAAAGTTCTCATTGTTTGTGGTTTGCTTCGAGCGTTTCCTGGCAGAACAGTGTTAGATTACGATGCACTACTGCAGCTTTACTCTATCCCTTTGGACTTTCACATTGACGATGAAACACAGAAATAGCGTCGGAATTTAATACAAATGGCACAATGCCAAATTGACTACAAGAAGAGTAAATGTTTTCATTGTTTGTGTTTTGCTTTGAGCGTTTCCTGGGAAATCAGTATTACATTCCGATGCAATACTGCAGCTTCACTCTACCCCTTGGAGCTTCACATTGACGTAGAAACACAGAAATAGCGTCGGGATTTAATATAAACGGCACAATTTCGACCTAAGTACAAGAAGAGTAAATCTTCTCATTGTTTGTGATTTGCTTTGAGCGTTTCCTGGGAGATCAGTATTAGATTCCGATGCACTACTGCAGCTGTACTCTATCCTTTAGACCTTCACATTGACGATGAAACACAGAAATTGCGTCGGGATTTAATACTAAAGGCACAATGCCGAGTTAAGTACAAGATGAGTAAATCTTCTCATTGTTTGTGGTTTGCTTTGAGCGTTTCCTGTGAGATCAGTGTTATATTCCGATGCACTACTGCAGCTTTACTCTATCCCTTGGACCTTGACATTCACGGTGGAAACAAAAATTGCATCTCGATTTAATACAAAAGCACAATGCCGACATAAGTACAAGAAGAGTAAATCTTCACATTGTTTGTGGTTTGCTTTGAGCGTTTCCTGGGAGATCTGTATTAGATTCCGATGCACTACAGCAGCATTACCTTAACTCTTGGTCCTTCACATTGACGATGAAACGCAGAATTTGCCTTGGGATTTAATACAAACGGCACAATGCCGACTTAAGTACAAGAAGAGTAAATCTTCTCATTGTTTGTGCTTTGCTTTGAGCGTTTCCTGGGAGATCTCTATTAGATTCCGATGCACTACTGCAGCTTTACTCTATCTCTTGGACCTTCACATTGACATTGAAACGCAGAATTTTGCGTCGGATTTAATACAAAAGGCACAATGCCAACTTGAGTACAACAAGAGTAAATGTTTTCATTGTTAGTTGTTCGCTTAGAGCGTTTTATGGAATATCAGTATTACATTCCAATGCACTACTGCAGCTTCACTATATCACTTGGACCTTCACATTGACGATGAAACACAGAAATTGCGTCGGGATTTAATACAAAAGGCACAATGCCGACTTAAGTACAAGAAGAGTAAATCTTCTCATTGTTTGTGGTTTGCTTTGAGCGTTACCTGGGGGATCAGTATTAGTTTCCGAAGCACTACTGCATCATTACTCTATCCCTTAGACCTTCACATTGACGACGAAACACAGAAACGGCGTCGGGATACAATACAAAAAGCACGATGCCGACTTAAGTACAAGAAGGGTAAACCTTCTCATTGTACGTGGTTTGCTTTGAGCGTTTCCTGGGAGATCAGTGTTAGATTGCGATATACCACTGCAGATTCACTCTATCCCATTGGACGTTCACACTGACGATGAAACACAGAAATTGCGTCAGGATTTAACACATAAGCCACAAAGACGTCTTAAGTACAAGAAGAGTAAATCTTCTCATTGTTTCAGGTTTGCTTCGAGCGTTTCATGGCAGATCAGTGTTAGATTCCGATGCACTACTGCAGCTTTACTCTATCACTTGGACTTTCACATTTTCGATGAAACACAGAAATAGCGTCGGGATTTAATACAAGTGGCACAATGCCAAATTGAGTACAAGAAGAGTAAATGTTTTCATTGTTTGTGTTTTGTTTTGAGAGTTTCCTGGTTTATCATTATTACATTCCGATGAAATACTGCTGCTTCACTCTATCCCTTGGACCTTCACATTGCCGGTGAAACACAGAAATAAAGTCTGGATTTAATACAAAAGGAACAATTTCGACTTAAGTACAAGAAGATTAAATCTTCTCATTCTTTGTGATTTGCTTGGAGCGTTTCCTAAAAGATCAGTATTAGATTCCGATGCTCTACTGCAGCTTTACTCTATCCCTTGGACCTTCACATTGACGATGAAACACAGAAATAGCGTTGGGATTTAATAAAAGAGGCACAATGCCGACTTAAGTACGAGAAGAGTAAATCTGCTCATTGTTAGTGGTTTGATTTTAGCGTTTCCTGGGAGATCAGTTTTAGATTCCGATGCACTACTCCTGCTTCACTATATCGTTTGGACCTTCACATTGACGATGAAACTAGGAAATTGCGTAGGGATTTAATACGAAAGGCACAATGCCGACATAAGTACAAGAAGGTTAAATCTTCTCATTGTTTGTGGTTTACATTGAGCGCTTCCTGGGAGATCAGTATTACATTCCGATGCACTACTACAGCTTTACTCTATCACTTGGACCTTCACATTGACGATGAAACATATAAATTGCGTCGGGATTTAATACAAAAGGCACGTTGCTGACTTAAGTACAAGAAGAGTAAATGTTCTCATTGTTTGTGGTTTGCTTTGAGCGGGTTCTTGGGAGATCAGTATTAGATTCCTAAGCACTACTGCATCTTTACTCTATCCCTTGGTCCATCACATTGACGACGAAACACAGAAATGGCGTCGGGAGATAATACATAAAGCACAATGCCGACTTAAGCACAAGAAGGGTAAACCTTTCCATTGTACGTGGATTGTTTTGAGCCTTTCCTGGGGGATCAGTGTTACATTCCGATGTACTACTGCAGCTTTACTCTATCCCTTGGACGTTAACACTGACGATGAAACACAGAAATTGCGTCGGGATTTAATACAAAAGGCACAATGCCAACTTGAGTACATAGAGTAAATGTTTCCATTGTTTGTGGTTTGTTTTAAGCGTTTCCAGCGAGATCTGTATTAGATTCCGATGCACTACAGAAGCTTTACTTTATCCCTTGGATCTTCACATTCACGATGGAACACAGAAATTGCGTCGGGATTTAAATCAAAAGGCACAATGCCGACTTAAGTACAAAAAGAGTAAATCTTCTCATTGTTTGTGGTTTGCATTGAGCGTTTCCTGGGAGATCTCTATTAGATTCCGATGCACTACTGCAGCTTTACTCTATCTCATGGACCTTCACATTGACATTGAAACGCAGGATTTGCGTCGGGATTTACTACAAAATGCACAATGCAAACTTGAGTTCAAGAAGAGTAAATCTTCTCATTGTTTGTGGTTTGCTTTGAGGGTTTCTTGGGATATCAGTAATACATTCCGATGCAGTACTGCAGCTTTACTCTACCCCTTGGACCTTCACATTGACGATGAATCACATTAATGGCGTCGGGATTTAATACAAAATGCAGAATGCCGACTTAAGTACTAGAAGAGTAAATCTCCTCATTGTTTGTGGTTGGCTTTGAGCGTTTCCTGGGATATCAGTGTTAGATTCAGATGCACTACTCCAGCCTTACTCTATCCCTTGGACCCTCACGTTGACGATGAATTACAGATATTGTGTCGGGATGGGACACAAAAGGCACAATGCCAAGTTAATTACAAATTGAGTAAATCTTCTCATTTTTTGTGGTTTGCTTTGAGCGTTTCCTGAAGATCAGTATTAGATTGCGATGCACAACTCCAGCTTCACTATATCCTTTTGACCTTCACATTGACGATGAAACACAGAAATTGCGTCGGGATTTAATACGAAACTCACAATCGCGACATAAGTACAAGAAGGATAAATCTTCTCATTGGTTGTGGTTTGCTTTGAGCGTTTTCCGGGGCAATCAGTACTAGATTCCGATGCACTACTGCAGCTTAACTCTATCCCTTGGACCGTCACATTGATGATGAAACACAGAAATTGCGTCTTTATTTAATACAAAAGGCACAATGCCGACTTAAGTACGAGAAGTGTAAATCATCTCATTGTTTGTGGTTTGTTTTGAGCGTTTATTGGGAGATCAGTAATAGATTCCGATGCACTACTGCAGCTTTACTCCATTACTACGACCTTCACATTGACGATGAAACACAGAGATTGCGTCGGGATTTAATACCTATGGCACGATGCCGACTAAAGTACAAGAAGAGTAAATATTCTCATTGATTGTGGTTTGCTTTGTGCGTTTCCTGGGAGATCAGTAGAAGATTCGGATGCACTACTGCAGACCTAATCTATCCCTTGGACTTACTCATAGACGATGAAACACATACATTGCGTCGGGATTTAATTCAAAAGGCACAATGCCGACTAAAGTTCAAGAAGAGTAAATCTTCTCATTGTTTGTGGTTTGCTTTGAGCGTTTCCTGGGAGATCAGTTTTAGATTCCGATGCACTACTCCAGCTTCACTATATCACTTGGACCTTCACATTGACGATGAAACACAGAAATTGCGTCGGGATTTAATACAAAAGGCACAATGCCGACTTAAGTACAAGAAGGGTAAATCTTCTCATTGTTTGTGGTTTGCTTTGAGCGTTACCTGGGGGATCAGTATTAGTTTCCGAAGCACTACTGCATCATTACTCTATCCCTTGGACCTTCACATTGACGACAAAACACAGAAATGGCGTCGGGATATAATACAAAAAGCTCGATGCCGACTTAAGTACAAGAAGGGTAAACCTTCTCATTGTACGTGGATTGCTTTGAGCGTTTCCTGGGAGATCAGTGTTAGATTCCGATGTACCACTGCAGATTTACTCTATCCCATTGGACGTTCACACTGACGATGAAACACAGAAATTGCGTCAGGATTTAACACATAAGCCACAATGACGTCTTAAGAACAAGAAGAGTAAATCTTCTCATTGTTTGTTGTTTGGTTTGAGCGTTTCCTGGAAGATCAGTTTTAGAAACCGACGCACTACTGCAGCTTTACTGTACCCCTTGGACCTTCACATTGACGAGGAAACACAGATACTGCGTCGGGATTTAATCCAAAAGGGACAATGCCAACTTGAGTACAAGAAGAGTAAATATCATTGTTTGTGGTTTGCTTTGAGCGTTTCCTTTGATATCAGTATTACCTTCCGATGCACTACTGCAGCTTTACTCTATCCCTTGGACCTTCACAATGTCGATGAAACACAGAAATTGCGTCGGGATTTAATACAAAAGGCACAATGCCAACTTGAGTACATAGAGTAAATGTTTTCATTGTTTGTGGTTTGTTTTGAGCGTTTCCAGCGAGATCAGTATTAGATTCCGAAGCACTACAGAAGCTTTACTTTATCCCTTGGATCTTTTCATTCACGATGGAACACAGAAATTGCGTCGGGATTTAAGTCAAAAGGCACAATGCCGACTTAAGTACAAGAAGAGTAATTCTTCTCATTGTTTGTGGTTTGCATTCAGCGTTTCCTGGGAGATCAGTATTAGATCCCGATGCACTACAGCAGCATTACCCTATCTCGTGGTCCTTCACATTGACATTGAAAAGCAGAAATTGCCTCGGGATTTAATACAAAAGGCACAATGCCGACTTAAGTACAAGAAGAGTAAATCTTCTCTATGTTTGTGGTTTGCTTTGACCGTTTCCTGTGAGATCAGTATTAGATTCCAATACACTACTGCAGCTTTACTCTATCCCTTGGACTTCCACATTGTCGATGAAACACAGAAATTTTGTCGGGATTTAACACAGAAAGCACAATGCCAACTTGTGTACAAGAAGAGTAAATCTTCTCATTGTTTGTGGTTTGCTTTGAGCGTTTCCTGGAAGATCAGTATTAGATTCCGATGCACTACTACAGCTTTACTCTATCCCTTGTATTTTCACATTGTCGATGATACCCAGAAATTGCGTCGGGATTTAATACAAAACGCACAATGCAAACTTGAGTTCAAGAAGAGTAAATCTTCTCATTTTTTGTGGTTTGCTTTAAACGTTTCCTGGGAGATCTCTATTAGATCCCGATGCACTACAGCAGCATTACCCTATCTCATGGACCTTCATATTGACATTGAAACGCAGAATTTGCTTCGGGATTTACTACAAAATGCACAATGCAAACTTGAGTTCAAGAAGAGTAAATCTTCTCATTGGTTGTGGTTTGCTTTGAGGGTTTCTTGGGATATCAGTAATACATTCCGATGCAGTACTGCAGCTTTACTCTACCCCTTGGACCTTCACATTGACGATGAATCACATAAATGGCGTCGGGATTTAATACAAAATGCAGAATGCCGACTTAAGTACTAGAAGAGTAAATCTTCTCATTGTTTGTGGTTGGCTTTGAGCGTTTCCTGGGATATCAGTGTTAGATTCAGATGCACTACTCCAGCCTTACTCTATCCCTTGGACCCTCACGTTGACGATGAATTACAGATATTGTGTCGGGATGGGACACAAAAGGCACAATGCCAAGTTAATTACAAATTGAGTAAATCTTCTCATTGTTTGTGGTTTGATTTGAGCGATTCCTGTGAGATCAGTGTTACATTCCGATGCACTACTGCAGCTTTACTCTATCCCTTGGACCTTCACACTCACGATGGAACACAGAAATTGCGTCGGGATTTAATACATAAGCACAATGCCGACATAAGTACAAGAAGAGTAAATCTTCTCATTTTTTGTGGTTTGCTTTGAGCGTTTCCTGAAGATCAGTATTAGATTGCGATGCACAACTCCAGCTTCACTATATCCTTTTGACCTTCACATTGACGATGAAACACAGAAATTGCGTCGGGATTTAATACGAAACTCACAATCGCGACATAAGTACAAGAAGGATAAATCTTCTCATTGGTTGTGGTTTGCTTTGAGCGTTTTCCGGGAAATCAGTACTAGATTCCGATGCACTACTGCAGCTTAACTCTATCCCTTGGACCGTCACATTGATGATGAAACACAGAAATTGCGTCTTTATTTAATACAAAAGGCACAATGCCGACATAAGTACGAGAAGTGTAAATCATCTCATTGTTTGTGGTTTGTTTTGAGCGTTTATTGGGAGATCTGTAATAGATTCCGATGCACTACTGCAGCTTTACTCCATTACTACGACCTTCACATTGACGATGAAACACAGAGATTGCGTCGGGTTTTAATACCTATGGCACGATGCCGACTAAAGTACAAGAAGAGTAAATCTTCTCATTGATAGTGGTTTGCTTTGAGCGTTTCCTGGGAGATCAGTAGAAGATTCGGATGCACTACTGCAGACTTAATCTATCTCTTGGACTTACTCATAGACGATGAAACACATACTTTGCGTCGGGATTTAATTCAAAAGGCACAATGCCGACTTAAGTACAAGAAGAGTAAATCTTCTCATTGTTTGTGGTTGTTTTGAACGTTTCCTGGGATATCAGTATAACATTCCGATGCACTACTGCAGCTTAATTCGATCCCTTGGACCTACACATTGACGATGAGACACAGAAATGGCGTCGGGAATAAATACAAAAGGCACAATGCCGACTTATTTAGAAGAGGAGTAAATTTTCTCATTGTTTGTATTTTGCTTTGAGCGTTTCCTTGGAGCTCTGTATTAGATTCCGATGAACTACTGCAGCTTTACTCTATCCCTTGGAACTCCACATTGACGATGAAACGCAGAAATTGCGTCGGGATTTACTCCATAAGCACAATGTCGACTTAAGTACAAGAAAAGTAAATCTTCTCGATGTTTGTGGTTTGCTTTGAGCGTTTTCTGGGAGATCAGTGTTAGATTCCGATGCCCTTCTTGCAGTTTTACTCTGTCCCTTGGATCTTCACATTGTCGAAAACACACCGAAATTGCGTCGGTATTTAATACAAAAGGCACAAAGCTTACTTGAGTACAAGAAGAGTAAATCTGGTCATTGTTTGTAATTTGCTTTGAGCGTTTCCTGGGAGATCTGTATTAGATTCCGATGAACTACTGCAGCTTTACTCTATCCCTTGGACCCTCACATTGACAATGAAGCACAGAAATGGCGGCGGGACTTAATACAAAAGGCAGAATGCGGACTTAGGTACAAGAAGAATAAATCTTCTCATTGTTTGTGGTTTGCTATGAGCGTCTTATGGGAGATCGGTGTTAGATTCCGATGCACTACTGCAGCTTTACTCTATCCCTTGGACCTTCACATTGACGGTGAAACACAGAAATTGCGTCGGGATTTAATACAAAAGGCACAATGCCGACTAAAGTTCAAGAAGAGTAAATCTTCTCATTGTTTGTGGTTTGCTTTGAGCGTTTCCTGGGAGATCAGTTTTAGATTCCGATGCACTACTCCAGCTTCACTATATCACTTGGACCTTCACATTGACGATGAAACACAGAAATTGCGTCGGGATTTAATACAAAAGGCACAATGCCGACTTAAGTACAAGAAGAGTAAATCTTCTCATTGTTTGTGGTTTGCTTTGAGCGTTACCTGGGGGATCAGTATTAGTTTCCGAAGCACTACTGCATCATTACTCTATCCCTTGGACCTTCACATTGACAACGAAACACAGATATGGCGTCGGGATATAATACAAAAAGCTCGATGCCGACTTAAGTACAAGAATGGTAAACCTTCTCATTGTACGTGGATTGCTTTGAGCGTTTCCTGGGAGATCAGTGTTAGATTCCGATGTACCACTGCAGATTTACTCTATCCCATTGGACGTTCACACTGACGATGAAACACAGAAATTGCGTCAGGATTTAACACATAAGCCACAATGACGTCTTAAGAACAAGAAGAGTAAATCTTCTCATTGTTTGTTGTTTGGTTTGAGCGTTTCCTGGAAGATCAGTTTTAGAAACCGACGCACTACTGCAGCTTTACTGTACCCCTAGGACCTTCACATTGACGAGGAAACACAGATACTGCGTCGGGATTTAATCCAAAAGGGACAATGCCAACTTGAGTACAAGAAGAGTAAATATCATTGTTTGTGGTTTGCTTTGAGCGTTTCCTTTGATATCAGTATTACCTTCCGATGCACTACTGCAGCTTTACTCTATCCCTTGGACCTTCACAATGTCGATGAAACACAGAAATTGCGTCGGGATTTAACATAAAAGGAACAGTGCCAACTTGAATACCAGAAGAGTAACTCTACTCTTTGTTTGTGGTTTGCTTGGAACGTTCCCTGGGATATCAGTATTACATTCCGATGCACTACCGCATCTTTACTCTACCCCTTGGACCTTCACATTGACGATGAAACACAGATATAGCGCCGGGATTTAATACAAAAGGCACAATGCCGACTTATGTACAAGAAGAGTAAATCTTCTCATTGTTTCAGGTTTGCTTCGAGCGTTTCCTGGCAGATCAGTGTTAGATTCCGATGCACTGCTGCAGCTTTACTCTATCACTTGGACTTTCACATTTTCGATGAAACACAGAAATAGCGTCGGGATTTAATACAAGTGGCACAATGCCAAATTGAGTACAAGAAGAGTAAATGTTTTCATTGTTTGTGTTTTGTTTTGAGAGTTTCCTGGTATATCATTATTACATTCCGATGAAATACTGCTGCTTCACTCTATCCCTTGGACCTTCACATTGCCGGTGAAACACAGAAATAAAGTCTGGATTTAATACAAAAGGCACAATTTCGACTTAAGTACAAGAAGATTAAATCTTCTCATTCTTTGTGATTTGCTTGGAGCGTTTCCTAAAAGATCAGTATTAGATTCCGATGCTCTACTGCAGCTTTACTCTATCCCTTGGACCTTCACATTGACGATGAAACACAGAAATAGCGTTGGGATTTAAGAAAAAAGGCACAATGCCGACTTAAGTACAAGAAGAGTAAATCTGCTCATTGTTAGTGGTTTGATTTTAGCGTTTCCTGGGAGATCAGTTTTAGATTCCGATGCACTACTCCTGCTTCACTATATCGTTTGGACCTTCACATTGACGATGAAACTAGGAAATTGCGTAGGGATTTAATACGAAAGGCACAATGCCGACATAAGTACAAGAAGGTTAAATCTTCTCATTGTTTGTGGTTTACATTGCGCGCTTCCTGGGAGATCAGTATTACATTCCGATGCACTACTGCAGTTTTACTCTATCACTTGGACCTTCACATTGACGATGAAACATAGAAATTGCGTCGGGATTTAATACAAAAGGCACGTTGCTGACTTAAGTACAAGAAGAGTAAATGTTCTCATTGTTTGTGGTTTGCTTTGTGCGGGTTCCTGGGGGATCAGTATTAGATTCCTAAGCACAACTGCATCTTTACTCAATCCCTTAGCCCATCACATTGACGACGAAACACAGAAATGGCTTCGGGAGATAATACATAAAGCACAATGCCGACTTAAGCACAAGAAGGGTAAACCTTCCCATTGTACGTGGATTGTTTTGAGCCTTTCCTGGGGGATCAGTGTTACATTCCGATGTACTACTGCAGCTTTGCTCTATCCCTTGGACGTTCTCACTGACGATGAAACACAGATATTGCGTCGGGATTTAATACAAAAGGCACAATGCCAACTTGAGTACATAGAGTAAATGTTTTCATTGTTTGTGGTTTGTTTTGAGCGTTTCCAGCGAGATCAGTATTAGATTCCGATGCACTACAGAAGCTTTACTTTATCCCTTGGATCTTCACATTCACGATGGAACACAGAAATTGCGTCGGGATTTAAATCAAAAGGCACAATGCCGACGTAAGTACAAGAAGAGTAATTCTTCTCATTGATTGTGGTTTGCATTGAGCGTTTCCTGGGATATCAGTATTAGATCCCGATGCACTACAGCAGCATTACCCTATCTCGTGGTCCTTCACATTGACGATGAAAAGCAGAAATTGCCTCGGGATTTAATACAAAAGGCACAATGCCGACTTAAGTACAAGAAGAGTAAATCTTCTCATTGTTTGTGGTTTGCTTTGAGCGTTTCCTGGGAGATCTCTATTAGATTCCGATGCACTACTGCAGCTTTACTCCATTACTACGACCTTCACATTGACGATGAAACACAGAGATTGCGTCGGGATTTAATACACATGGCACGATGCCGACTAAAGTACAAGAAGAGTAAATCTTCTCATTGATTGTGGTTTGCTTTGAGCGTTTCCTGGGAGATCAGTAGATGATTCGGATGCACTACTGCAGACTTAATCTATCCCTTGGACCTACTCACAAACGATGAAACAAATACATTGCGTCGGGATTTAATTCAAAAGGCACAATGCCGACTTAAGTACAAGAAGAGTAAATCTTCTCATTGTTTGTGGTTTGCTTTGAGCGTTTCCTGGGAGATCAGTTTTAGATTACGATGCACTACTCCAGCTTCACTATATCACTTGGACCTTCACATTGACGATGAAACACAGAAATGGCGTGGGGATACAATACAAGAAGCTCGATGCCGACTTAAGTACAAGAAGGGTAAACCTTCTCATTTTACGTGGATTGCTTTGGGCGTTTCCTGGGAAATCAGTGTTAGATTCCGATGTACCACTGCAGATTTACTCTATCCCATTGGACGTTCACACTGACGATGAAACACAGAAATTGCGTCAGGATTTAACACATAAGCCACAATGACGTCTTAAGTACAAAAAGAGTAAATCTTCTCATTGTTTGTGGTTTGGTTTGAACGTTTCCTGGAAACTCAGTTTTAGAAACCGACGCACTACTGCAGCTTTACTCAACCCCTTGGACCTCCACATTGACGAAGAAACACAGATACTGCGTCGGGATTTAATCCAAAAGGGACAATGCCAACTTGAGTACAAGATGAGTAAATATCATTGTTTGTGGTTTGCTTCGAGCGTTCCCTTTCATATCAGTATTACCTTCCGATGCACTACTGCAGCTTTACTCTATCCCTTGGACCTTCACAATGTCGATGAAACACAGAAATTGCGTCGGGATTTAACATAAAAGGAACAGTGCCAACTTGAATACCAGAAGAGTAACTCTACTCTTTGTTTATGGTTTGCTTGGAACGTTCCCTGGGATATCAGTATTACATTCCGATGCACTACCGCAGCTTTACTCTCCCCCTTGGACCTTCACATTGACGATGAAACACATAAATGGCGTCGGGAATTAATACAAAAGGTAGAACGCCGACTTAAGTACAAGAAGAGTAATTCTTCTCATTGTTTGTGGTTTGCTTTTGAGCGTTTCCTGGGAGATCAGTATTAGATACCGACGCCCTACTGCAGATTTACTCTATCCCTTGGACCTTCAGATTGACGATGAAACACAGATATAGCGCCGGGATTTAATACAAAAGGCACAATGACGACTTAAGTACAAGAAGAGTAAATCTTCTCATTGTTTCAGGTTTGCTTCGAGCGTTTCCTGGCAGATCAGTGTTAGATTCCGATGCACTACTGCAGCTTTACTCTATCACTTGGACTTTCACATTTTCGATGAAACACAGCAATAGCGTCGGGATTTAATACAAATGGCACAATGCCAAATTGAGTACAAGAAGAGTAAATGTTTTCATTGTTTGTGTTTTGTTTTGAGCGTTTCCTGGTATGTCATTATTACATTCCGATGAAATACTGCTGCTTCACTCTATCCCTTGGACCTTCACATTGACGGTGAAACACAGAAATAAAGTCTGGATTTAATACAAAAGGCACAATTCCGACTTAAGTACAAGAAGAGTAAATCTTCTCATTGTTTGTGATTTGCTTTGAGCGTTTCCTGGGAGATCAGTATTATATTCCGATGCTCTACTGCAGCTTTACTCTGTCCCTTGGACCTTCACATTGACGATGAAACACAGAAATTGCGTTGGGATTTAATAAAAAAGGCACAATGCCGACTTAAGTACAAGAAGAGTAAACCTTCTCATTGTTTGTGGTTTGATTTTAGCGTTTCCTGGGAGATCAGTTTTAGATTCCGATGCACTACTCCTGCTTCACTATATCGTTTGGACCTTCACATTGACAATGAAACTAGGAAATTGCGTAGGGATTTAATACGAAAGGCACAATGCCGACATAAGTACAAGAAGGTTAAATCTTCTCATAGTTTGTTGTTTACATTGAGCGCTTCCTGGGAGATCAGTATTACATTCCGATGCACTACTGCAGCTTTACTCTATCACTTGGACCTTCACATTGACGATGAAACATAGAAATTGCGTCGGGATTTAATACAAAAGGCACGTTGCTGACTTAAGTACAAGAAGAGTAAATGTTCTCATTGTTTGTGGTTTGCTTTGTGCGGGTTCCTGGGGGATCAGTATTAGATTCCTAAGCACTACTGCATCTTTACTCTATCCCTTAGCCCATCACATTGACGACGAAACACAGAAATGGCTTCGGGAGATAATACATGAAGCACAATGCCGACTTAAGCACAAGAAGGGTAAACCTTCCCATTGTACGTGGATTGTTTTGAGCCTTTCCTGGGGGATCAGTGTTACATTCAGATGTACCACTGCAGCTTTACTCTATCCCTTGGACGTTCACACTGACGATGAAACACAGAAATTGCGTCGGGATTTAATACAAATGGCACAATGCCAACTTGAGTACATAGAGTAAATGTTTTCAATGTTTGTGGTTTGTTTTGAGCGTTTCCAGCGAGATCAGTATTAGATTCCGATGCACTACAGATGCTTTACTTTATCCCTTGGATCTTCACATTGACGATGGAACACAGAAATAGCGTCGGGATTTAAATCAAAAGGCACAATGCCGACTTAAGTACAAGAAGAGTAATTCTTCTCATTGTTTGTGGTTTGCATTGAGCGTTTCCTGGGAGATCAGTATTATATCCCGATGCACTACAGCAGCATTACCCTATCTCGTGGTCCTTCACATTGACGATGAAAAGCAGAAATTGCCTCGGGATTTAATACAAAAGGCACAATGCCGACTTAAGTACAAGAAGAGTAAATCTTCTCATTGTTTGTGGTTTGCTTTGAGCGTTACCTGGGAGATCTCTATTAGATTCCGATGCACTACTGCAGCTTTACTCTATCTCATGGACTTTCACATTGACATTGAAACGCAGAATTTGCGTCGGGATTTACTACAAAATGCACAATGCCAACTTGAGTACAAGAAGAGTAAATGATCTCACTGTTAGTTGTTCGCTTAGAGCGTTTTCTGGGATATCAGTATTAGATTCCAATGCACTTCTGCAGCTTTACTATATCCCTTGGACCTACACATTGACGGTGAAACACAGAAATTGCGTCGGGATTTAATACAAAAGGCACAATGCCGACTTAAGTACAAGAAGAGTAAATCTTCTCTTTGTTTGTGGTTTGCTTTGACCGTTTCCTGTGAGATCAGTATTAGATTCCAATGCACTACTGCAGCTTTACTCTATCCCTTGAACTTTCACATTGTCGATGAAACACAGAAATTTTGTCGGGATTTAACACAAAAAGCAAAATGCCAACTTGTGTACAAGAAGAGTAAATCTTCTCATTGTTTGTGGTTTGATTTGAGCGTTTCCTGGGATATCAGTATTATATTCCGATCCACTACTTCAGCTATACTCTATTCCTTGGACCATCGCATTGGCGGTCTAACACAGAAATGGCGTCGGAATTTTATATAAAAGGCACAAATCCGACGTAAGTACATTAAGAGTAAATCTTCTCATTGTTTGTGGTTTGCTTTGAGCGTTTCCTGGAAGATCAGTATTAGATTCCGATGCACTACTACAGCTTTACTCTATCCCTTGGATTTTCACATTGTCGATGATACCCAGAAATTGCGTTGGGATTTAATACAAAACGCACAATGCAAACTTGAGTTCAAGAAGAGTAAATCTTCTCATTGTTTGTGGTTTGCTTTGAGGGTTTCTTGGGATATCAGTAATACATTCCGATGCACTACTGCAGCTTTACTCTACCCCTTGGACCTTCACATTGACGATGAAACACATAAATGGCGTCAGGATTTAATACAAAATGCAGAATGCCGACTTAAGTACTAGAAGAGTAAATCTTCTCATTGTTTTTGGTTTGCTTTGAGCGTTTCCTGGAAGATCAGTGTTAGATTCAGATGCACTACTACAGCCTTACTCTATCCCTTGGACCTTCACGTTGACGATGAATTACAGATATTGTGTCGGGATGGGACACAAAAGGCACAATGCCAAGTTAATTACAAATTGAGTAAATCTTCTCTTTGTTTGTGGTTTGCTTTGAGCGATTCCTGTGAGATCAGTGTTACATTCCGATGCACTACTGCAGCTTTACTCTATCCCTTGGACCTTCACATTCACGATGGAACACAGAAATTGCGTCGGGATTTAATACAAAAGCACAATGCCGACATAAGTACATGAAGAGTAAATCTTCTCATTTTTTGTGGTTTGCTTTGAGCGTTTCCTGGAGATCAGTATTAGATTGCGATGCACAACTCCAGCTTCACTATATCCTTTTGACCTTCACATTGACGATGAAACACAGAAATTGCGTCGGGATTTAATACAAAAGGCACAAAGCCTACTTGAGTAATAAAAGAGTAAATCTGGTCATTGTTTGTATTTTGATTTGAACGTTTCCTGGGAGATCTGTATTAGATTCCGATGAACTACTGCAGCTATACTCTATCCCTTGGACCCTCACATTGACGATGAAACA
Organism: Schistocerca piceifrons; assembly: GCF_021461385.2. NCBI lineage: Eukaryota > Metazoa > Arthropoda > Insecta > Orthoptera > Acrididae > Schistocerca > Schistocerca piceifrons. Next base: position 954,041,031 of record NC_060149.1, on the reverse strand, counting down.
CAGAAATGGCGGCGGGACTTAATACAAAAGGCAGAATGCGGACTTAGGTACAAGAAGAATAAATCTTCTCATTGTTTGTGGTTTGCTATGAGCGTCTAATGGGAGTTCGGTGTTAGATTCCGATGCACTACTGCAGCTTTACTGTATCTATTGGACCTTCACATTGACGATGAAACACAAAAATTGCGCCGGGATATAATACAGATCAGTACTAGATACGGATACACTACTGCAGCTTTACTCTATCCTTTTGACTTTCACATTATCGATGAAACACAGAAATGGATTCGGGAATAAATACAAAAGGCACAACGCCGACTTATTTAGAAGAGGAGTAAATCTTCTCATTGTTTGTATTTTTCTTTGGGCGTTTCCTTGGAGCTCTGTATTAGATTCCGATGAACTACTGCAGCTTTACTCTATCCCTTGGAACTCCACATTGACGATGAAACACAGAAATTGCGTCGGGATTTACTCCATAAGCACAATGTCGACTTAAGTACAAGAAGAGTAAATCTTCTCGATGTTTGTGGTTTGCTTTGAGCGTTTTCTGGGAGATCAGTGTTAGATTCCGATGCCCTACTGCAGTTTTACTCTATCCCTTGGACTTTCACATTGTCGAAAACACACCGAAATTGCGTCGGGAATTAATACAAAAGGCACAAAGCCTACTTGAGTACAAAAAGGGTAAATCTTGTCATTGTTTGTATTTTGCTTTGAGCGTTTCCTGGGAGATCTGTATTAGATTCCGATGAACTACTGCAGCTTTACTCTATCCCTTGGACCCTCACATTGACGATGAAACACAGAAAAGGCGGCGGGACTTAATACAAAAGGCAGAATGCGGACTTAGGTACAAGAAGAATAAATCTTCTCATTGTTTGTGGTTTGCTACGAGCGTCTAATGGGAGTTCGGTGTTAGATTCCGATGCACTACTGCAGCTTTACTGTATCTATTGGACCTTCACATTGACGATGAAACACAAAAATTGCGCCGGGATATAATACATAAGGCACAATGCCGACTTAAGTACAAGAAGAGTAAATCTTCTCATTGTATGTGGTTTGCTTTGAGCGTTTCCTGGGAGAACAGTATTAGATTCCGACGCACTAATGCCGCTTTACTCTATCGCTTGGACCTTCGCATTTGCGATGAAACACAGAAATGTTGTTGGGATTTAATACAAAAGCACAATGCCGACTTATGTACAAGAAGAGTAAATCTTCTCAATGTTTGTGGTTTGCTTTAAGCGTTTCCTGGTAGATCAGTATTAGATTCCGATGTACTACTGTAGCTTTTCTCTATCCCTTGGACCTATACGTTGACGATAAAACACAGAAATTGTGTCGGGATTTAATATAAAAGGCACAATGCCGACTTAAGTACAAGAAGAGTAAATGTTCTCGGTGTTTGTGGTTAGCTTTGAGCGTTTCCTTGGACATCAGTGATAGATTCCGATGCACTACTGCATTTTTACTCTATCCCTTGGATTTTCACATTGTCGATGAAACACAGATATTGCGTCGGGATTTAATACAAAAGGCACAATGCTATCTTTAGTACAAGAAGTGTAAATCTTCTCATTGTTTTTGGTTTGTTTTGAGCGTTTCCTGGCAGATCAGTGTTAGATTACGATGCACTACTGCAGCTTTACTCTATCCCTTGGACTTTCACATTGACGATGAAACACAGAAATAGCGTCGGAATTTAATACAAATGGTACAATGCTATATTGTCTACAAGAAGAGTAAATGTTTTCGTTGTTTGTGTTTTGCTTTCAGCGTTTCCTGGGATATCTGTATTACATTCCGATGCAATACTGCAGCTTCACTCTACCCCTTGGACCTTCACATTGAAGGTGAATCACAGAAATAGCGTCGGGATTTAATAGGAAAGGCACAATTTCGACTTAAGTACAAGAAGAGTAAATCTTCTCATTGTTTGTGATTTGCTTTGAGCGTTTCCTGGGAGATCAGTATTAGATTCCGATGCACTACTGCAGCTTTACTCTATCACTTGGACCTTCACATTGACGACGAAACACAGAAATTGTGTCGGGATTTAATAGGAAAAGCACAATGCCGACATGAGTACAAGAAGATTAAGTCTTCTCATTGTTTGTGGTTTGCTTTGAGCGATCCCTGGGAGATCAGTATTAGATTCCGACGCACTACTGCAGCTTTACTCTATCCCTTGGACCTTCACATTGACGATGAAACGCGGATATTGCGTCGGGACTTAATACAAGAGGCACAATGCCGACTTGAGTACAAGAAGGGTAAATCTTCTCATTGTTTGTGGTTTGCTTCGAGCGTTTCCTGGCAGATCAGTGTTAGATTCCGATGCACTACTGCAGCTTTACTAGATTGCCTTTATTTTCACTTCGTCGATGAAACACAGAAAATGCGTCGGGATTAAATACAAATGGCACATAGCCATATTGAGTACAAGAAGAGTAAATGTTTTCATTGTTTGTGGTTTGCTTTGAGCGTTTCCTGGGATCTCAGTATTACTTCCGATGCAATACTGCAGCTTCACACTACCCCTTCGACCTTCACATTGACAGTGAAACACAGAAATAGCGCTGGGATTAAATACAAAGGGCATAATTTCGACTTAAGTACATGAAGAGTAAATCTTCTTATTGGTTGTGATTTGCTCTTAACGTCTCCTGGGAGATCAGTATTGGATTCCGATGCACTACTACATCTTTACTCTATCCCATGGACCTTCACATTGACGATGACACACAGAAATTGCGTCGGCATTTAATACAAAAGGCACAATGCCGGCCTAAGTACAAGGAGAGTAAATGATCTCATTGTTTCTGGTTTGCTTGAGCGTCTCCTGGGAGATCACTATTAGATCCCGAAGCATTACTGCAGCTTTACTCTATCCCTTGGACCTTCACATTGACGATGAAACACAGAAATGCGTCGGTATTTAATACAAAAGGCACAATACCGACTTAAGTACAAAAAGAGTAAAGCTTCTCATTGTTAGTGGTTTGCTTTGAGCGTTTCCTGGGAGATCAGTATTAGTTTCCGATGCACCACTGCAGATTTACTCTATCCCTTGGACCTTCAGATTGACGATGAAACAAGAATTTGCGTTGAGATTTAATACAAAAGGCACAATGCCGACTTAAGTACAAGAAGAGTAAATCATGTCATTGTTTGGGGTTTGCTTTTGAGCGTTTCCTGGGAGATCAGTATTAAATTCCTATGCACTACTGCAGCTTTACTCTATCCGCTGGAGCTTTACATTGACGTTGAAACACAGTAATTGCGTCGGGATTTAAGACAAAAGGCACATTGTTGACTTAAGTACAAGAACAGTAAGTCTTGTCATTGTTTGTGGTTTGCTTTGAGCGTTTCCTGGGAGATCAGTTTTAGATTCCGATGCACTACTGCAGGTTTACTCTATCGCTTGGACCTTCACATTGACGATGAAATACAGAAATTGCGTCGGGATTTAATACAAAAGGCAAAATGCCGATTTAAGTACAAGAAGAGTAAATCTTCTCAATGTTTCTGGTTTGCCTTGAGCGTTAATTGGGAGATCAGTATTAGATTCCGATGCACTACTGCTGCTTTACTCTATCCCTTGGACCTTCACATTGACGATGAAACTAATTAATTGCGTCGAGATTTACTACAAAAAGCACAATGCCGACTTAAGTACAAGAGGAGTGAATCCTCCCACTGTTAGTGGTTTGATTGCAGCGTTTCCTGTGTGATCAGTATTAGATTTCGATGCAATGCTGCAGCTTTCCTATATCCCTTGGACCTTCACATTGACGATAAGTCACATTAATTTTTTCGGGATTTAATACTAAGCCACAATGCCAACTTAAGTACAAGAACTGTAAATCTCCTCTTTAATTGTGGTTTGGTTTGATCGTTTACAAGGAGATAAGTATTAGATTCCGATGCACTACTGCATCTTTACTCTATCCGTTTTACCATCACATTGACGATGAAACACAGAAATTGCGTCGGGATTTAACACAAATGGCACAATGCTGACTTAAGTACAAGAAGAGTAAACCTTCTCATTGTTTGTGATTTGCTTTCTGTGTTACCTGGGAGATCAGTATTCCGATGCACTACTGCAGATTTACTCTATCATTTGGAATTTCACATTGACGATGAAACACAGAAATAGGGTCGGGATTTAATACAAAAGGCATAATTTCGACTTAAGTACATGAAGAGTAAATCTTCACATTGTTTGTGATTGGCTTTGAGCGTTTCCTCGGAGATCAGTATTAGATTCTGATGCACTACCGCAACTTTACTCTTGAACCTTCACATTGACAATGAAACACAGAAATTGCGTCGGGAGGTAATAAAAAAGACACAATGCTGACTTAAGTACAAGAAGAGTAAATCTTCTCACTGTTTGTGGTTTGCTTTGAGCGTTTCCTGGGTGGTTAGTGTTAGATTCTTAGGCACTACCGCATCTTTACTATATCCCATGGACCTTCACATTGTTGATAAAATACAAAAATTGAGTCATGATTTAATACAAAAGGCAAAATGCCGACTTAAGTACAAGGAGAGTAAATCTACTCATTGTAACTGGATTGCTTTAAGCATTCCCTGGGAGAACAGTATTTGATTCCGAGGAACTACTGCAGCTTTACTCTATCCCTTGGACCTTCACATTGACGATGAAACACAGAAATTACATCGGGATTTAATACAAAAGACACAATGCCCACTAAAGTTCAAGAGGAGTAAATGTTCTCATCGTCTGTGGTTTGCTTTGAGCGTTTCCTGGGAGATCAGTATTAGATTCCTGTGCACTACTGTAGCTTTACTCTACCCGTTGGACCTTCAAGTTGACGTTGAAACACAGAAATTGCGTCGGGATATAAGGCAAAATGCACATTGTCGACTTAAGTACAAGAACTGTAAATCTCGTCATTGTTTGTGGTTTGCTTTGAGCCGTTCCTGGGAGATCAGTTTTAGATTCCGATGCACTACTGCAGCTTTACTCTATCGCTTGGACCTTCACATTGACGATGAATCACAGAAATTGCGTCGGCTTTTAATACAAAAGGCAGATTGCCGACTTGAGTACAAGAAGAGTAAATCTTCTTAAATTTTTCTGGTTTGCTTTGAGCGTTTCCTGGGTGATCTGTATTTGATTCCGATGCACTACTGCAGACTTACTCTATCCCTTCGACCTTCACATTGACGATGAAATACAGAAATTGTGTCGGGAATTAATACAAAATGGCCCAATGCCGACATAAGTACAAGAACAGTAAATCTTCTCTTTGTTTGTGGTTTGGTTTGATCGTTTTTCCTGGGAGATTAGTATTAGATTTGTTTGCAGTACTACATCTTCACTCTATCCCTTTGACTTTCGCATTGACGATGAAACACAAAATTGCGTCGGGATTCAATTCAAATGGCACAATGCCGACTTAAGTACAAGAAGAGCTAATCTTCTCATTGTTTGTGGTTTGATTTGAGCGTTTCCTTTGGCATCAGTATTACATTCCGACGCACTACTGAAGCTATACTCTATACGTTGGACTTTCACATTGACGTTGAAACACAGAAATTGCATCGGGATTTAATACAAAAGGCACAATGTCGACTTAAGTACAGGAACAGTAAGTCTTGTCAATGTTTATGGTTTGCTTTTAGCGTTTCCTTGGAGATCAGTATTAGTTTCCGATGCTCTACTGCAGCTTTACTCTATCGCTTGGACCTTCACATTGACGATGAAACACAGGGATTGCGTTGGGATTTAATACAAAAGGCAAAATACCGACATAAGTACAAGAAGATTAAGTCTTCTCAGTTTTTCTGGTTTGCTTTGAGCGTTTTCTGTGAGATCAGTATTAGATTCCGATGCACTACTCCAGCTTTACTCTATCCCTTGGACCCTCACATTGACGATGATACAAATTAATTGCATCGGGATATAATACAAAATGCACAATGCCGACTGAAGTACAAGAGGAGTACATCTTCTCATTGCTTGTGGTTTGTTTTGAGCGTTTCCTTTGGGATCAGTATTGGATTCCGACGCACTAATAAAGCATTACTCTATCTGTTGGACCTTCACATTGACGTTGAAACACCGAAATTCCGTCGGGATTTAAGACAAAAGGCACATTGTCGACTTAAGTACAATAACAGTAAATCTTGTCATTGTTTGTGGTTTGCTTTGAGCGTTTCCTGGGGGATCAGTTTTAGATTCCGATGCGCTACTGCAGCTTTATTCTATCGCTTGGACCTTCACATTGACGATGAAACAAAAATATTGCATCGGGATTTAATTCAAAATGCACAATGCCGACTGAAGTACAAGAGGAGTATATCTTCTCATTTTTTGTGGTTTGCTTTGAGCGTTTCCTTTGGGATCTGTATTAGATTCCAGTGAACTACTGCAGCTTTACTCTATCCGTTGGACCTTCACATTGACGTTGAAACACAGAGATTGCGTCGGGATTAATACAAAAGGCACAATGCTGACTTAAGTACAAGAAAAGTGAGTCTTCTCACTGTTTGTGGTTTGATTGCAGCATTTCCTGTGAGGTCGGTATTAGATTCCGATGCACTACTGCAGCTTTACTCTATCCCTTGGACCTTCACATTGACGATGAAACACAGACATTGTGACGGGATTTAATACAAAAGGCACAATGCCGACATAAGTACAAGAACAGTAAATCTTCTCTTTGTTTGTGGTTTGGTTTGATCGTTTCCAGGGAGTTAAATATCAGATTCCGATGCACTACTGCATCTTTACCCTATCCTTTTGACCTTCGCATTGACGATGAAACACAGATATTGCGTCGGGATTTAATACAAATGGCACAATGCCGACTTAAGTACAAGAAGAGTAAACCTTCTCATTGTTTGTGGTTTGCTTTGAACGTTTCCTGTGAGATCAGTATTAGATTCCGATGCACTACTGCAGCTTTACCCTTTCTATTGGACCTTCACATTGACGATGAAACAAATTAATTGCGTCGGGATTTAATAAAAAATGCACAATGCCGACTACAGTACAATGGGAGTAAATCTTCTCATTGTTTGTGGTTTGCTCTGAGCGGTTCCCGGGAGATCAGTATTAGATTCCGATGCACTACTGCAGCTTTACTCTATCCCTTGGACCTTCACATTGACGATGAAACACGTAAATTGCGTCGGGATTTAATACAATAGGCATAATGCCTGCAGTGGTGCATCGGAACCTATTACTGATCTCCCAGGAAACGCTCAAAGCAAACCACAAACAATGAGAAGAAATATTCTTCTTGTACTTAAGTTGGCATTGAGCTTTTTGTATTAAATACCGACGCAATATCTGTCCAAGGGATAGAGTAAAACTGCCGTACCGCATCGGAATCTAATACTGATCTCGCAGGAAATGCTGCAATCAAACTAACACAGTGAGAAGATTCACCCTTCTTGTACTTAAGTCGGCTTTGTGCCTTTTGTATTAAGTGCAAAGTACAAGAACAGTAAACCTTCTCATTGTTTGTGGTTTGCTTTGAGCGTCACCTGTGAAATCAGTGTTCCGATGCACTACTGCAGCTTTATTCTATCGCTTGGACCTTCACATTGACGATGAAATACCGAAATTGCGTCGGGATTTAATACAAAAGGCCCAATGTCGACTTAAGTACAAGAAGAGTAAATCTTCTCATTTTTTGTGGTTTGCTTTGAGCGTTTCCTTTGGGATCTGTATTAGATTCCAGTGAACTACTGCAGCTTTACTCTATCTGTTGGACCTTCACATTGACGTTGAAACACAGAGATTGCGTCGGGATTAATACAAAAGGCACAATGCTGACTTAAGTACAAGAAAAGTGAATCTTCTCACTGTTTGTGGTTTGATTGCAGCATTTCCTGTGAGGTCGGTATTAGATTCCGATGCACTACTGCAGCTTTACTCTATCCCTTGGACCTTCACATTGACGATGAAACACAGACATTGTGTCGGGATTTAATACAAAAGGCACAATGCCGACATAAGTACAAGAACAGTAAATCTTCTCTTTGTTTGTGGTTTGGTTTGATCGTTTTCAGGGAGTTAAATACCAGATTCCGATGCACTACTGCATCTTTACCCCATCCTTTTGACCTTCGCATTGACGATGAAACACAGATATTGCGTCGGGATTTAATACAAATGGCACAACGCCGACTTAAGTACAAGAAGAGTAAACCTTCTCATTGTTTGTGGTTTGCTTTGAACGTTTCCTGTGAGATCAGTATTAGATTCCGATGCACTACTGCAGCTTTACCCTTTCTATTGGACCTTCACATTGACGATGAAACAAATTAATTGCGTCGGGATTTAATAAAAAATGCACAATGCCGACTGCAGTACAATAGGAGTAAATCTTCTCATTGTTTGTGGTTTGCTCTGAGCGGTTCCTGGGAGATCAGTATTAGATTCCGATGCACTACTGCAGCTTTACTCTATCCCTTGGACCTTCACATTGACGATGAAACACAGAAATTGCGTCGGGATTTAATACAATAGGCATAATGCTTGCAGTGGTGCATCGGAACCTATTACTGATCTCCCAGGAAACGCTCAAAGCAAACCGCAAACAATGAGAAGAAATATTCTTCTTGTACTTAAGTTGGCATTGAGCTTTTTGTATTAAATACCGACGCAATATCTGTCCAAGGGATAGAGTAAAGCTGCCGTACCGCATCGGAATCTAATACTGATCTCACAGGAAATGCTGCAATCAAACTAATACAGTGAGAAGATTCACCCTTCTTGTACTTAAGTCGGCTTTGTGCCTTTTGTATTAAGTGCAAAGTACAAGAACAGTAAACCTTCTCATTGTTTGTGGTTTGCTTTGAGCGTCACCTGTGAAATCAGTGTTCCGATGCACTACTGCAGCTTTATTCTATCGCTTGGACCTTCACATTGACGATGAAATACCGAAATTGCGTCGGGATTTAATACAAAAGGCCCAATGTCGACTTAAGTACAAGAAGAGTAAATCTTCTCATTGTTTGTGGTTTGCTTTGAGCGTTTCCTGGGGATCAGTATTAGATCCGATGCACAACAGCTGATTTACTCTATCCCTTGGACCTTCACATTGACGATGAAACACAGAAATTGCGTCGGGACTTAACACAAGCGGCACAATGCCGACTTAAGTTCAAGAAGAGTAAACCTTCTCATTGTTTGTGGGTTGCTTTGAGCGTTTCCTGGTTGATCAGTTATAGGTTCCGATGCACCACTGCAGATTTACTCTAGCCCTTTGACCTTCACATTGACGATGAAACACAGATATTGCGTCGAGATTTAATTCTAAATGCACAATGCCGACTGAAGTACAAGAGGAGTATATCTTCTCATTTTTCGTGGTTTGCTTTGAGCGTTTCCTTTGGGATCTGTATTAGATTCCATTGAGCTACTGCAGCTTTACTCTATCCGTTGGACCTTCACATTGACGTTGAAACACAGAGATTGCGTCGGGATTTAATACAAAAGGCACAATGTCGACTTAAGTACAAGAACAGTTAAACTTGTCATTGTTTATGGTTTGCTTTGAGCGTTTCCTTGGAGATCAGTATTAGATTCCGATGCACTACTGCAGTTTTACTCTATCGATTGGACCTTCACATTAAGGATAAAACACAGTAATTACGTCGGGATTTAATACAAAAGGCAAAATGCCGACTTAAGTACAAGAAGATTAAATGTTCTCAATTTTCCTTGTTTGTTTGGAGCGTTACCTGGGAGATCAGTATTAGATTCCGATGCACTACTGCAGCTTTACTCTTTCCCTTGGACCTTCACATTGACGATGAAACAAATTAATTGCGTCGGGATTTAATACAAAATGCACAGTGCCGACTGAAGTACAAGAGGAGTAAATCTTCTCATTTTTTGTGGTTTGATTTTGAGCGTTTCCTGGGAGATCAGTATTAGATTTCTCAGCACTACTGCAGCTTTACTCTATCCGTTGGACCTTCACATTGACGTTGAAACACAGAAATTGCGTCGGGATTTAAGGCAAAAAGCACGTTGTCGACTTAACTACAAGAACAGTAAATATTGGCGTAGTTTGTGGTTGCTTGGAGCGTTTCCTGGGGGATCAGTTTTAGATTCCGATGCGCTACAGCAGCTTTATTCTACCGGCTGGACCTTCACATTGACGATGAAACACAGAAATTACGTCGGGATTTAATACAAAAGACAAATTGCCGACTTGAGTACAAGACGAGTAGATCTTTTCAATTGTTCTGGTTTGCTTTGAGCGTTCCCTGGGAGATCAGTATTTGATTCCGATGCACTACTACAGCTTATCTCCATACCTCGGACCTTCAAATTGACGATGGAACAAATTAATTGCGTCGGGATTTAATACAAAAGGCACAATGCAGACTTAAGTACAAGAAAAGTGAATCTTCTCACTGTTTGGGGGTTGATTGCAGCATTTCCTGTGAGATCAGTATTAGATTCCGATGCACTACTGCAGCTTTACTCTAGCCCTTGGACCTTCACATTGACGATGAAACAAACTAATTGCGTCGGGATTTAATACAAAATGCAGAATGTCGACTGTAGTACAAGAGGAGTAAATCTTCTCATTGTTTGTGGTTTGCTTTGATCGGTTCCCGGGAGATCAGTATTAGATTCCGATGCAATATTGCAGCTTTACTCTATCCCTTGGACCTTCACATTGACGATGAAACAAATTAATTGCGTCTGGATTTAATGCAAATTGCTCAATGCCGACTGAAGTACAAGAGCAGTAAATCTTCCCATTGTTTGCGGTTTGCTTTGAGCGGTCCCCGGGAGATCAGTATTAGATTCCGATGCACTACTGCAGCTTTACTCTATCCCTTGGACCTTCACATTGACGATGAAACACAGAAATTGCGTCGGGATTTAATACGAAAGGCACAATGTCAACATAAGTACAAGAAGAGTACATCTTCTCATTGTTTCTGGTTTGCTTTGAGCGTTTCCTGGGGATCAGTATTAGATCCGATGCACTACAGCTGATTTACTCTATCCCTTGGACCTTCACATTGACTATGAAACAGAGAAATTGCGTCGGGATTTAATACAAACGGCACAATGCCGACTTAAGTACAAGAAGAGTAAACCTTCTCATTGTTTGTGGTTTGCTTTGAGCGTTTCCTGGGAGATCAGTTATAGGTTCCGATGCACCACTGCAGATTTACTCTGCCCCTTGGACCTTAACATTGACTATGAAACACAGATATTGCGTCGGGATTTAATACAAAATGCACAATGCCGACTGAAGTACAAGAGGAGTATATCTTCATATTTTTTGTGGTTTGCTTTGAGCGTTTGCTTTGGGATCAGTATTAGATTCCTGTGAAATACTGCAGCTTTACTCTATGCGTTGGACCTTCACATTGACGTTGAAACACAGAAATTGCGTCCGGATTTAATACAAAAGGCTCAATGCCGACATAAATACTAGAAGAGTAAATCTTCTCATTGTTTGTGGCTTGCTTTGAGCGTTTCCTGGGGGAGCTGATATAGGTTCCGATGCACCACTGCAGATTTAGTCTATCCCTTGGACCTTCACTTTGACGATGAAACACAGAAATTGCGTCGGGATTTAATACAAAAAGCACAATGTCGACTTACGACAAGAACAGTAAATCTTGTCATTGTTTGTGGTTTGCTTTGAGCGTTTCCTGGGAGATCAGTATTAGATTCCGATGCACTACTGCAGCTTTACTCCATCCCTTGGACCTTCACATTGACGATGAAACAAATTAATTGCGTCGGAATTTAATACGACAGGCACATGCCGACTTAAGTACAAGAAGAGTGAATCTTCTCAATTTTCCTTTCTTGTTTTGAGCGTTACCTGGGAGATCAGTATTAGATTCCGATGCACTACTGCAGCTCTACTCTTTCCCTTGGACCTTCACATTGACGATGAAACAAATTAATTGCGTCGGAATTTAATATAAAATGCACAGTGCCGACTGAGGTACAAAAGGAGTAAATCTTCTCATTATTATGGTTTGCCTTTGAGCGTATCCCGGGAGATCAGTATTAGATTCCTGTGCACTACTGCAGCTTTACTGTATCCGTTGGACCTTCACATTGACGTTGAAACACAGAAGTAGTGTCGGGATTTAATACAATGGGCACAATGTGGACTTAAGTACAAGAACGGTAATCTTGTCAATGTTTATGGTTTGCTTTGAGCGTTTCCTTAGAGATCTGTATTAGATTCCGATGCACTACTGCAGCTTTACTCTATCGCTTGGACCTTCACATTGAAGATAAAACACAGAAATTACGTCGGGATTTAATACAAAAGCCAAAATGCCAACTAAAGTACAGGAAGATTAAATCTTCTCAATTTTCCTTGTTTGCTTTGAGCGTTACCTGGGAGATCAGTATTCGATTCCGATGCACTACTGCAGCTATACTCTTTCCCTTAGACTTTCACATTGACGATGAAACAAATTAATTGCGTCGGGATTTAATACTAAAGGCACAATGCCGACTTAAGTACAAGAAGAGTAAATCTTCTAATTGTTCGTGGTTTCCGTTGTGCGCTTCCTGGGAGATCAGTATTAGATTCCGATGCACTACTGCAGATTTACTCTATCCTTTGGATTTTCACATTGACGATGAAACACAAAAACTACGTCGGGATTTAATACAAAAGGCACAATGTCGACATAAGTACAAGAAGAGTAACTCTTCGCATTGTTTGTGGTATGCTTTGAACGTTTCCTGTGGATCAGTATTAGTTTCCGATGCACTACAGCTGATTTACTCTATCCCTTGGTCCTTCACATTGACGATGAAACACAAAAATTTCGTCGGGATTTAATACAAACGGCACAATTCCGACTTAAGTACAAGAAGAGTAAATCTTCTCATCGTTTGTGGTTTGCTTTGAGCGTTTCCTGGGAGATCAGTATTAGATTCCGATGCACTACTGCAGCTTTACTCTTTCTCTTGGACCTTCACATTGACGAAGAAACACAGCTATTGCGTCGGGATTTAATACAAAATGCACATTGCCGACGGAAGTACAAGAGGAGTATATCTTCTCATTGTTTGTGGTTTGCTTTGAGCGTTTCCTTTGGGATCAGTATTAGATTCCGACGCACTACTGAAGCCTTAAAATGAGTTGGACCTTAACATTGACGTTGAAACACAGAAATTGCGTCGGGATTTAATACAAAAGGCACAATGTCGACTTACGTACAAGAACAGTAAATCTTGTCATTGGTTGTGGTTTGCTTTGAGCGTTTCCTGGGAGATCAGTATTAGATTCCGATGCACTACTGCAGCTTTACCTTATCGCTTTGACCCTCACATTGACGACGAATCACAGATATTGCGTCGGGATTTAATACAAAAGGCAAAATGGAGATTTAAGTACAAGAAGATTAAATCCTCTCAATTATTCTGGTTTGCTTTGAGCGATTCCTGGGAGATCAATATTGGATTCCGATGCACTACTGCAGCTTTACTCTATCCTTTGGACCTTCACATTGACGATGAAACAAATTAATTGCGTCGGGATTTAATACAAAAGGCACAATGCCGACTTAAGTACAAGAAGAGTGAATCTTCACACTGTTTGTGGTTTGATTCCAGCGTTTCCTGGGAGATCAGTATTAGATTCCGATGCACTACTGCATCTTTACTCTATCCCTTGGACCTTCATATTGACGCTGAAACACAGATATTGCGTTGGGATTTAATACAAAAGGCACAATGCCAACTTAAGTGCAAGAAGAGTAAATCTTCTCATTGTTTGAGGTTTGGTTTGATCGTTTCCTGGGAGATAAGTGTTAAATTCCGATGCACAACTGCTGCTTTACTCTATCTATTGCAACTTCACATTGACGATGAAAAACAGAAATTGCGTCGGGATTTAACACAAAAGGCACAATGCCGACCATAGTACAAGAGGAATATATCTTCTCATTGTTTGTGGTTTGCTTTGATCGTTTCCTGGGAGATATGTGTTAAATTCCGATGCACTACTGCAGCTTTACTCTATCCCTTGGACCGTCACATTAAGGATGAAACTAAGAAATTGCGTCGGGATTTAATAAAAAAGGCACAATGCCGACTTAAGTGCAAGAAGAGTAAAACTTCTCATTGTTTGTGGTTTGATTTCAGGGTTTCGTGGGAGATCTGTTTAAGATTCCGATGCAATACTGCAGATTTACTCAGTTCCTTAGACTTTCACATTGACGATGAAACACAGAAATAGCTTCGGCATTTAATACAACAGGCACAATGCCGGCTTAAGTACAAGGATAGTAAATGTACTCATTGTTGCTGATTTGCTTTGATCCTTTCCTGGGAGATCAGTAATTGATTCCGATGCACTAATGCAGCATTACTCTATCCCTCGGTCCTTCACATTGACGATGAATCCCAGAATTACATCGGGACTTAATACAAAAGGCAAATTGCCGACTAAAGTACAAGAATCGTAAATGTTCACATTGATTCTGGTTTGCTTTGAGCGTTTCCTGGGAGATCACTATTAGATTCCGTTGCACTACTGCAGCTTTACTCTATCCCATGGACCTTCACATTGACGATGAAACACAGAAATTGCGTCGGGATTTAATACAAAAGGCATAATGCCGACTTAAGTACAAGAAGAGTAAATCCTCTCATTGTTTGTGGTTTGCTCTTGAGCGTTTCTTGGGAGATCAGTATTAGATTCCGATGCACTACTGCAGCTTTACTGTATCCGATGGACCTTCACATTGACGATGAAACAAATTAATAGCGTCGGGATTTAATACTAAAGGCACAATGCCGACTTATGTACAAGGAAAGTAAATCTTGTCATTGTTTGTGGTTTGCTTTTGATCGTTACCTGGGAGATCAGTATTAGATTCCGATGCACTACTGCAGCTTTACTGTATCCGTTGGACCTTCACATTGACGTTGAAATACAGAAATTGCGTCGGGATTTAACAAAAAAGGCACAATGTCGACTTAAATACAAGAATAGTAAATATTGTCACTGTTTGTGGTTTGCTTTGAGCGTTTACTGGGAGATCAGTATTAGATTCCGATGCACTACTTCGAATTTACTCTATCACTTGGACCTTCACATTGACGATGAAACAAATTAATAGCGTCGGGATTTAATACTAAAGGCACAATGCCGACTTATGTACAAGGAAAGTAAATCTTGTCATTGTTTGTGGTTTTCTTTGAGCGTTTCCTGGGAGATCAGTATTAGATTCCGATGCACTACAATGTGAAGGTCCCAGGAATAGAGTAAATCTGCAGTAGTGCATCGGAATCTAATACTGATCTCACAGGAAACACTCAAAGCAAACCAAAAACAACGAGAAGATTTACTCTACTTGTACTTCAGTCGGCATTTTGCCTTATGTATTAAATCCCGACGAAATTTATGTGTTTCATCGTCAATGTGAAGTTCTAAGGGATAGAGTATAGCTGCGGTAGTGCATCAGAATCTAATATTCATCTCCCATTAAACGCTCAAAGCAAACCACGAACACTGAGAAGATTTACTCTTCTTGTACTTAAGCCGGCATTATGCCTTTTGTATTAGATCCCGACGCTATTTCTGTGTTTCATCGTCAATGTGAAGGTCTAAGGAATAGAGTAAAGCTGCAGTAGTACATCGGAATATATTACTGATCTCCCAGGAAACGCTCAAAGCAAATCACAAACAATGAGAAGACTTACTCTTCTCGTTCTTAAGCCGGCATTGTGCCTTTTGTATTAAATCCCGTTGGAGTTTAGTTGTGTTTCATCGTCAATGTGTAGGTCCAAGGGATTGAGTAAAGATTCAGTAGTGCATCGGAATCTAATTCTGTTCCTCTAGATAGCGCTCGAAGCAAACCACAAACATTCAGAAGATATACCCCTCTTGTACTTATGTCGGCATTGTGTCTTTTGTATTAAATCCCGACGCAATATCTGTGTTTCATCGTCAATGTGAAGGTCCAAGGGATAGAGTAATGCTGCAGAAATGCATCGGAATCTAATACTGATCTCCTAGGAAACGCTCAAAGCAAACCACAAACAATGAGAAGATTTACTCTTCTTGTACTTAAGACGGCATTGTGCCTTTTCTATTAAATCCCGACGCAATTTCTGTGGTTCAACGTCAATGTGAAGATCCAAAGGATAGAGTAAGGCTGCAGTAGTGCATCGGAATCCAATACTGATCTCCCTGGAAACGCTCAAAGCAAACCACAAACAATAAGAAGATATATTCCTCTTGTACTTTAGTCGGCATTGCGGCTTTTGTGTTAAATCCGGACCCAATTTCTGTGTTTCATCGTCAATGTGAAGGTCCAAGGGATAGAGTAAGGCTCCAGTAGTGCATCGGAATCTAATACTGATCTCCCAGGAAATGCTCTAAGCAAACCACGAACAATGAGAAGATTTATGTACAAGAAGAGTAAATGTTCTCATTGTTTGTGGTTTGTTTTGAGCGTTTCCTGAGAGATTAGTATTAGTTTCCGATGTACTACTGCAGCTTTACCCTATCCCATGATCCTTCACATTGACGATGAAACACAGAAATTGCGTCGGGATTTAATGCAAAATGCACAATGCCGTCTTAAGTACAAAAAGAGAAAATCTTCTCATTGTTTGTGGTTTGCTTGGAGCGTTTCCTGGGAGATCAGTATTAGATTCCAATGCACTGCGGCAGCTTTACTCTATCCCTTGGACCTTCACATTGACGATGAGACACAGATATTGCGTCGGGATTAAATACAAAAGGCACAATGCCGAATTAAGTACAAGAGAAGTATATGTTCTCATAGTTTGCTGTTTGCGTTTAGCGTTTCCTGTTGGATCATTATTAGATTCCGATGCACTACAGAAGCTTTACTCAATCCCTTGGAGTTTAACATTGACAATGAAACACAGAAATTGCATCTATTTGTGCAGTTAATTTTCGTTCCGTCTCTTCGGCCAGATCTGTAAGTTCCTTTGTCTTCGCCTCTATCCGCTGCTCTAATTCGGAAAAACTGTCTAGTAACTGCTGCTTAATCTCAGTTTTCAAATTTTCCTGGCCCTCCGTAACTGAGGCTAATTTCGCGTTCAAATCATTTTGCCCTTCAGTAACTGAGGCTAATTTCGCGTTAATGTCGGTTTTCAGATTTTCCTGTACTCAGTAACTGAGGCTAATTTTGTATTCATATTATTCATGCTCTCGGTTATCATCTGCATCTGTCTCATGATAATGACCAATGGATCTAACCCATTTTGTGTACTTGCCGTTTCATCTGCAGCCGTGTCTACAGGGCGTTCTCTTGCGCTATATGTAGCAATGGGTTCTACAGCACTTCTTACTACATCATTAGCAGGCTCCCTTCGTCACAACTGAAACTTCCCCACTAATTACA
Organism: Schistocerca piceifrons; assembly: GCF_021461385.2. Taxonomy (NCBI): domain Eukaryota; kingdom Metazoa; phylum Arthropoda; class Insecta; order Orthoptera; family Acrididae; genus Schistocerca; species Schistocerca piceifrons. The sequence goes on along the minus strand of NC_060149.1, from coordinate 954,023,643 downwards.
GGGCCAAGACAATCATCAATGATTCAGACAGAGAACTCATTCGTCATTCACTCTAGAATAAAAGGGTCACAAACATTATTTCTGAGGAAAATTGTACAATCAATCCATCTCCATTACATGTTCCGTTTTCTGTAGATTCCAAGTCGTACTTAATTTGCGTTTACAGTATTTCTCTCTCTTCAAATAACCCGCTAGTGCCACAAACGTTAATAGCTCGCTTTAGCGAGAACAAGAGCAAATATGTCTCTTTGAGCAACCCGACAATCTTCCAACTGATACTTCCGAAGCTGTCCTAGTTATCCGTCCCTAACAACCATGCTGAATACATATATGTATCTCTGTTCTTCCAAAGAATTAACGTACTAGAAAAATACCTTGGCGTCGACGAGCTGTCGGCGCATATATTACTAGAAAATCCGATCAGATACTTTCCAAAAGTGAATAAATGTGGATGATTTGGTTGATAATTATTAATTATTGCATGGTAGAGGGTAATTTTCCGTGGGGAGATTGTATACTGCAGCTTTACTCTATCCCTTGGACCTTCACATTAACGATGAAACACAGAAATTGCGTCGGGATTTAATACAAAAGGAACAATGCCGACTTAAGTACAAGAAGAGTAAATCTTCTCATTGTTTGTGGTTTGCTCTTGAGCGTTTCTTGGGAGATCAGTATTAGATTCCGATGCACTACTGCAGCTTTACTGTATCCGATGGACCTTCACATTGACGATGAACAAATTAATAGCGTCGGGATTTAATACTAAAGGCACAATGCCGACTTATGTACAAGGAAAGTAAATCTTGTCATTGTTTGTGGTTTGCTTTTGATCGTTACCTGGGAGATCAGTATTAGATTCCGATGCACTACTGCAGCTTTACTGTATCCGTTGGACCTTCACATTGACGTTGAAATAAAGAAATTGCGTCGGGATTTAACAAAAAAGGCACAATGTCGACTTAAATACAAGAACAGTAAATATTGTCACTGTTTGTGGTTTTCTTTGATCGTTTCCTGGGAGATCAGTATTAGATTCCGATGCACTACAATTTGAAGGTCCAAGGAATAGAGTAAATCTGCAGTAGTGCATCGGAATCTAATACTGATCTCACAGGAAACACTCAAAGCAAACCAAAAACAACGAGAAGATTTACTCTACTTGTAATTCAGTCGGCATTTTGCCTTATGTATTAAATCCCGACGAAATTTATGTGTTTCATCGTCAATGTGAAGTTCTAAGGGATAGAGTATAGCTGCGGTAGTGCATCAGAATCTAATATTCATCTCCCATTACACGCTCAAAGCAAACCACGAACACTGAGAAGATTTACTCTTCTTGTGCTTAAGTCGGCATTATGCCTTTTGTATTAGATCCCGACGCTATTTCTGTGTTTCATCGTCAATGTGAAGGTCTAAGGAATAGAGTAAAGCTGCAGTAGTACATCGGAATATATTACTGATCTCCCAGGAAACGCTCAAAGCAAATCACAAAAAATGAGAAGACTTACTCTTCTTGTTCTTAAGCCGGCATTGTGCCTTTTGTATTAAATCCCGATGGAGTTTAGTTGTGTTTCATCGTCAATGTGTAGGTCCAAGGGATTGAGTAAAGATTCAGTAGTGCATCGGAATCTAATTCTGTTCCTCTAGATAGCGCTCGAAGCAGACCACAAACATTCAGAAGATATACCCCTCTTGTACTTAAGTCGGCATTGTGTCTTTTGTATTAAATCCCGACGCAATATCTGTGTTTCATCGTCAATGTGAAGGTCCAAGGGATAGAGTAATGCTGCAGAAATGCATCGGAATCTAATACTGATCTCCTAGGAAACGCTCAAAGCAAACCACAAACAATGAGAAGATTTACTCTTCTTGTACTTAAGACGGCATTGTGCCTTTTCTATTAAATCCCGACGCAATTTCTGTGGTTCAACGTCAATGTGAAGATCCAAAGGATAGAGTAAGGCTGCAGTAGTGCATCGGAATCCAATACTGTACTCCCAGGAAACGCTCAAAGCAAACCACAAACAATAAGAAGATTTATTCCTCTTGTACTTTAGTCGGCATTGCGGCTTTTGTGTTAAATCCGGACCCAATTTCTGTGTTTCATCGTCAATGTGAAGGTCCAAGGGATAGAATAAGGCTCCAGTAGTGCATCGGAATCTAATACTGATCTCCCAGGAAATGCTCTAAGCAAACCACGAACAATGAGAAGATTTATGTACAAGAAGAGTAAATGTTCTCATTGTTTGTGGTTTGTTTTGAGCGTTTCCTGAGAGATTAGTATTAGTTTCCGATGCACTACTGCAGCTTTACTCTATCCCATTATCCTTCACATTGGCGATGAAACACAGAAATTGCGTCGGGATTTAATGCAAAATGCACACTGCCGTCTTAAGTACAAAAAGAGAAAATCTTCTCAGTGTTGGTGGTTTGCTTGGAGCTTTTCCTGGGAGATCAGTATTAGATTCCGATGCACTACGGCAGCTTTACTCTATCCCTTGGACCTTCACATTGACGATGAGACACAGATATTGCGTCGGGATTAAATACAAAAGGCACAATGCCGAATTAAGTACAAGAGAAGTATATGTTCTCATAGTTTGTGGTTTGCGTTTAGCGTTTCCTGTTGGATCATTATTAGATTCCGATGCACTACTGAAGCTTTACTCAATCCCTTGGAGTTTCACATTGACGATGAAACACAGAAATTGCATCTATTTGTGCAGTTAATTTTCGTTCCGTCTCTTCGGCCAGATCTGTAAGTTCCTTTGTCTTCGCCTCTATCCGCTGCTCTATTTCGGAAAAACTCTCTAGTAACTGCTGCTTAATCTCAGTTTTCAAATTTTCCTGCCCCTCCGTAACTGAGGCTAATTTCGCGTTCAAATCATTTTGCCCTTCAGTAACTCAGGCTAATTTCGCGTTAATGTCGGTTTTCAGATTTTCCTGTACTCAGTAACTGAGGCTAATTTTGTATTCATATTATTCATGCTCTCGGTTATCATCTGCATCTGTCTCATGATAATGACCAATGGATCTAACCCATTTTGTGTACTTGCCGTTTCATCTGCAGCCGTGTCTACAGGGCGTTCTCTTGCGCTATATGTAGCAATGGGTTCTACAGCACCTCTTACTACATCATTAGCAAGCTCCCTTCGTCACAACTGAAACTTCCCCACTAATTACAGGGCCAAGACAATCATCAATGATTCAGACAGAGAACTCATTCGTCATACACTCTAGAATAAAAGGGTCACAAACCTTATTTCTGAGGAAAATTGTACAATCAATCCATCACCATTACATGTTCCGTTTTCTGTACATTCCAAGTCTTACTTAATTTGCGTTTACAGTATTTCTCTCTCTTCAAATAACCCGCTAGTGCCACAAACGTTAATAGCTCGCTTTAGCGAGAACAAGAGCAAATATGTCTCTTTAAGCAACCCGACAATCTTCCAACAGATACTTCCGAAGCTGTCCTAGTTATCCGTCCCTAACAACCATGCAGAAAACATATATGTATCTCTGTTTTTCCAAAGAATTAACGTACTAGAAAAATACTTTGGCGTCGACGAGCTGTCGGCGCATATATTACCAGAAAATCCGATCAGATACTTTCCAAAAGTGAATAAATGTGAATGATTTGGTTGATAATTATTAATTATTGCATGGTAGAGGGTAATTTTCCGTGGGGAGATTGTATACTGCAGCTTTATTCTATCCCTTGAACCTTCACATTGACGATGAAACACAGAAATTGCGTCGGGATTTAATACAAAAGGCACAATGCCGACTTAAGTACAAGAGGAGTAAATCTTCTCATTGTTTGTGGTTTGCTTTGAGCGTTTCCTGGAAGATAAGTATTAGATTCCGACTCTCTACTGCAGCTTTACTCTATCCCTTGGACCTTCACATGGACGATGAAACACAGAAATTGCATCGGGATTTAATACAAAAGGCACAATGCCGACTGAAGTACAAGAAGAGTAAATCTTCTGATTGTCTGTGGTTTGCTTTGAGCGTTTCCTGGGAGATCAGTATTAGATTCCGATACTCTACTGCAGCTTTATTCTATCCCTTGGACCTTCACATTGACGATGAAACACAGAAATTGCGTCGGGATTTAATACAAAAGGAAAAATGCCGACTGAAGTACAAGAAGAGTACATCTTCTGATTGTTTTTGGTTTGCTTTGAGCGTTGCCTATGAGATCAGTATTAGATTCCGATGCACTACTGCAGATTTACTCTATCCCTTGGACCTTCGCATTGACGATGAAACACAGAAATTGCGTTGTGATTTAACACAAGAGGCACTATGCCGACTTAAGTACAAGAAGAGTAATTGCTCACATTGTTTGTGGTTTGCTTTGAGCGTTTCCTGGGAGATCAGAATTAGATTCCGATGCACTACTGCAGTTTTACTCCATCCCTTTGACCTTCACATTGACGAAGAAACACAGAAATTGCGTTGGGATTTAGTACAAAAGGGACATTCCAAACAAAAGTACTAGAAGAGTAAATCTTCTCATCGTTTGTGGTTTGCTTTAAGCGTTTCCTGGGATATCAGTATTAGATTCCGTTGCACTACTGCAGATTTAATGTATCCCTTGGACCTACACATTGACAATTAAACACAGAAATTGAGTCCGGATTTTATACAAAAGGCATAATGCCGACTTAAGTACAAGAAGAGAAAATCTACTCATTGTTTATGGTTTGCTTTGGGCGTTTCCTGGGAGATCAGTATTAGATTCCGATGCACTACTGCAGATTTAATGTATCCCTTGGACGTACACATTGACAATTAAACACAGATATTGGGTCGGGATTTAATACAAAAGGCACAATCCCGTCGTAAGTACAAGAAGAGTAAATCTCTTCATTGTTTGTGTTTTGCTTAGAGCGTTTCCTGGGAGATCAGTATTAGATTCCGATGCACTACTGCTGCTTTACTCAATCCCTTGGTCCTTCGCATTTACGATGAACCACAGGAATTGCGTCGGGATTTCATACAAATGGCTCAATGCTTACTTAAGTACAAGAAGACTAAATCTTCTCATTGTTTCTGGTTTGCTTTGAGCGTTTCCTGGGAGATCAGTATTAGATTCAGATGCACTACTGCAGATTTAATGTATCCCTTGGGCCTACACATTGACGATGAAACTCAGAAATTTCATCGGGATTCAATACAAAAGGCACAATGCCGGCTTAAGTACAAGAAGAGTAAATCTTCTCATTGTTTCTGGTTTGCTTTGGTGTTTCCTGGGAGATGAGTATTAGTTTCCGATGCACTACTCCAGCTTTACTTTATCCCTTGGACCTTTAATTTGCCGATGAAACACAGAAATTGCGACGGGATTTCATAAAAAATTCACAATGCCGACTTAAGTACAAGAAGAGTAAATCTTCTCATTATTTGTGGTTTGCTCTGAGCGTCTCCTGGGAGATCAGTACTAAATTCCTAAGCACTACTGCAGCTTTTCTCCATCCCTTGGACCTTCAAATTGGCAATGAAACACAGAAATTGCGTCCGGATTTAATACAATAGGCACAATGTCGACTTAAGAACAAGAAGCGCAAATCTTCTCATTGTTTGTGGTTTGCTTTGAGTGTTTCCTGGGAGATAAACATTACATTCCGACGATCTACAGCAGCTTTTCTCTATCCTTTGGACCTTCACATTGACAATGAAACACAGAAATTGCGTCGCGATTTAATACAAAAGGCACAATGCCGTCTTAAGTACAAGAAAAATAAATATTCTTTTTGTTTGTGGTTTGCGTTGTGCGTTTCCTGGGAGATCAGTACTATATTCCGATGCTCTACTTCAGCTTTACTCTATCCCTTCGACCTTCACATTGACGATAAGCACAGATATTTCGTCGGTTTTAATACAAAAGGCACAATGCCTACTTAAGTACAAAAAGAGTAAATATTATCATTGTTTGTGGTTTGCTTTGAGCGTTTTCTGGGAGATCAGCATTAGATTCCGATGCCCCACTGCAGCTTTACTCTATCCCTTGGACCATCACATTGACGATGAAACACAGAAATTGTGTCGGGCTTTAATACAAAAGGCACAATGCCGACTTAAGTACAAGAAGAGTATATCTTCTCATTTAATGCGGTTTGCTTTGAGCGTTTCCTGGGAGATCAGTATTAGATACCGATGAACTACTACAGCTTTACTCTATCCCTTGGACCTTCACATTGACGATGAAACACAGAAATAGCGTCGGGATTTAATACAAAAGGCACAATGCCGACTTAAGGACAAGAAGAGAAAATCTTCTCATTGTTTGTGGTTTGCTTTGATCGTTTCCTGGGATCAGTATTAGATTCCGATGCACTACTGCAGATTAAATATGTCCCTTGGACCTTCACATTGACGATGAAACACAGAAATTACGTCGGGATTTTATGCAAAAGGCACAATGCCGACCTCAGTACAAGAAGAGTAAATCTTCTCATTGTTTGTGGTTTGCTTTGAGCGTTTCCTGAGGGTTCACTATTACATTCCGGTGCACCAAATCGGGTGTACCGTATTCCTTATACATTCACGTTTTCCAATGAAACACAGAAATTGTGTCGGAAATTAATACAGAAGGAACAACGCCGACTTAAGTACAAGAAGAGTAAATCTTCTCATTGTATGTGGTTTGCTATGTGCCTTCCCTGGGAGATCAGTTTTAGATTCCGATGCACTAATGCAGCTTTACTGTATACCTTGGATATTCAGTTTGACGATGAAGCACAGAAATTGCGTCGGGATTCAATACAAAAGGCAGAATGCCGACTTAAGTACAAAAAGAGTCAATCTTCTCATTGTTTGTGGTTTGTTTTGAGCGTTTCCTGGGAGATCAGTAATGGATTCCGATACACTACTGCAGCTTTACTCTGTCATTTGGACTTTCACATTGACGATGAAACACAGATATTGCGTCGGGATTAATTACAAAAAAACAATGCCAACTGAAGTACAAGTAGAGTAAATCTTCACATTGTTTTGGTTTGCTTTGAGCGTTTCCTCTGGGATCAGTATTAGATTCCGATGCACTATTGCGGCTTTACTCTATGCCTTGGACCTACACAGTGACTATGAAACACAGAAATAGCGTCAGGATTTAATACAAAAGGCATAATGTCGACTTAAGTACAAGAAAAATAAATATACTTTTTGTTTGTGGTTTGCTTTGTGCGTTTCCTGGGAGATCAGTACTATATTCCGATGCACTACTTCAGCTTTACTCTATCCCTTGGACCTTCACATTGAAGATGAAGCAGAGATATTTCGTCGGTTTTAATACAAAAGGCACAATGCCGACTTAAGTACAAAGAGAGTAAATATTATCATTGTTTGTGGTTTGCTTTGAGCGTTTCCTGGGAGATCAGTATTAGGTTGCAATGCACTACTGCTGCTTTTCTCCATCCCTTGGCCCTACCCATTGACGATGAAACACAGAAATTACGTCGGGATTTAATGCAAAAGGCACAATGCCGACCTAAGTACAAGAAGAGATAATCTTCTCATTGTTTGTGGTTTGCTTTGAGCGTTTTCTGGGAGATCAGTATTAGATTCCGAATCACCACTGCAGCTTTACTCTATCGCTTGGACCATAACATTGACGATGAAACACAGAAATTGCGTCGAGATTTAATACAAAAGGCACAATGCCGACTTAAGTACAAGAAAAGTATATCTTCTCATTTAATGTCGTTTGCTTTGAGCGTTTCCTGGGAGATCAGTATTAGATTCCGATGAACTACTGCAGCTTTACACTATCCCTTTGACCTTCACATAGACGATGAATCTCAGAAATTGCCTCGGGATTTATTACAAAAGGCAGAATGCCGACTTAAGTACAAAAAGAGTCAATCTTCTCATTGTTTGTGGTTTGCTTTGAGCGTTTCCTCGGTGATCAGTATTAGATTCCGATGCACTACCGCAGCTTTCCTCTATCCCTTGAACCTTCACACTGACGATGAAACTCAGAAATTGCGTTGGGATTTAATACAAAGGGCACAATACCGACTTAAGTACAAGAAGAGTAAATCTTCTCATTGTTTGTGGTCTGCTTTAAGCGTTTCCTGGGAGAACAGTATTAGATTACGATGCACCACTGCGGCTTTACTCTATCCCTTGCTCCTTCACATTGTCGATGAAACACAGAAATTTCGTCGGTATTAATTACAAAAGGCGCAATGCTGACTTCAGTACAAGAAGAGTAAATCTTCTCATTGTTTCTGGTTTGCTTTGAGCGTTTCCTGTTGGATCAGTATTAGATTCCGATGCACTACTGCAGCATTACTCTATTCCTTGGACCTCCACATTGACGATGAAACACAGAAATAGCGTCTGTATTTAATACAATATTCACAATGTCGACTGAAGTACAGGAAAAGTAAATATTCGTTTTGATTGTGGTTTGCTTTGAGCGTTTCCTGGGAGATCAGTATTAGTTTCCGATGCAATACTGCAGCTTTACCCTATCCCTTGGGCATTCACATTGACGATGATATACAGATATTGCGTCGGTATTTAATATAAAAGGCACAATGTCGACTTATGTACAAGAATAGTAAATCCTCTCATTGTTCGTGGTGTGTTTTGAGTGTTACCTGGGAGATCAGGTCATCTGTCACTTGGACTATCACATTGTCGATGATACACAGAAATTGCGTCGCGATTTAATACAAAAGGCATAATGGCAACTTGAGTACAAGAAGAGTAAATCCTCTCAATTTTTGTGATATGCTTTAAGCGTTTCCTGGGAGATCATTATCAGATTCCGATGCTCTACTGCAGCTTTACTCTATCGCTTGGACCTTTACATTGACCATGAAACACAGAAATTGCGTCGGGATGTAATACAAAAGGTACAATGCCAACTTAAGTACAGGAAGAGTAAATCTTCTCATAGTTTGTGGTTTGCTTTGAGCGTTTCCTCGGAGATCAGTATTAGATTCCAATGCACTACCGCAGCTTTACTCTAACCCTTGGACCTTCTCATTGAAGATGAACCACAGAAATTGCGTCGGGATTTTATACAAGATGCACAATAGAGACTTAATTACAAGTAGAGTAAATCTTCTCATTGTTTATGGTTTGCTTTGTGCGTTTCCTCGGAGATCAGCATTCGATTCCGATACACTACTGCAGTGTTACTCTATCCCTTTGACCTTCACATTGACGTTGAGACACGGATATTGCGTCGTGATTAATTACAAAAGGCCAATGCCGACTTAAGTACAAGAAGAGTACATCTTCTCAATGTTTGTGGTTTGCTTTGAGCGTTTCCTGTGGGATCAGAATTTGATTCCGATGCACTAATGAAGCTTACCTCTTTCCCTTGGACCTACACATTGACGATGAAACACAGACATTGCGTCGGGAATTAATACAAAGTACACAATGTCGACTTAAGTACAAGAAGATTAAATGTTGTTTCTTTTGTGGTTAGCTTTGAGCTTTTCCTGGGTGATCAGTATTAGATTCCGATGCACTACAGCTGCTTTACTCCATCCCTTGGACCTTCACATTGCCGATGAAACACAGAAATTGCGTCGGGATTTAAAACAAAAGGCAAAATGCCGACTTATGTATTAGATGAGTATATGTTCTCATTGTTTGTTTTTTGCTTCGAGCGTTTCCTGGGAGATGAGTGTTAGATTCCGGTGCACTACAGCTGCTTTACTCGATCCCTTGGAAATTCACCTTGACGATGAAACACAGAAATTGCGTCGGAATTTAGTATAAAAGACACAATGCCGACTTAAGTACAAGTAGAGTTAATATTCTCGTTGTTTGTGGTTTGCTTTGAGCGTTTCCTGGGTGATCAGCCATAGATTCCGATGCACTACTACAGCTTTACTCTATCCCTTGGACCTTCACATTGACGATGAAGCGACGAAATTGCGTACAAGAAAAGTAAATCTTCTCATTGTTTGTGGCTTTCTTTGAACGTTTCCTGCGAGAACAGTATTAAATTCCGATGCACTACTGTAGCTTTACTCCATCCCTTGTACCTTCACATTGACGATGAGACACAGATATTGCGTCGGGATTTAATACATTAGGCAGAATGCCGACTTAAGTAGAAGAAGAGTAAATCTTCGCACTGTTTGTGGTTTGCTTTGAGCGTTTCCTGGGAGATCAGTATTAGATTCCGATGCACTACTGCAGCCTTACTCTATCCCTTGGACCCTTAGATTGACGATGAAACACTGAAACTGCGTCGGGATTTAATACATAAGACACATTGCCGACTTACGTACCAGAAGAGTTAATTTTCTCATTATTTGTGGTTTGCTAGGAGCGTTTCCTGGGAGATCAGTATTAGATTCCGATGCACTACTGCAGATTTACTCTATCCCATGGATCTTCAGACTGACGATGAAACACAGAATTTGCGTCGGGATTCAAAACAAAAAAGGCATAATGTCGACTGAAGTAAAAGAAGAGTAAATCTTCTCATTGATTGAGGTTTGTTTTGAGCGTTTCCTGGTAGATCACTATTAGACTCCGATGCAATACTGCAGCTTTACGCCATCCCTTGGACTTTCACATTGACGATGAACCACAAATATTTCGTCGGTATTAATACAAATGGCACAATACCGACTTAAGTACAAAAAAAGTATATCTTCTCATTGTTTGTGGTTTGCTTTGAGCGTTTCCGGGAGAACAGCATTAGATTCCGCTACACTACTGCAGCTTTACTCTATCATTTGGACCTTCACACTGACGATGAAACACAGATATTGCGTCGGGATTAATTACAAAAGCACCATGCCAACATAAGTACAAGAAGAGTAAATCGTCTCATTGTTTGTGGTTTGCTTTGAGCGTTTCCTCTGGGATCAGTATTAGATTCCGATGTACTATTGCGCCTTTACTCTATCCCTTGGACCTTCAGATTGTCGATGAAGCACAAATATTTCGTCGGTCTTTATACAAAAGGCACAATGCCGACTTAAGTAAAAAAAGAGTCAATCTTCTCATTGTTTGTGGTTTACTTTGAGCGTTTCCTGGGAGATCAGTATTAGATTGCGATGCACTACTGCAACTTTACTCTGTCCCTTGGACCTTCACATTGACGATGAAACACAGAAATTGCGTCGGGATTTAATACAAAAGGCACAATGCCGACTTAAGTACAAGAATAGAAAATCTTCTCATTGTTTGTGGTTTGCTTTGAGCGTTTTCTGGGAGATCAGTATTAGATTCCGATGCACTACTGAAGTTTTACTCGATCCCTTGGACTTTCCCACTGACGATGAAACACAGAAATTGCATCGGGATTTTATACAAAAGGCACAATGCCGGCTTAAGTACAAGAGGAGTAAATCTCCTCATTGTTTGAGGTTTGCTTTGAGCGTTTCCTGCGAGATCAGTATTCTGATGCACTACTGCGGATTTACTCGATCCCTTGGACCCTCACATTGACGATGAAACACAGAATTAGCGTCGGGATTAAATACATATGCACAATGCTGACTTAAGTACAAGTAAAGTAAATCTTCTCAATGTTCGTGGTTTGCTTAGAGCATTTCCTGGGAGATCAGTATTAGATTCCGATGCACTACTGGAGCCTTACTCTATCCCTTGGATCTTCACATTGACGTTGAACCACAGAAATTGCGTCGGGATTTAATAGAAAAGGCACAATGCCGTCTTAAGTACAAGAAGAGTAAATCTTCTCATTGTTTGTGGTTTGCTTTGAGCGTTTCCTAGGAGATCAGTATTAGATTCCGATGCATTTCTGCAGCATTACTCTATCCCTTGGACCTTCACATTGACGATGAAACACAGATATTGCGTCGGGATTTAATACAAAAGACACAATGCCGACTTAAGTACAAGAGGGGTATATCTTCTGAATGTTTGTGGTTTGCTTCGAGCGCTATCTAGAGGTACAGAATTAGATTCCGATGCACTACTGAATCTTTACTCAATCCCTTTGACCTACACATTGACGATGAAACACAACGAAACTCCATCGGGATTTAATACAAAAGGCACAATGCCGGCTTAAGAACAAGAAGAGTAAGTCTTCTCATTGTTTGTGATTTGCTTTGAGCGTTTCCTGGGAGATCAGTATTATATTCCGATGTACTACTGCAGCTTTACTTTATTCCTTAGACCTTCACATTGACGATGAAACACAGAAATAGCGTCGGGATCTAATACAAAAGGCACAATGCCGACTTAAGCACAAGAAGAGTAAATCTTCTCAGTGTTCGTGGTTTGCTTTGAGCGTTTAATGGGAGATGAATATTAGATTCTGATGCACTACTGCAGCTATACTCTATCCCTTAGAACTTCACATAGACGATGAAACACATAAATTTTGTCGGGATTTAATACATAAGGCAAAATGCCGACTCAAGTACAAGTAGAGTAAATCTTCTCGTTGTTTTTGGTTTGCTTTGAGTGTTTCCTGTGAGATCAGTATTAGATTCCGATGCACTATTGCAGATTTACTCTATTCCTTGGACCTTCACATTGACGATGAGACACAGATATTGCGTCGGGATTTAATACAAAAGGCACAATGCCGAATTAAGTACAAGAGAAGTATATGTTCTCATAGTTTGTGGTTTGCTTTTAGCGTTTCCTGTTGGATCATTATTAGATTCCGATGCACTATTGACGCTTTACTCAATTCCTTGGACTTTCACATTGACGATGAAACACAGAAATTGCATCTATTTGTGCAGTTAATTTTCGTTCCGTCTCTTCGGCCAGATCTGTAAGTTCCTTTGTCTTCGCCTCTATCCGCTGCTCTAATTCGGAAAAACTGTCTAGTAACTGCTGCTTAATCTCAGTTTTCAAATTTTCCTGCCCCTCCGTAACTGAGGCTAATTTCACGTTCAAATCATTTTGCCCTTCAGTAACTGAGGCTAATTTCGCGTTAATGTCGGTTTTCAGATTTTCCTGTACTCAGTAACTGAGGCTAATTTTGTATTCATATTATTCATGCTCTCGGTTATCATCTGCATCTGTCTCATGATAATGACCAATGGATCTAACCCATTTTGTGTACTTGCCGTTTCATCTGCAGCCGTGTCTACAGGGCGTTCTCTTGCGCTATATGTAGCAATCGGTTCTACAGCACTTCTTACTACATCATTAGCAGGCTCCCTTCGTCACAACTGAAACTTCCCCACTAATTACAGGGCCAAGACAATCATCAATGATTCAGACAGAGAACTCATTCGTCATTCACTCTAGAATAAAAGGGTCACAAACCTTATTTCTGAGGAAAATTGTACAATCAATCCATCTCCATTACATGTTCCGTTTTCTGTAGATTCCAAGTCTTACTTAATTTGGGTTTACAGTATTTCTCTCTCTTCAAATAACCCGCTAGTGCCACAAACGTTAATAGCTCGCTTTAGCGAGAACAAGAGCAAATATGTCTCTTTGAGCAACCCGACAATCTTCCAACAGATACTTCCGAAGCTGTCCTAGTTATCCGTCCCTAACAACCATGCAGAATACATATATGTATCTCTGTTCTTCCAAAGAATTAACGTACTAGAAAAATACCTTGGCGTCGACGAGTTGTCGGCGCATATATAACTAGAAAATCCGATCAGATACTTTCCAAAAGTGAATAAATGTGGATGATTTGGTTGATAATTATTAATTATTGCATGGTAGAGGGTAATTTTCCGTGGGGAGATTGTATACTGCAGCTTTACTCTATCCCTTGAACCGTCACATTGACGATGAAACACAGTAATTATGTCGGGATTTAATACAAAAGGCACAATGCTCACTTAAGTACAAGAGGAGTAAATCTTCTCATTGTTTGTGGTTTGCTTTGAGCGTTTCCTGGAAGATAAGTATTAGTTTCCGACGCTCTACTGCAGCTTTAATCTATCCCGTGGACCTTCACATGGACGGTGAAACACAGAAATTGCATCGGGATTTAATACAAAAGGCACAATGCCGACTGAAGTACAAGAAGAGTAAATCTTCTGATTGTTTGTTGTTTGCTTTGAGCGATTCCTGGGAGATCAGAATTAGATTCCGATGCACTACTGCAGTTTTACTCCATCCCTTTGACCTTCACATTGTCGATGAAACACAGAAATTGCGTCGGGATTTAATACAAAAGGCACAGTGCCGACTAAAGTACAAGATGAGTAAATCTTCTCATCGTTTGTGGTTCGCTTTGAGCGTTTCCTGGGAAATCAGAATTAGATTCCGATGCACTACTGCAGGTTTACCTTATCCCTTGGACCTTCACATTGACGATGTAACACAGAAATAGCGTCGGGATTTAATACAAAATGCACAATGCCGACTTAAGGACAAGAGGAGAAAATCTTCTCATTGTTTGTGGTATGCTTTGATCGTTTCCTGGGAGATCAGTAGTAGATTCCGATGCACTACTGCAGATTTAATGTATCCCTTGGACCTACACATTGACAATTAAACACAGAAATTGCGTCTGGATTTAATACAAAAGGCACAATGACGTGTTAAGTACAAGAGGATTAAACCTTTTCATTGTTTGTGATTTGCTTTGAGCGTTTCCTGGGAGATCAGTATTAGATTCCGACGCACTACTGCAGCTTTACTCTATCCCTTGGACCTTCACATTGACGATGAAACACAAAATTGACGTCGGGATTTAATACAAATGGCACAATGCCAACTTACGTGCAAGAAGAGTAAATCTTCTCATTGTTTCTGGTTTGCTTTGAGCGTTTCCTGGGAGAACAGTATTAGATTCCGATGCACTACTGCAGATTTAATGTATCCCTTGGACGTACACATTGACAATTAAACACAGATATTGGGTCGGGATTTAATACAAAAGGCACAATGCCGCCGTAAGTACAAGAAGAGTAAATCTCTTCATTGTTTGTGTTTTGCTTTGAGCGTTTCCTGGGAGATCAGTATTAGATTCCGATGCACTACTGCTGCTTTACTCTATCCCTTGGTCCTTCGCATTTACGATGAAACACAAGAATTGCGTCGGGATTTAATACAAATGGCTCAATTCTTACTTAAGTACAAGAAGACTAATTCTTCTCATTGTTTCTGGTTTGCTTTGAGCGTTTCCTGGGAGATCAGTATTAGATTCCGATGCACTACTGCAGATTTAATGTATCCCTTGGGCATACACATTGACGATGAGACACAGAATATTCATCGGGATTCAATACAAATGGCACAATGCCGGCTTAAGTACAAGAAGAGTAAATGTTCTCATTGTTTGTGGTTTGCTCTGAGCGTCTCCTGGGAGATCAGCACTAGATTCCTAAGCACTACTGCAGCTTTTCTCCATCCCTTGGACCTTCACATTGACAATGAAACACAGAAATTGCGTCCGGATTTAATACAAAAGGCACAATGTCGACTTAAGAACAAGAAGCGTAAATCTTCTCATTGTTTTTGGTTTGCTTTGAGTGTTTCCTGGGAAATAAACATTACATTCCGACGAACTACAGCAGCTTTTCTCTATCCTTTGGACCTTCACATTGACGATGAAACACAGAAATTGCGTCGCGATTTAATACAAAAGGCACAATGCCGTCTTAAGTACAAGAAGAGTAAATCTTTTAATTATTTGTGTATAGCTTTGAGCGTTTCCTGGGAGATCAGTATTAGAGTCCGACGCACTACTGCAGCTTTACTCTATCCCTTGGACCTTCACATTGACGATGAAACACAATAATTGGGTCGGGATATTATACAAATGGCTCAATGCCTATTTAAGTACAAGAAGAGTAAATCTTCTCATTGTTTCTGGTTTGCTTTGAGCGTTTCCTGGGAGATCAGTATTAGATTCCGATGCACCCCTGCAGCTTTACTCTATCCCTTGGACTTTCACTTTGACGATGAAACACAGAAATTGCGTGGGATTTAATACTAAAAGCACAATGCCGACAAAAGTACAAGAAGAGTATATCTTCTCATTGTTTGTGGGTTTGCTTTGAGCGTTTCCTGGGAGATCAGTATTAGATTCCGATGCACAACTGCAACTTTTTCTCTATCCCTTGGACCTTCACATTAACGATGAAACACAGAAATTGCTTCGGGATTTAATACAAAAGGCACAATGCCGCCCTTAGAACAAGAAGAGTAAATCTCATTGTATGTGGTTGGCTTTTTGCGTTTCCTGGGAGATAACTATTAGCTTCCGATGCACTACTGCAGCTCTACTCATTCCCTTGGACCTTCACATTGAAGATGATACACAGAAATTGCATCAGAAAGTAATACAAAAGGCACAATACCGACTTAAGTCCAAGAAGAGTACATCTTCTCATTGTTTGTGGTTTGTTTTTAGCGTTTCCTAGGAGAACAGTATTAGATTCCGACACACAACTGCAGCTTTATTCTATCCCTTGGACCTTCACATTGACGGTGAAACACAAAGATTGCGTCGCGATTTAATACGAAAGGCACAATGCCGACTTAAGTACAAGAAGAGCTAATCTTCTCATTGTTTGTGGTTTGCTTTGAGCGTTTTCTGGGAGATCAGTATTAGATTCCGATGCCCCGCTGCAGCTTTACCCTATCCCTTGGACCATCACATTGACGATGAAACACAGAAATTGCGTCGGGATTTAATACAAAACGCACAATGCCGACTTAAGTACAAGAAGAGTATATCTTCTCATTTAATGCGGTTTGCTTTGAGCGTTTCCTGGGAGATCAGTATTAGATACCGATGAACTACTGCAGCTTTACTCTATCCCTTGGACCTTCACATTGACGATGAAACACAGAAATAGCGTCGGGATTTAATACAAAAAGCACAATGCCGACTTAAGGACAAGAAGAGAAAATCTTCTCATTGTTTGTGGTTTGCTTTGATCGTTTCCTGGGATCAGTATTAGATTCCGATGACCTACTGCAGATTAAATGTATCCCTTGGACCTACACATTGACAATTAAACACAGAAATTGGGTCTGGATTTAATACAAAAGGCACAATGCCGTGTTAAGTACAAGAGGTGTAAATCATTTTATTGTTGGTGTTTTGCTTACAGCGTTTGCTGGGAGATCAGTATTAGATTCCGACGCACTACTGCAGCCTTACCTTATTCCTTGGACCTTCGTATTGACGATGAAACACAAAAATTACGTCGGGATTTAATACAGATGGCACAATTCCTACTTAAGTACAAGAGGAGTAATTCCTCTTAATGTTTCTGGTTTGCTTTGAGCGTTTCCTGGGAGATCAGTATTAGATTCCAATGCACTACAGCAGCTTTACTCTATCTCCTGGACCTTCACATTGACGATGAAACACAGAAATTGCTTCGGGATTTAGTGCAAAAGGCACAATGCCAACAAAAGTACTAGAAGAGTAAATCTTCTCATCGTTTGTGGTTTGCTTTGAGCGTTTATTGGGAGATCAGTATAAGATTCCGTTGCACTACTGCACATTTAATGTATCCCTTGGACCTACACATTGACAAATAAACGCAGAAATTTCGTCGGGATTTAATACAAAAGGCACAATGCCGACCTAAGAACAAGAAGAGTAAATCTTCTCATTGTATGTGGCTGGCTTTTTGCGTTTCCTGGGAGATAAGTATTAGCTTCCGACGCACTACTGCAGCTTTACTCTATCACTTGGACTTTCACATTGACGATGAAACACAGATATTGCGTCGGGATTAATTACAAAAGCACAATGCCAACTGAAGTACAAGAAGAGTAAATCTTCTCATTGTTTGTGGTTTGCTTTGAGCGTCTCCACCGGGATCAGTATTAGATTCCGATGCACTATTGCGGCTTTACTCTATCCCTTGGACCTTCTTAGTGACGATGAAACACAGAAATAGCGTCGGGGTTTAATACAAAAGGCACAATGTCGACTTAAGTACAAGAAAAATAAATATTCTTTTTGTTTGTGGTTTGCATTGTACGTTTCCTGGAAGATCAGTACTATATTCCGATGCACTACTTCAGCTTTACTCTATCCCTTGGACGTTCACATTAACGATGAAGCACAGATATTTCGTCGGTTTTAATACAAAATGCACAATGACGACTTAAGTACAAGAAGAGATAATCTTCTCATTGTTTGTGGTTTGCTTTGAGCGTTTTCTGGGAGATCATTATTTAATTCCGATGCCCTACTGCAGCTTTACTCTATCCCTTGGACCATCACATTGACGATGAAACACAGAAATTGCGTCGAGATTTATTACAAAAGGCACAATGCCGACTTAAGTACAAGAAGAATATATCTTCTCATTGTTTGTTGTTTGCTTTGAGCGTTGCATGGGTGATCAGTATTGCATTCCGATGCATTACTGCATCTTTACTCTATCCCTTGGACCTTTCAATTGACGATGAAACTCAGAAATTGCATGGGGATTTAATACAAAAGGCACAATGCCGACTGCAGTACAAGAAGAGTAAATCTTCTCATTGTTTGTGGTTTGCTTTGAGCGTTTCCTGAGAGTTCACTATTAGATTCCGATGCACCAAATATGGTGTACCGTATCCCTTATACATTCACGTTTTCCAATGAAACACAGAAATTGCGACGGGAATTAATACAGAAGGAACAACGCCGACTTAAGCACAAGAAGAGTAAATCTTCTCATTGTATGTGGTTTGCTTTGTGCATTCCCTGGGAGATCAGTATTAGATTCCAATGCACTACTGCAGCTTTACTGTATACCTTGGATCTTCAGTTTGACGATGAAACACAGAAATTGCGTCGGGATGCAAAACAAAAGGCACAATGCCGACCCAAGTAAAAGAAGAGTAAATCTTCTCATTGTTTGAGGTTAGCTTTCAGCGTTTCCTGGTACATCAGTATTAGACTCCGATGCAATACTGCAACTTTACTCTATCCCTTGGACCTTCACATTGACGATGAAACACAGAAATTGCGTCGGGATTTAAAACAAAATGCACAATACCGACTTAAGTACAAGAAGAGTATATCTTCTCATTGTTTGTTGTTTGCTTTGAGCGTTGCATGGGTGATCAGTATTAGATTCCGGTGAACTACTGCAACTTCACTCTATCCCTTGAACTTCACATTGACGACGATACACAGAAATTGACTCGGGATTCAATACAAAAGGCAGAATGCCGACTTAAGTACAAAAAGAGTCAATCTTCTCATTGTTTGTGGTTTGCTTTGAGCGTTTCCTCGGTGATCAGTATTAGATTCCGATGCACTACTGCAGCTTTACCCTATCCCTTGGGCATTCACATTGACGATGAAATACAGATATTGCGTCGGTATTTAATATAAAAGGCACAATGTCGACTTATGTACAAGAATAGTAAATCCTTTCATTGTTCGTCGTGTGCTTTGAGTGTTACCTGGGAGATCAGAATAAGATTCCGATGCACTACAGCAGCTTTACTCTGTCACTTGGACTATCACATTGTCGATGATACACAGAAATTGCGTCGCGATTTAATACAAAAGGCATAATGGCAACTTGAGTACAAGAAGGGTAAATCCTCTCAATTTTTGTGATATGCTTTAAGCGTTTTCTGGGAGATCATTATCAGATTCCGATGCACTACTGCAGCTTTACTCTATCGCTTGGACCTTCACATTGACGATGAAACACAGAAATTGCGTCGGGATGTAATACAAAAGGTACAATGCCAACTTAAGTACAAGAAGAGTAAATCTTCTCATAGTTTGTGGTTTGCTTTGAGCGTTTCCTCGGAGATCAGTATTAGATTCCAATGCACTACCGCAGCCTTACTCTAACACTTGGACCTTCTCATTGAAGATGAACCACAGAAATTGCGTCGGGATTTTATACAAGATGCACAATGCCGACTTAATTACAAGTAGAGTAAATGTTCTCATTGTTTATGGTTTGCTTTGTGCGTTTGCTCGGAGTTCAGCATTCGATTCCGATACACTACTGCAGTGTTACTCTATCCCTTGGACCTTCACATTGACGATGAAGCGACGAAATTGCGTCGGGATTTAATACATAAGACACATTGCCGACTTACGTACCAGAAGAGTAAATTTTCTCATTGTTTGTGGTTTGCTAGGAGGGTTTCCTGGGAGATCAGTATTAGATTCCGATGCACTACTGCAGCTTTACTCTATCCCTTGGACCTTCACATTGACGATGAAACACAGAAATTGCGTCGGGATTTAATGCAAAAGGCACAATGCCTACTTAAGTACAAGAAAAGTAAATCTTCTCATTGTTTGTGGCTTGCTTTGAGCGTTTCCTGCGAGAACAGTATTAGATTCCGATGCACTACTGTAGCTTTACTCCATCCCTTGTACCTTCACATTGACGATGAGACACCGATATTGCGTCGGGATTTAATACATAAGGCAGAATGCCGACTTAAGTAGAAGAAGAGTAAATCTTCGCACTGTTTGTGGTTTGCTTTGAGCGTTTCCTGGGAGATCAGTATTAGATTCCGATGCACTACTGCAGCTTTACTCTATCCCTTGGACCTTTAGATTGACGATGAAACACTGAAATTGCGTCGGGATTTAATACATAAGACACATTGCCGACTTACGTACCAGAAGAGTAAATTTTCTCATTGTTTGTGGTTTGCTAGGAGCGTTTCCCGGGAGATCAGTAT
Organism: Schistocerca piceifrons; assembly: GCF_021461385.2. NCBI lineage: Eukaryota > Metazoa > Arthropoda > Insecta > Orthoptera > Acrididae > Schistocerca > Schistocerca piceifrons. The sequence continues at coordinate 954,003,066 of NC_060149.1, read as the reverse complement.
TAGATTCCGATGCACTACTGCAGATGTACTCTATCCCTTGGATCTTCAGATTGACGATGAAACACAGAATTTGCGTCGGGATTCAAAACAAAAAAGGCACAATGCCGACTCAAGTAAAAGAAGAGTAAATCTTCTCATTGATTGAGGTTTGTTTTGAGCGTTTCCTGGTAGATCAGTATTAGACTCCGATGCAAAACTGCAGCATTACGCCATCCCTTTGACCTTCACATTGACGATGAAGCACAAATATTTCGTCGGTCTTCATACAAATGGCACAATACCGACTTAAGTACAAAAAAAGTATATCTTCTCATTGTTTGTGGTTTGCTTTGAGCGTTTCCGGGGAGAACAGCATTAGATTCCGATACACTACTGTAGCTTTACTCTATCATTTGGACCTTCACACTGACGATGAAACAAAGATATTGCGTCAGGATTAATTACAAAAGCACCATGCCAACATAAGTACAAGAAGAGTAAATCGTCTCATTGTTTGTGGTTTGCTTTGAGCGTTTCCTCTGGGATCAGTATTAGATTCCGATGCACTATTGCGCCTTTACTCTATCCCTTGGACCTTCACATTGACGATGAAGCACAAATATTTCGTCGGTCTTTATACGAAAGGCACAATGCCGGCTTAAGTAAAAAAAGAGTCAATCTTCTCATTATTTGTGGTTTACTTTGAGCGTTTCCTGGGAGATCAGTATTAGATTGCGATGCACTGCTGCAGTTTCATTCTATCCCTTGGACCTTCACATTGACGATGAAACACAGAATTTGCGTCGGGATTTAATACAAAAGGCACAATGCCGACTTAAGTACAAGAAGAGAAAATCTTCTCATTGTATGTGGTTTGCTTTGAGCGTTTTCTGGGAGATCAGTATAAGATTCCGATGCACCACTGCAGCTTTACTCTATCCCTTTGATCTTCAGATTGACGATGAAACACAGAAATTGCGCCGATGTTCAAAACAAAGGGCACAATGCCGACTCAAGTACAAGAAGAGTAAATCTTCTCATTGTTTGAGGTTTGCTTGAGCGTTTCCTGTTAGATCAGTATTAGACTCCGATGCAATACTGCAGCTTTACTCTATCCCTTGGACATTCACATTGACGATGAAACACAGAAATTGCGTCGGGATTTAATACAAAAAGGCAGAATGCCGACTTAAGTACAAGAAGAGTAAATCTTCTCATTGTTTGTAGTTTGCTTTGAGCGTTTCCTGGGAGATCAGTAACAGATTCCGATGCACTACTACAGCTTTACTCTATCCCTTGGACCTTCACATTGACGATGAAACGACGAAATTGCGTCGGGATTTAATGCAAAAAGCACAATGCCCACTTAAGTACAAAAAGAGTAAATCTTCTCATTGTTTGTGGTTTGTTTTGAGCGTTTCCTGGGAGATGAGTATTAGTTTCCGATGCACTACTGGAGCATTACTCTATCCCTTGGACCTTCACACTGACGACGAAACACAGAAATTGCGTCGGGATTTAATACAAAAAGGCAGAATGCCGACTTAAGTACAAGAAGAGTAAATCTTCTCACTGTTTGTGGTTTGCTTTGAGCGTTTCCTGGGAGATCAGTATTAGATTCCGAAGCACTACTGCAGCTTTACTCTATCCCTTGGACCTTCACATTGACGATGAAACACAGAAATTGCGTCGGGATATAATGCAAAATGCACAATGCCGACGTAAATACCAGAAGAATTAATCTTCTCATTGTTGGTGGCTTGCTTTGAGCGTTTCCTGCGAGATTAGTATTAGATTCCGATGCACTACTGTAGCTTTACTCCATCCCTTGTACCTTCACATTGACGATGAAACACAGAAATTGCGTCGGGATTTAATACAAAGTACTTAAGTACAAGAAGAGTAAAGCTTCTCACTGTTTGTGGTTTGCTTTGAGCGTTTCCTGAGAGATCAGTATTAGATTCCGAATCACTACTGCAGCTTTACTCTATCCCTTGAACCTTCACACTGACGATGAAACTCAGAAATTGCGTCGGGATTTAATACAAAGGGCACAGTACCGACTTAAGTACAAGAAGAGTAAATCTTCTCATTGTTTGTGGTCTGTTTTAGGCGTTTCCTGGGAGATAAGTATTAGTTTCCCATGCACTACTGTAGCATTACTCTGTCCCTTGGACCTTCACATTGACGATGAAACACAGAAATTGCGTCAGGATTTAATAGAAAACGCACAATGGCGACTTATGTACAAGAATAGTAAATCCTCTCATTGTTCGTGGTGTGCTTTGAGCGTTTCCTGGGAGATCAGTGTTAGATTCCAATGCACTACTGCAGCGTCACTCTATCCCTTGGACCCTCTCATTGACGATGAAGCACAGAAATTTCGTCGGTATTTAATACAAAAGGCACAATGCCGACTTAAGTACAAGAAGAGTAAATCTTCTCATTCTTTGTGGTTTGCTTAGAGTGTTACCTGGGAGATGAGAATAAGATTCCGATGCACTACAGCAGGTTTACTCTAACCCCTGGACCTACACATTGACGATGAAACACATAAATTATGACGGGATTTAATAGAAAGTACACAATGTCGACTTAAGTACAAGAGGGGTAAATGTTGTTTCTTTTGTGGTTAGCTTTGAGCGTTTCCTGGGTGATCAGTATTAGATTCCGATGCACTACAGCAGCTTTACTCCATGCCTTGGACCTTCACATTGCCGATGAAACACTGATATTGCGTCGGGATTTAAAACAAAAGGCAAAATGACGACTTATGTATTAGATGAGTATATCTTCTCATTGTTTGTGGTTTGCTTCGAGCGTTTCATGAGAGATGAGTGTAAGATTCCGATGCACTACTGCATCTTTACTCTATCCCTTGGAACTTCACATTGACGATGAAACACAGATATTGCGTCGGAATTTAATACAAAAGACACAATGCCGATTTAAGTACAAGTAGAGTAAATATTCTCATTGTTTCTGGTTTGCTTTGAGTGTTTCCTGGGTGATCAGTAATAGATTCCGATGCACTACTACAGCTTTACTCTATCCCTTGGACCTTGACATTGACGATGAAACGACGAAATTGCGTCGGGATTTAATGCAAAAGGCACAATGCCTACTTAAGTACAAGAAAAGTAAATCTTCTCATTGTTTGTGGCTTGCTTTGAGCGTTTCCTGCGAGAACAGTATTAGATTCCAATGCACTACTGTAGCTTTACTCCATCCCTTGTACCTTCACATTGACGATGAGACACAGAAATTGCGTCTGGATTTAATACATAAGGCAGAATGCCGACTTAAGTAGAAGAAGAGTAAATCTTCTGATTGTTTGTGGTTTGCCTTGAGCGTTTCCTGGGAGATCAGTATTAGATTCCGACGCACTACTGCAGCCTTACCTTATCCCTTGGACCTTCTTATTGACGATGAAGCATAGAAATTGCGTCGGGATTTAATCCAAAACGCACAATGCCAACTTAAGTACAAGAAGAGTAAATCTTCTCATTCTTTGTGGTTGGCTTAGAGTGTTACCTGGGAGATCAGAATAAGATTCCGATGCACTACAGCAGCTTTACTCTATCACTTGGACTATCACATTGTCGATGAAACACAGAAATTGCGTCCCGATTTAATACACTAGGCAGAATGGTAACTTTAGTACAAGCAGAGTAAATCCTCTCAATTTTTGTAATTTGCTTTGAGCGTTTCCTGGGAGATCAGTATTAGATTCCGATGCACTACTGCAGCTTTACTCTATCCCTTGGATCTTCCGATTGACGATGAAACACAGAAATTGGGTCGGGATTCAAAACAAAAAAGGCACAATGCCGACTCAAGTGAAAGAAGAGTAAATCTTCTCATTGTTTGAGGTTTGTTTTGAGCGTTTCCTGGTAGATCAGTATTAGACTCCGATGCAATACTGCAGCTGTACGCTATCCCTAGGACCTTCACATTGACGATGAAACACAGAAATTGCGACGGGATTTAATACAAAAGGCAGAATACCGACTTAAGTACAGGAAGAGTATATCTTCTCATTGTTTGTGGTTTGCTTTGAGCGTTTCCTGGGAGATCAGTATTAGATTCCGATGAACTACTGCAGCTTTACTCTATCCCTTGGAACTTCACAATGACGATGATACACAGATGTTGCCTTGGGATTTAATACAAAAGGCACAATACCGACTTAAATACAAGATAAGTATATCTTCTCATTGTTTGTCGTTTGCTTTGAGCGTTTCCTGGGAGATCAGTATTAGATTCCGATACACTACTGCAGCTTTACTCTATCATTTGGACCTTCACACTGACGATGAAACACAGATATTGCGCCGGGATTAATTTCAAAAGCACAATGCCAACATAAGTACAAGAATAGTAAATCGTCTCATTGTTTGTGGTTTGCTTTGAGCGTTTCCTCTGGGATCAGTATTAGATTCCAATGCGCTATTGCACCTTTACTCTATCCCTTGGACCTTCACAGTGACGATGAAGCACAAATAATTCGTCGGTCTTAATACAAAAGGCACAGTGCGGACTTAAGTACAAAAAGAGTAAATCTTCTAATTGTTTGTGGTTTACTTTAAGCGTTTCCTGGGAGATCAGTATTAGATTGCGATGCACTACTGCAGCTTTACTCTATCCCTTGGACCTTCACATTGACGATGAAACACAGGAATTCCGTCGGGATTTAATACAAAAGGCACAATGCCGACTTAAGTACAAGAAGAGAAAATCTTCTCATTGTTTGTGGTTTGCTTTGAGCGTTTTCTGGGAGATCAGTATTAGATTTCGATGCACCACTGCAGCTTTAATCTATCCCTTGGATCTTCCGATTGACGATGAAACACAGAAATTGGGTCGGGATTCAAAACAAAAGGCACAATGCTGACTCAACTACAAGAAGAGTAAATCTTCTCATTGTTTGACGTTTGCTTTGAGCGTTTCCTGTGAGATCAGTATTAGACTCCGATGCAATACTGCAACTTTACTCTATCCCTTTGACCTTCACATTGCCGATGAGACACAGACATTGCGTCGGGATTTAAAACAAATGGCAATATGCCGACTTACGTATTAGATAAGTATATCTTAACATTGTTTGTGGTTTGGTTTGAGCGTTTCCTGTGAGATCGGTATTAGATTCCGATGCACTACAGCAGCTTTACTCTATCACTTGGACTATCACATTCTCGATGAAACACAGAAATTGCGTCGCGATTTAATACAAAAGACAGAAAGGCAACTTGAGTACAAGCAGAGTACATCTTATCAATGTTTGTGGTTTGCATTGACATTTCCTGTGGGATCAGTATTATATTCCGATGCACTAATGCAGCTTAACTCTATCCCTTGGACCTACACATTGACGATGAAACACAGAAATTGCGTCGGGATTTAATACAGAGTACACAATGTCGACTTAAGTACAAGAAGAGTTAATGTTGTTTCTGTTGGTGTTAACTTTGAGCGTTTCCTGGGAGATCAGTATTAGATTCCGATGCACTACTGCAGCTTTACTCCATCCCTTGGACCTTCACATTGCCGATGAAACACAGAAATTGCGTCGGGATTTAATGCAAAAGGCACAATGCCTACTTAAGTGCAAGAAAAGAATATCTTCTCTTTGTTTGTGACTTGCTTTGAGCGTTTCCTGCGAGAACAGTATTAGATTCCGATGCACTACTGTTGCTTTACTCAATGCCTTGTACCTTCAAATTGACGATGAGACACAGACATTGCGTCGGGATTTAATACACAAGGCAGAATGCCGACTTAAGTAGAGGAAGAGTAAATCATCTTATTGTTTGTGGTTTGCTTTGAGCGTTTCCTGGTAGATCATTATTAGATTCCGATGCACTACTGCAGCCTTACTCTAACCCTTGGACCTTCAGGTTGATGATGAAACAATGATATTGCGTCGGGATTTAATACATAAGTCACAATGCCGACTTAAGTAGAAGAAGAGTTAATTTTCCCATTGGTTAATGTTTGCTAGGAGCGTTTCCTGGGAGATCAGTATTAGATTCCGATGCACTACTGCAGCTTTACTCTATCCCTTGGATCTTCAGGTTGGCGATGAAACACATTATTTGCGCCGGAATTCAAAACAAAAAAGGCACAATGCCGACTCAAGTAAAGGAGGAGTAATTCTACTCATTGTTTGACGTTTGCTTTGAACGTTTCCTGGTAGATCAGTATTTGACTCCGATGCAATACTGCAGCTTTACTCTACCCCTTGCACCCTCTCATTGAAGATGAACCATAGAAATTGCGTCGGGATTTTATACAAGAGGCACAATGCCGACTTAAGTACAAGAAGAGTAAATCTTCTCATTGTTTGTGGTTTGTTTTGTGCGTTTCCTGGGAGGTCAGCATTCGATTCCGATACACTATTGCAGTGTTACTCTATCCCTTGGACCTTCACATTGACGTTGAATCACAGATATTGCGTCGTGATTAATTGCAAAAGGCACAATGCCGACTTAAGTACAAGAAGAGTACATCTTCTCAATGTTTGTGGTTTGCTTTGAGCGTTTCCTGTGGGATCAGAATTATATTCCGATGCACTAATGCATCTTTACTCAATCCCTTGGACCTACACATTGACGATGAAACACAGAAATTGCGTCGGGATTTAATACAGAGTACACAATGTCGACTTAAGTACAAGAAGAGTAAATGTTGTTTCTTTTGTAGTTAACTTTGAGCGTTTCCTGGGAGATCAGTATTAGATTCCGATGCACTACTGCAGATTTACTCCATCCCTTGGACCTTCACATTGCCGATGAAACACAGAAAGTGCGTCGGGATTTAAAACAAAAGGCAAAATGCCGACTTATGTATTAGATGAGTATATCTTCTCATTGTCTGTGGTTTGCTTCGAGCGTTTCCTGGGAGATGAGTGTTAGATTCCGATGCACTACTGTAGCTTTACCCTATCCCTTGGAACTTCACATTGACGATTAAACACAGAAATAGCATCGGAATTTAATACAAAAGACACAATGCCGACTTAAGTAAAAGTAGAGTAAATATTCTCTTTGTTTGTGGTTTGCTTTAGCGTTTCCTGGGTGATCAGTAATAGATTCCGATGCACTACTATAGCTTTACTCTATCCCTTGGTCTTTCACATTGATGATGTAACGACGAAAATGCGTCGGGATTTAATGCAAAAGGCACAATGCCTACTTAAGTACAAGAAAAGTATATCTTCTCATTGTTTGTGGCTTGCTTTGAGCGTTTCCTGCGAGAACAGTATTAGATTCCGATGCACTACTGTAATTTACTCCATCCCTTGTACCTTCACATTGACGATGAGACACAGAAATTGCGTCGGGATTTAATACATAAGGCAGAATGCCGACGTAAGTAGAGGAAGAGTAAATCATCTCATTGTTTGTGGTTTGCTTTGAGCGTTTCCTGGGAGATCAGTGTTAGATTCCGATGCACTACTGCAGCCTTACTCTAACCCTTGGATCTTCAGATTGACGATGAAACACAGAAATTGCGTCGGGATTCAAAACAAAATGCACAATGCCGACTCAGTACAAGAAGGGTAAATCTTCTCATTGTTTGAGGTTTGCTTTGAGCGTTTCCTGGGGGATCAGAATTAGATTCCGATGCACTACTGCATCATTACTCTATCCTTAGGATCTCCACATTGACGATGAAACACAGAAATTGCGTCTGGATTTAATACAAAAGGCACAATGTCGACTCAAGTACAAGAAAAGTAAATATTCGTTTTGATTGTGGTTTGCTTTGTGCGTTACCTGGGAAATCAGTATTAGATTCCGATGCACCACTGCCGCTTTTCCCCATCCCTTGGGCCTTCACACTGACGATGAAACACAGATATTGCTTCGGTATTTAATATAAAAGGCACAATGCCGATTTATGTACAAAAATAGTAAATCCTCTCATTGTTCGTGGTGTGCTTTGAGCGTTTCCTGGGAGATCATTATTAGGTTCTGATGCACTACTGCAGCGTCACTCTATCCCTTGGACCCTCTCATTGACGATGAAGCACAGAAATTTCGTCGGTATTTAATACAAAATGCACAATGCCGACTGAATTACAAGAACAGTAAATCTTCTCATTCTTTGTGGTTTGCTTAGAGTGTTACCTGGGAGATCTGGATAAGATTCCGATGCACTACAGCAGCTTTACTCCTACACTTGGACTATCACATTGTCGATGGAACTTAGAAATCGCGTCGCGATTTAATATAAAAGGCAGAATGGCAACTTGAGTACAAGAAGGGTAAATCCTCTCAATTTTTGTGATTTGCTTTGAGCGTTTCCTGGGAGATCATTATCAGACTCCGATGAACTACTGCAGCTTTACTCTATCGCTTGGACCACCACATTGAAAATGAAACGCAGAAATTGCGTCGGGATTTAATACAGAATGAAGAAGGCCAACATAAGTACAAGAAGAGTAAATCATCTCATAGTTTGTGGTTTGCTTTGAGCGTTTCCTGGGTGATCAGTAATAGATTCCGATGCACTACTACAGCTTTACTCTATCCCATGGACCTTCACATTGACGATGAAACGACGAAATTGCGTCGGGATTTAATACAAAGGGCACAATACCGACTTAAGTACAAGAATAGTAAATCTTCTCATTGTTTGTGGTCTGTTTTAAGCGTTTCCTGGGAGATCAGTATTAGTTTCCGATGCACTACTGTAGCATTACTTTATCCCATGGACCTTCACATTGACGATGAAACACAGAAAATGCGTCGGGATTTATTACAAAAGACACAATGCCGACTTAAGTACAAGTAGAGTAAATATTCTCATAGTTTGTAGTTTGCTTTGAGCGTTTCCTGGGAGACCAGTAATACATTCCGATGCACTACTACAGCTTTACTCTATCCCTTGGACATTCACATTGACGATGAAACGACGAAATTGCGTCGGAATATAATGCAAAAGGCACAATGCCCACTTAAGTACAATAAGAGTAAATCTTCTCATTGTTTGTGGTTTGTTTTGAGCGTTTCCTGGGAGATCAGTATTGGATTGCGATGCACTATTGCACCCTTACTCTATCCCTTGGACCTTTACATTGACGATGAAACACAGAAATTGCGTCGGGAATTAATACAGAAGGAACAATGCCGACTTAAGTACAAGAAGAGTAAATCTCCTCTTTGTTTGTGGTTTGCCTTGAGCGTTTCCTGGGAGATCAGTATTAGATTCCGATGCACTACTGCAACTTTACTCTATCCCTTGAACCGTCACACTGACGATGAAGCTCAGAAATTGCGTCGGGATTTAATACAAAGGGCACAATACCGACTTAAGTACAAGAAGAGTAAATCTTCTCATTGTTTGTGGTCTGTTTTAAGCGTTTCCTGGGAGATCAGTTATATTTTGCGATGCACTACTGTAGCATTACTCTATCCCTTGGACCTTCACATTGACAATGAAACACAGAGATTGCGTCGGGATTTAATACAAAATGCACAATGTTGACTAATGTACAAGTAAAAGTAAATATTCGTTTTCATTGTGGTTTGCTTTGAGCTTATCCTGGGAGATCAGTATTAGAATCCGATGCACTACTGCAGCCTTACCCTATCCCTTGGGCCTTCACATTGACGATGAAATACAGATTTTGCGCCGGTATTTCATATAAAAGGCACAATGCCGACTTGTGTACAAGAATAGTAAATCCTCTCATTGTTCGTGGTGTGCTTCGAGCGTTTCCTGGGAGATCAGTATTAGATTCCGATGCACTACTGCAGCGTCACTCTATCCCTTGGACCATCTCATTGACGATGAAGCACAGATATTTCGTCGGGATTTAATACAAAAGGCACAATACCAACATAAGTACAAGAAGAGTAAATCATCTCATAGTTTGTGGTTTGCTTTGAGCTTTTCCTGGGTGATCAGTAATAGATTCCGATGCACTACTACAGCTTTACTCTATCCCTTGGACCTCCACATTGACGATGAAACACAGAAATTACGTCGGGATTTAATGCAAAAGGCACAATGCCGACTTAAGTACAAGAAGAGATAATCTTCTCACTGTTTGTGGTTTGCTTTGAGCGTTTTCTGGGAGATCAGTATTAGATACCGAATCACCACTGCTGCTTTACTCTATCCCATGGACCATCACAGTGACGATGAAACACAGAAATTGCGTCGGGATTTAATACAAAAGGCACAATGCCAACTTAAGTACAAGAAGAGTATATCTTCTCATTTAATGCGGTTTGCTTTGAGCGTTTCCTGGGAGATCAGTATTAGATTCCGATGAACTACTGCAGCTTTACACTATCCCTTTGACCTTCACATAGACGATGAATCTCAGAAATTGCCTCGGGATTTATTACAAAAGGCAGAATGCCGACTTAAGTACAAGAAAAATAAATATACTTTTTTTTTGTGGTTTGCTTTGTGCGTTTCCTGGGAGATCAGTACTATATTCCGATGCACTACTTCAGCTTTACTCTATCCCTTGGACCTTCACATTGAAGATGAAGCACAGATATTTCGTCGGTTTTAATACAAAAGGCACAATGCCGACTTAAGTACAAAGAGAGTAAATATTATTATTGTTTGTGGTTTGCTTTGAGCGTTTCCTGGGAGATCAGTATTAGGTTGCAATACACTACTGCAGCTTTACTCCATCCCTTGGACCTACCCATTGACGATGAAACACAGAAATTACGTCGGGATTTAATGCAAAAGGCACAATGCCGACTTAAGTACAAGAAGAGATAATCTTCTCACTGTTTGTGGTTTGCTTTGAGCGTTTTCTGGGAGATCAGTATTAGATACCGAATCACCACTGCTGCTTTACTCTATCCCATGGACCATCACAGTGACGATGAAACACAGAAATTGCGTCGGGATTTAATACAAAAGGCACAATGCCAACTTAAGTACAAGAAGAGTATATCTTCTCATTTAATGCGGTTTGCTTTGAGCGTTTCCTGGGAGATCAGTATTAGATTCCGATGAACTACTGCAGCTTTACACTATCCCTTTGACCTTCACATAGACGATGAATCTCAGAAATTGCCTCGGGATTTATTACAAAAGGCAGAATGCCGACTTAAGTACAAAAAGAGTCAATCTTCCCATTGTTTGTGGTTTGCTTTGAGCGTTTCCTCGGTGATCAGTATTAGATTCCGATGCACTACTGCAACTTTACCCTATCCCTTGGGCATTCACATTGACGATGAAATACAGATATTGCGTCGGTATTTAATATAAAAGGCACAATGTCGACTTATGTACAAGAATAGTAAATCCTTTCATTGTTCGTCGTGTGCTTTGAGTGTTACCTGGGAGATTAGAATAAGATTCCGATGCACTACAGCAGCTTTACTCTGTCACTTGGACTATCACATTGTCGATGATACACAGAAATTGCGTCGCGATTTAATACAAAAGGCATAATGGCAACTTGAGTACAAGAAGGGTAAATCCTCTCAATTTTTGTGATATGCTTTAAGCGTTTTCTGGGAGATCATTATCAGATTCCGATGCACTACTGCAGCTTTACTCTATCGCTTGGACCTTCACATTGACGATGAAACACAGAAATTGCGTCGGGATTTAATACAAAAAGGCAGAATGCCGACTTAAGTACAAGAAGAGTAAATCTTCTCACTGTTTGTGGTTTGCTTTGAGCGTTTCCTGGGAGATCAGTATTAGATTCCGAAGCACTACTGCAGCTTTATTCTATCCCTTGGCCCTTCACATTGACGATGAAACACAGAAATTGCGTCGGGATATAATGCAAAATGCACAATGCCGACGTAAGTACAAGAAGAATTAATCTTCTCATTGTTGGTGGCTTGCTTTGAGCGTTTCCTGCGAGATTAGTATTAGATTCCGATGCACTACTGTAGCTTTACTCCATCCCTTGTACCTTCACATTGACGATGAAACTCAGAAATTGCGTCGGGATTTAATACAAAGCACTTAAGTACAAGAAGAGTAAATCTGCTCACTGTTTGTGGTTTGCTTTGAGCGTTTCCTGGGAGATCAGTATTAGATTCCGAAGCACTACAGCAGCTTTACTCTATCCCTTGAACCTTCACACTGACGATGAAACTCAGAAATTGCGTCGGGATTTAATACAAAGGGCACAGTACCGACTTAAGTACAAGAAGAGTAAATCTTCTCATTGTTTGTGGTCTGTTTTAGGCGTTTCCTGGGAGATGAGTATTAGTTTCCCATGCACTACTGTAGCATTACTCTGTCCCTTGGACCTTCACATTGACGATGAAACACAGAAATTGCGTCAGGATTTAATAGAAAACGCACAATGGCGACTTGTGTACAAGAATAGTAAATCCTCTCATTGTTCGTGGTGTGCTTTGAGCGTTTCCTGGGAGATCAGTGTTAGATTCCAATGCACTACTGCAGCGTCACTCTATCCCTTGGACCCTCTCATTGACGATGAAGCACAGAAATTTCGTCGGTATTTAATACAAAAGGCACAATGCCGACTTAAGTACAAGAAGAGTAAATCTTCTCATTCTTTGTGGTTTGCTTAGAGTGTTACCTGGGAGATGAGAATAAGATTCCGATGCACTTCAGCAGCTTTACTCTATCCCTTGGACCTCCACATTGACGATGAAACACAGAAATTACGTCGGGATTTAATACAAAAGGCACAATGCTGACTTATTTACAAGAAGAGTAAATCTTCTCATTGTTTGTGGTTTGCTTTAAGCGTTTCCTGTTAGATCAGTATTAGATTCCGATGCACTACTGCGGCTTTACTCTATCCCTTGCACCTTCACAATGTCGATGAAACACAGAAATTGCGTCGGGATTTAACACCAAAGGCCCAATGCCGATGTAAGTACAGGGAGAGAAAATCTTCTCATTGTTTGTGGTTAGCTTTGAGCGTTTTCTGGGAGATCAGTATTAGATTCCGATGCACCACTGCAGCTTTACTCTATCCCTTGGATCTTCAGATTGACGATGAAACACAGAAATTGCGTCGGGATTCAAATAAAAGGCACAATGCCGACTCGAGTACAAGAAGAGTAAATCTTCTCATCGTTTGAGGTTTGCTTTGGGCGTTTCCTGTTAGATCAGTATTAGACTCCGATGCAATACTGCAGCTTTACTCTATCCCTTGGACCTTCACATTGACGATGAAACACAGAAATGACGTCGGGATTTAAAACAAATGGCAAAATGCCGACTTATGTATTAGATAAGTATATCTTCTCATTGTTTGTGGTTTGCTTTGAGCGTTTCCTGGGAGATCAGTATTAGATTCCGATGCACAACTGCTTCTTTACTCCATCCCTTGCCCCTTCACATTGTCGATGAAACACAGAAATTGCGTCGGGATTTAATACAAAAGGCACAATGTCGACTTAAGTACAAGAAGAGTAAATCTTCTCATTGTTTGTGATTTGCTTTGAGCGTTTACTGGGAGATCAGTATTAGATTCCGATACACTACTGCAGCTTTACTCTATCATTTGGACCTTCACATTGACGATGAAACACCGATATTGCTTCGGTATTAATTACAAAAAGCACAATGCCGACTTCAGTACAAGAAGAGTAAATCTTCACATTCTTTGTGGTTTGCTTTTAGCGTTTCCTGGGGGATCAGTATTAGATTGCGATGCACTAGTGCATCATTACTCTATCCTTAGGACCTTTACATTGACGATGAAACACAGAAATTGCGTCTGGATTTAATACAAAAGGCAGAATGTCGACTGAAGTACAAGAAAAGTATATATATTCGTTTTGATCGTGGTTTGCTTTGAGCGTTTCCTGTGAGATCAGTATTAGATTCCGATGCACCACTGCAGCTTTACCCTATCCCTTTGGCCTTCACATTGACGATGAAACACAGATATTGCGTCGGTATTTAATATAAAAGGCACAATGCCGACTTATGTACAAGAATATTAAATCCTCTCATTGTCCGTGGTGTGTTTTGAGCGATTCCTGGGAGATCATTATTAGATTCCGATGCACTACTGCAGCGTCATTCTATCCCTTGGACCCTCTCATTGACGATGAAGCACAGAAATTTCGTCGGTATTTAATACAAAAGGCACAATGCCGACTTAAGTACAAGAAGAGTAAATCTTCTCATTGTTTGTGGTTTGCTTCGAGCTTTTCCTGGGAGATGAGTGTTAGATTCCGATGCACTACTGCAGCTTTACTCTATCCCTTGGAACTTCACATTGACAATGACACACAGAAATTGCGTCCGATTTAAATACAAAAGAGACAATGCCAACTGAAGTACAAGTAGAGTAAATCTTCACATTGTTTGTGGTTTGCTTTGTGCGTTTCCTCTGGGATCAGTAGTAGAATCCGATGCACTATTGCGGCTTTACTCTATCCCTTGGACCTACACAGTGACGACGAAACACAAAAATGGCGTCGGGATTTAATACAAAAGGCATAATGTCGACTTAAGTACAAGAAAAATAAATATACTTTTTTTTTGTGGTTTGCTTTGTGCGTTTCCTGGGAGATCAGTACTATATTCCGATGCACTACTTCAGCTTTACTCTATCCCTTGGACCTTCACATTGAAGATGAAGCACAGATATTTCGTCGGTTTTAATACAAAAGGCACAATGCCGACTTAAGTACAAAGAGAGTAAATATTATTATTGTTTGTGGTTTGCTTTGAGCGTTTCCTGGGAGATCAGTATTAGGTTGCAATACACTACTGCAGCTTTACTCCATCCCTTGGACCTACCCATTGACGATGAAACACAGAAATTACGTCGGGATTTAATGCAAAAGGCACAATGCCGACTTAAGTACAAGAAGAGATAATCTTCTCACTGTTTGTGGTTTGCTTTGAGCGTTTTCTGGGAGATCAGTATTAGATACCGAATCACCACTGCTGCTTTACTCTATCCCATGGACCATCACAGTGACGATGAAACACAGAAATTGCGTCGGGATTTAATACAAAAGGCACAATGCCAACTTAAGTACAAGAAGAGTATATCTTCTCATTTAATGCGGTTTGCTTATAGCGTTTCCTGGGAGATCAGTATTAGATTCCGATGAACTACTGCAGCTTTACACTATCCCTTTGACCTTCACATAGACGATGAATCTCAGAAATTGCCTCGGGATTTATTACAAAAGGCAGAATGCCGACTTAAGTACAAAAAGAGTCAATCTTCCCATTGTTTGTGGTTTGCTTTGAGCGTTTCCTCGGTGATCAGTATTAGATTCCGATGCACTACTGCAGCTTTACCCTATCCCTTGGGCATTCACATTGACGATGAAATACAGATATTGCGTCGGTATTTAATATAAAAGGCACAATGTCGACTTATGTACAAGAATAGTAAATCCTTTCATTGTTCGTCGTGTGCTTTGAGTGTTACCTGGGAGATCAGAATAAGATTCCGATGCACTACAGCAGCTTTACTCTGTCACTTGGACTATCACATTGTCGATGATACACAGAAATTGCGTCGCGATTTAATACAAAAGGCATAATGGCAACTTGAGTACAAGAAGGGTAAATCCTCTCAATTTTTGTGATATGCTTTAAGCGTTTTCTGGGAGATCATTATCAGATTCCGATGCACTACTGCAGCTTTACTCTATCGCTTGGACCTTCACATTGACGATGAAACACAGAAATTGCGTCGGGATTTAATACAAAAAGGCAGAATGCCGACTTAAGTACAAGAAGAGTAAATCTTCTCACTGTTTGTGGTTTGCTTTGAGCGTTTCCTGGGAGATCAGTATTAGATTCCGAAGCACTACTGCAGCTTTACTCTATCCCTTGGACCTTCACATTGACGATGAAACACAGAAATTGCGTCGGGATATAATGCAAAATGCACAATGCCGACGTAAGTACAAGAAGAATTAATCTTCTCATTGTTGGTGGCTTGCTTTGAGCGTTTCCTGCGAGATTAGTATTAGATTCCGATGCACTACTGTAGCTTTACTCCATCCCTTGTACCTTCACATTGACGATGAAACACAGAAATTGCGTCGGGATTTAATACAAAGCACTTAAGTACAAGAAGAGTAAATCTGCTCACTGTTAGTGGTTTGCTTTGAGCGTTTCCTGGGAGATCAGTATTAGATTCCGAAGCACTACAGCAGCTTTACTCTATCCCTTGAACCTTCACACTGACGATGAAACTCAGAAATTGCGTCGGGATTTAATACAAAGGGCACAGTACCGACTTAAGTACAAGAAGAGTAAATCTTCTCATTGTTTGTGGTCTGTTTTAGGCGTTTCCTGGGAGATGAGTATTAGTTTCCCATGCACTACTGTAGCATTACTCTGTCCCTTGGACCTTCACATTGACGATGAAACACAGAAATTGCGTCAGGATTTAATAGAAAACGCACAATGGCGACTTATGTACAAGAATAGTAAATCCTCTCATTGTTCGTGGTGTGCTTTGAGCGTTTCCTGGGAGATCAGTGTTAGATTCCAATGCACTACTGCAGCGTCACTCTATCCCTTGGACCCTCTCATTGACGATGAAGCACAGAAATTTCGTCGGTATTTAATACAAAAGGCACAATGCCGACTTAAGTACAAGAAGAGTAAATCTTCTCATTCTTTGTGGTTTGCTTAGAGTGTTACCTGGGAGATGAGAATAAGATTCCGATGCACTACAGCAGCTTTACTCTAACCCCTGGACCTACACATTGACGATGAAACACAGAAATTATGACGGGATTTAATACAAAGTACACAATGTCGACTTAAGTACAAGAGGGGTAAATGTTGTTTCTTTTGTGGTTAGCTTTGAGCGTTTCCTGGGAGATCAGTATTAGATTCCGATGCACTACAGCAGCTTTACTCCATGCCTTGGACCTTCACATTGCCGATGAAACACTGATATTGCGTCGGGATTTAAAACAAAAGGCAAAATGACGACTTATGTATTAGATGAGTATATCTTCTCATTCTTTGTGGTTGGCTTAGAGTGTTACCTGGGAGATCAGAATAAGATTCCGATGCACTACAGCAGCTTTACTCTATCCCTTGGACTATCACATTGTCGATGAAACACAGAAATTGCGTCCCAATTTAATACACTAGGCAGAATGGTAACTTTAGTACAAGCAGAGTAAATCCTTTCAATTTTTGTAATTTGCTTTGAGCGTTTCCTGAGAGATCATTGTCAGATTCCAATGCACTACTGCAGCTTTACTCTATCGCTTGGACCTTCACATTGACGATGAAACACAATTATTTCGTCGGTTTTTAATACAAAAGGCACAATGGCGACTTAGGTACAAGAAGAGTACATCTTCTCAATGTTTGTGGTGTGCTTTGAGCGTTTCCTGTGGGATTAGTATTAGATTCCGATGCACTAATGCAGCTTTACTCTATCCCTTGGACCTACACATTGACGATGAAACACAGAAATTATGTCGGGATTTAATACAAAGTACGCAATGTCGACTAAAGTACAAGAAGAGTAAATGTTGTTTCTTTTGTGGTTAGCTTTGAGCGTTTCCTGGGAGATCAGTATTAGATTCCGATGCACTACTGCAGCTTTACTCTATCCCTTGGATCTTCAGATTGACGATGAAACACAGAATTTGCGTCGGGATTCTAAACAAAAAAGGCACAATGCCGACTCAAGTGAAAGAAGAGTAAATCTTCTCATTGTTTGAGGTTTGTTTTGAGCGTTTCCTGGTAGATCAGTATTAGACTCCGATGCAATACTGCAGCTGTACGCTATCCCTAAGACCTTCACATTGACGATGAAACACAGAAATTGCGACGGGATTTAATACAAAAGGCACAATACCGACTTAAGTACAGGAAGAGTATATCTTCTCATTGTTTGTGGTTTGCTTTGAGCGTTTCCTGGGAGATCAGTATTAGATTCCGATGCACTACTGCAGCTTTACTCTATCCCTTGGATCTTCAGGTTGACGATGAAACACATTATTTGCGCCGGAATTCAAAACAAAAAAGGTACAATGCCGACTCAAGTAAAGGAGGAGTAAATCTACTCATTGTTTGACGTTTGCTTTGAATGTTTCCTGGTAGATCAGTATTTGACTCCGATGCAATACTGCAGCTTTACTCGCCCCTTGGCGCCTCTCATTGAAGATGAACCATGGAAATTGCGTCGGGATTTTATACAAGAGGCACAATGCCGACTTAAGTACAAGAAGAGTAAATCTTCTCATTGTTTGTGGTTTGTTTTGTGCGTTTCCTGGGAGGTCAGCATTCGATTCCAATACACTATTGCAGTGTTACTCTATCCCTTGGACCTTCACATTGACGTTGAATCACAGATATTGCGTCGTGATTAATTGCAAAAGGCACAATGCCGACTTAAGTAAAAGAAGAGTACATCTTCTCAATGTTTGTGGTTTGCTTTGAGCGTTTCCTGTGGGATCAGAATTATATTCCGATGCACTAATGCAGCTTTACTCAATCCCTTGTACCTTCACATTGACGATGAGACACAGAAATTGCGTCGGGATTTAATGCATAAGGCAGAATGCCGACGTAAGTAGAGGAAGAGTAAATCATCTCATTGTTTGTGGTTTGCTTTGAGCGTTTCCTGGGAGATCAGTATTAGATTCCGATGCACTACTGCAGCCTTACTCTAACCCTTGGATCTTCAGATTGACGATGAAACACAGAAATTGCGTCGGGATTCAAAACATAATGCACAATGCCGACTCAGTACAAGAAGGGTAAATCTTCTCATTGTTTGAGGTTTGCTTTGAGCATTTCCTGGGGGATCAGAATTAGATTCCGATGCACTACTGCATCATTACTCCATCCTTAGGACCTCCACATTGACGATGAAACACAGAAATTGCGTCTGGATTTAATACAAAAGGCACAATGTCGACTCAAGTACAAGAAAAGTAAATATTCGTTTTGATTGTGGTTTGCTCTGAGCGTTACCTGGGAGATCAGTATTAGATTCCGATGCACCACTGCCGCTTTTCCCCATCCCTTGGGCCTTCACACTGACGATGAAACACAGATATTGCTTCGGTATTTAATATAAAAGGCACAATGCCGATTTATGTACAAGAATAGTAAATCCTCTCATTGTTCGTGGTGTGCTTTGAGCGTTTCCTGGGAGATCATTATTGGATTCCGATGCACTACTGCAGCGTCACTCTATCCCTTGGACCCTCTCATTGACGATGAAGCACAGAAATTTCGTCGGTATTTAATACAAAATGAACAATGCCGACTGAATTACAAGAACAGTAAATCTTCTCATTCTTTGTGGTTTGCTTAGAGTGTTACCTGGAAGATCTGGATAAGATTCCGATGCACTACAGCAGCTTTACTCCTACACTTGGACTATCACATTGTCGATGGAACTTAGAAATCGCGTCGCGATTTAATATAAAAGGCAGAATGGCAACTTGAGTACAAGAAGGGTAAATCCTCTCTATTTTTGTGATTTGCTTTGAGCGTTTCCTGGGAGATCATTATCAGATTCCGATGAACTACTGCAGCTTTACTCTATCACTTGGACCACCACATTGAAAAAGAAACACAGAAATTGCGTCGGGATTTAATACAGAATGAAGAATTCCAACATAAGTACAAGAAGAGTAAATCATCTCATAGTTTGTGGTTTGCTTTGAGCGTTTCCTGGGTGATCAGTAATAGATTCCGATGCACTACTACAGCTTTACTCTATCCCATGGACCTTCACATTGACGATGAAACGACGAAATTGCGTCGGGATTTAATACAAAGGGCACAATACCGACTTAAGTACAAGAATAGTAAATCTTCTCATTGTTTGTGGTCTGTTTTAAGCGTTTCCTGGGAGATCAGTATTAGTTTCCGATGCACTACTGTAGCATTACTTTATCCCTTGGACCTTCACATTGACGATGAAACACAGAAAATGCGTCGGGATTTATTACAAAAGACACAATGCCGACTTAAGTAGAAGTAGAGTAAATATTCACATTGTTTGTGGTTTGCTTTGAGCGTTTCCTACGTGATCAGTAATGGATTCCGATGCACTACTACAGCTTTACTCTATTCTTTGGACCATCACATTGACGATGAAACGACGAAATTGCGTCGGGATTCAATGCAATAGGCACAATGCCTACTTAAGTACCAGAAGAGTACATCTTCTCATTGTTTGTGATTTGCTTTGAGCGTTTCCTCTGGGATCAGTATTAGATTCCGATGCACTATTGCTACTTTACTCTATCCCTTGGACCTTCGCAGTAACGATGAAACACAGAAATTGCATTGGGATTAAATACGAATGGCAAAATGTCGACTTAAGTACAAGAAAAGTAAATATTCTTTTTGTTTGTGGTTTGATTTGAGCGTTTCCTGGGAGATCAGTATTATATTCCGATGCACTACTGCAGCTTTACTCTATCCCTTGGACCTTCACATTGACGATGAAACACAGAAATTGCGTCGGGATTCAAAAACAATAGGCACAATGCCGACTCAAGTACAAGAAGAATAAATCTTCTCATTGTTTGAGGTTTTGTTTTGAGCGTTTCCTGTTAGATCAGTTTTAGACTCCGATGCAATACTGCAGCTTTACTCTATCCCTTGGACCTTCACATTGCCGATGAAACACAGAAATTGGGTCGTGATTTAAAACAAATGGCAAAATGCCGACTTATGAATTAGATAAGTATATCTTCTCATTGTTTGTGGTTTGCTTTGAGCGTTTCCTGGGAGATCAAAATTAGATTCCGATGCACTACAGCAGCTTCACTCTATCCCTTGGAACTTCACATTGACGATGAAACACAGAAAATGCGTCGGAATTTAATACAAAAGACACAATGCCGTCTTAAG
The DNA here is from genome assembly GCF_021461385.2 of Schistocerca piceifrons. Lineage (NCBI taxonomy): Eukaryota > Metazoa > Arthropoda > Insecta > Orthoptera > Acrididae > Schistocerca > Schistocerca piceifrons. The sequence continues at coordinate 953,982,279 of NC_060149.1, read as the reverse complement.
TACAAGTAGAGTAAATATTCTCATAGTTTGTAGTTTGCTTTGAGCGTTTCCTGGGAGACCAGTAATAGATTCCGATGCACTACTACAGCTTTACTCTATCCCTTGGAGATTCACATTGACGATGAAACGACGAAATTGCGTCGGGATATAATGCAAAAGGCACAATGCCCACTTAAGTACAATAAGAGTAAATCTTCTCATTGTTTGTGGTTTGTTTTGAGCGTTTCCTGGGAGATCAGTATTGGATTGCGATGCACTATTGCACCCTTACTCTATCCCTTGGACCTTTACATTGACGATGAAACACAGAAATTGCGTCGGGAATTAATACAGAAGGAACAATGCCGACTTAAGTACAAGAAGAGTAAATCTTCTCTTTGTTTGTGGTTTGCCTTGAGCGTTTCCTGGGAGATCAGTATTAGATTCCGATGCACTACTGCAACTTTACTCTATCCCTTGAACCGTCACACTGACGATGAAGCTCAGAAATTGCGTCGGGATTTAATACAAAGGGCACAATACCGACTTAAGTACAAGAAGAGTAAATCTTCTCATTGTTTGTGGTCTGTTTTAAGCGTTTCCTGGGAGATCAGTTATATTTTGCGATGCACTACTGTAGCATTACTCTATCCCTTAGACCTTCACATTGACAATGAAACACAGAGATTGCGTCGGGATTTAATACAAAATGCACAATGTTGACTAATGTACAAGTAAAAGTAAATATTCGTTTTCATTGTGGTTTGCTTTGAGCTTACCCTGGGAGATCAGTATTAGAATCCGATGCACTACTGCAGCCTTACCCTATCCCTTGGGCCTTCACATTGACGATGAAACACAGAAATTGCGTCGGGATTTAATACAAAAGGCACAATACCAACATAAGTACAAGAAGAGTAAATCATCTCATAGTTTGTGGTTTGCTTTGAGCGTGTCCTGTGTTATCAGTAATAGATTCCGATGCACTACTACAGCTTTACTCTATCCCTTGGACCTCCACATTGACGATGAAACACAGAAATTGCGTCGGGATTTAATACAAAAGGCACAATGCTGACTTATTTACAAGAAGAGTAAATCTTCTCATTGTTTGTGGTTTGCCATAAGCGTTTCCTGGGAGATCAGTATTAGATTCCGATGCACTACTGCGGCTTTACTCTATCCCTTGGACCTTCACAATGTCGATGAAACACAGAAATTGCGTCGGGATTTAATACAAAAGGCACAATGCCGACGTAAGTACAAGGAGAGAAAATCTTCTCATTGTTTGTGGTTTGCTTTGAGCGTTTTCTGGGAGATCAGTATTAGATTCCGATGCACCACTGCAGCTTTACTCTATCCCTTGGATCTTCAGATTGACGATGAAACACAGAAATTGCGTCGGGATTCAAAACAAAAGGCACAATGCCGACTCAAGTACAAGAAGAGTAAATCTTCTCATTGTTTGAGGTTTTGTTTTGAGCGTTTCCTGTTAGATCAGTTTTAGACTCCGATGCAATACTGCAGCTTTACTCTATCCCTTGGACCTTCACATTGCCGATGAAACACAGAAATTGGGTCGGAATTTAAAACAAATGGCAAAGTGCCGACTTATGTATTAGATAAGTATATCTTCTCATTGTTTGTGGTTTGCTTTGAGCGTTTCCTGGGTGATCAAAATTAGATTCCGATGCACTACAGCAGCTTTACTCTATCCCTTGGAACTTCACATTGACGATGAAACACAGAAAATGCGTCGGAATTTAATACAAAAGACACAATGCCGACTTAAGTACAAGTAGAGTAAATATTCTCATAGTTTGTAGTTTGCTTTGAGCGTTTCCTGGGAGATCAGTAATGGATTCCGATGCACTACTACAGCTTTACTCTATCGCTTGGACATTCACATTTACGATGAAACGACGAAATTGCGTCGGGATATAATGCAAAAGGCACAATGCCCACTTAAGTACAAAAAGAGTAAATCTTCTCATTGTTTGTGGTTTGCTTTGAGCGTTTCCTGGGAGATCAGTATTGGATTGCGATGCACTACTGCACCCTTACTCTATCCCTTGGACCTTTACATTGATGATGAAACACAGAAATTGCGTCGGGAATTAATACAGAAGGAACAATGCCGACTTAAGTACAAGAAGAGTAAATCTTCTGTTTGTTTGTGGTTTGCCTTGAGCGTTTCCTGGGAGATCAGTATTAGATTCCGATGCACTACTGCAGCTTTACTCTATCCCTTGAACCGTCACACTGACGATGAAGCTCAGAAATTGCGTCGGGATTTAATACAAAGGGCACAATACCGACTTAAGTACAAGAAGAGTAAATCTTCTCATTGTTTGTGGTCTGTTTTAAGCGTTTCCTGGGAGATCAGTTATATTTTGCGATGCACTACTGTAGCATTACTCTATCCCTTGGACCTTCACATTGACGATGAAACACCGATATTGCTTCGGTATTATTTACAAAAAGCACAATGCCGACTTCAGTACAAGAAGAGAAAATCTTCACATTCTTTGTGGTTTGCTTTTAGCGTTTCCTGGGGGATCAGTATTAGATTGCGATGCACTAGTGCATCATTACTCTATCCTTAGGACCTTTACATTGATGATGAAATACAGTTATTGCGTCGGTATTTAATATAAAAGGCACAATGTCGACTTATGTACAAGAATAGTAAATCCTTTCATTGTTCGTCGTGTGCTTTGAGTGTTACCTGGGAGATCAGAATAAGATTCCGATGCACTACAGCAGCTTTACTCTGTCACTTGGACTATCACATTGTCGATGATACACAGAAATTGCGTCGCGATTTAATACAAAAGGCATAATGGCAACTTGAGTACAAGAAGGGTAAATCCTCTCAATTTTTGTGATATGCTTTAAGCGTTTTCTGGGAGATCATTATCAGATTCCGATGCACTACTGCAGCTTTACTCTATCGCTTGGACCTTCACATTGACGATGAAACACAGAAATTGCGTCGGGATTTAATACAAAAAGGCAGAATGCCGACTTAAGTACAAGAAGAGTAAATCTTCTCACTGTTTGTGGTTTGCTTTGAGCGTTTCCTGGGAGATCAGTATTAGATTCCGAAGCACTACTGCAGCTTTACTCTATCCCTTGGACCTTCACATTGACGATGAAACACAGAAATTGCGTCGGGATATAATGCAAAATGCACAATGCCGACGTAAGTACAAGAAGAATTAATCTTCTCATTGTTGGTGGCTTGCTTTGAGCGTTTCCTGCGAGATTAGTATTAGATTCCGATGCACTACTGTAGCTTTACTCCATCCCTTGTACCTTCACATTGACGATGAAACACAGAAATTGCGTCGGGATTTAATACAAAGCACTTAAGTACAAGAAGAGTAAATCTTCTCACTGTTTGTGGTTTGCTTTGAGCGTTTCCTGGGAGATCAGTATTAGATTCCGAAGCACTACAGCAGCTTTACTCTATCCCTTGAACCTTCACACTGACGATGAAACTCAGAAATTGCGTCGGGATTTAATGCAAAGGGCACAGTACCGACTTAAGTACAAGAAGAGTAAATCTTCTCATTGTTTGTGGTCTGTTTTAGGCGTTTCCTGGGAGATGAGTATTAGTTTCCCATGCACTACTGTAGCATTACTCTGTCCCTTGGACCTTCACATTGACGATGAAACACAGAAATTGCGTCAGGATTTAATAGAAAACGCACAATGGCGACTTATGTACAAGAATAGTAAATCCTCTCATTGTTCGTGGTGTGCTTTGAGCGTTTCCTGGGAGATCAGTGTTAGATTCCAATGCACTACTGCAGCGTCACTCTATCCCTTGGACCCTCTCATTGACGATGAAGCACAGAAATTTCGTCGGTATTTAATACAAAAGGCACAATGCCGACTTAAGTACAAGAAGAGTAAATCTTCTCATTCTTTGTGGTTTGCTTAGAGTGTTACCTGGGAGATGAGAATAAGATTCCGATGCACTACAGCAGCTTTACTCTAACCCCTGGACCTACACATTGACGATGAAACACAGAAATTATGACGGGATTTAATACAAAGTACACAATGTCGACTTAAGTACAAGAGGGGTAAATGTTGTTTCTTTTGTGGTTAGCTTTGAGCGTTTCCTGGGAGATCAGTATTAGATTCCGATGCACTACAGCAGCTTTACTCCATGCCTTGGACCTTCACATTGCCGATGAAACACTGATATTGCGTCGGGATTTAAAACAAAAGGCAAAATGACGACTTATGTATTAGATGAGTATATCTTCTCATTCTTTGTGGTTGGCTTAGAGTGTTACCTGGGAGATCAGAATAAGATTCCGATGCACTACAGCAGCTTTACTCTATCACTTGGACTATCACATTGTCGATGAAACACAGAAATTGCGTCCCGATTTAATACACTAGGCAGAATGGTAACTTTAGTACAAGCAGAGTAAATCCTCTCAATTTTTGTAATTTGCTTTGAGCGTTTCCTGAGAGATCATTGTCAGATTCCGATGCACTACTGCAGCTTTACTCTATCGCTTGGACCTTCACATTGACGACGAAACAAAATTATTTCGTCGGTTTTTAATACAAAAGGCACAATGGCGACTTAGGTACAAGAAGAGTACATCTTCTCAATGTTTGTGGTGTGCTTTGACCGTTTCCTGTGGGATTAGTATTAGATTCCGATGCACTAATGCAGCTTTACTCTATCCCTTGGACCTACACATTGACGATGAAACACAGAAATTATGTCGGGATTTAATACAAAGTACGCAATGTCGACTAAAGTACAAGAAGAGTAAATGTTGTTTCTTTTGTGGTTAGCTTTGAGCGTTTCCTGGGAGATCAGTATTAGATTCCGATGCACTATTGCAGCTTTACTCTATCCCTTGGATCTTCAGATTGACGATGAAACACAGAATTTGCGTCGGGATTCAAAACAAAAAAGGCACAATGCCGACTCAAGTGAAAGAAGAGTAAATCTTCTCATTGTTTGAGGTTTGTTTTGAGCGTTTCCTGGTAGATCAGTATTAGACTCCGATGCAATACTGCAGCTGTACGCTATCCCTAGGACCTTCACATTGACGATGAAACTCAGAAATTGCGATGGGATTTAATACAAAAGGCACAATACCGACTTAAGTACAGGAAGAGTATATCTTCTCATTGTTTGTGGTTTGCTTTGAGCGTTTCCTGGGAGATCAGTATTAGATTCCGATGAACTACTGCAGCTTTACTCTATCCCTTGGAACTTCACAATGACGATGATACACAGATGTTGCCTTGGGATTTAATACAAAAGGCACAATACCGACTTAAATACAAGAAAGGTATATCTTCTCATTGTTTGTCGTTTGCTTTGAGCGTTTCCTGGGAGATCAGTATTAGATTCCGATACACTACTGCAGCTTTACTCTATCCCTTGGACCTTCACACTGACGATGAAACACAGATATTGCGCCGGGATTAATTTCAAAAGCACAATGCCAACATAAGTACAAGAATAGTAAATCGTCTCATTGTTTGTGGTTTGCTTTGAGCGTTTCCTCTGGGATCAGTATTAGATTCCGATGCACTATTGCACCTTTACTCTATCCCTTGGACCTTCACAGTGACGATGAAGCACAAATAATTCGTCGGTCTTAGTACAAAAGGCACAATGCGGACTTAAGTACAAAAAGAGAAAATCTTCTAATTGTTTGTGGTTTACTTTAAGCGTTTCCTGGGAGATCAGTATTAGATTGCGATGCACTACTGCACCTTTACTCTATCCCTTGGACCTTCACATTGACGATGAAACACAGGAATTCCGTCGGGATTTAATACAAAAGGCACAATGCCGACTTAAGTACAAGAAGAGAAAATCTTCTCATTGTTTGTGGTTTGCTTTGAGCGTTTTCTGGGAGATCAGTATTAGATTTCGATGCACCACTCCAGCTTTAAATTATCCCTTAGATCTTCCGATTGACGATGAAACACAGAAATTGCGTCGGGAATCAAAACAAAAGGCACAATGCCGACTCAACTACAAGAAGAGTAAATCTTCTCATTGTTTGAAGTTTGCTTTGAGCGTTTCCTGTTAGATCAGTATTAGACTCCGATGCAATACTGCAACTTTACTCTATCCCTTGGACCTTCACATTGCCGATGAGACACACAAATTGCGACGGGATTTAAAACAAATGGCAATATGCCGACTTACGTATTAGATAAGTATATCTTATCTTTGTTTGTGGTTTGGTTTGAGCGTTTCCTGTGAGATCGGTATTAGATTCCGATGCACTACAGCAGCTTTACTCTATCACTTGGACTATCACATTCTCGATGAAACACAGAAATTGCGTCGCGATTTAATACAAAAGACAGAAAGGCAACTTGAGTACAAGCAGAGTACATCTTATCAATGTTTGTGGTTTGCATTGACATTTCCTGTGGGATCAGTATTATATTCCGATGCACTAATGCAGCTCAACTCTATCCCTTGGACCTAGACATTGACGATGAAACACAGAAATTGCGTCGAGATTTAATACAGAGTACACATTGTCGACTTAAGTACAAGAAGAGTTAATGTTGTTTCTGTTGTGGTTAACTTTGAGCGTTTCCTGGGAGATCAGTATTAGATTCCGATGCACTACTGCAGCTTTACTCCATCCCTTGGACCTTCACATTGCCGATGAAACACAGAAATAGCGTCGGGATTTAATGCAAAAGGCACAATGCCTACTTAAGTACAAGAAAAGTATATCTTCTCTTTGTTTGTGACTTGCTTTGAGCGTTTCCTGCGAGAACAGTATTAGATTCCGATGCACTACTGTTGCTTTACTCAATGCCTTGTACCTTCAAATTCACGATGAGACACAGACATTGCGTCGGGATTTAATACACAAGGCAGAATGCCGACTTAAGTAGAGGAAGAGTAAATCATCTTATTGTTTGTGGTTTGCTTTGAGCGTTTCCTGGTAGATCATTATTAGATTCCGATGCACTACTGCAGCCTTACTCTAACCCTTGGACCTTCAGGTTGACGATGAAACAATGAAATTGCGTCGGGATTTAATACATAAGTCACAATGCCGACTTAAGTAGAAGAAGAGTTAATTTTCCCATTGGTTATCGTTTGCTAGGAGCGTTTCCTGGGAGATCAGTATTAGATTCCGATGCACTACTGCAGCTTTACTCTATCCCTTGGATCTTCAGGTTGACGATGAAACACATTATTTGCGCCGGAATTCAAAACAAAAAAGGTACAATGCCGACTCAAGTAAAGGAGGAGTAAATCTACTCATTGTTTGACGTTTGCTTTGAACGTTTCCTGGTAGATCAGTATTTGACTCCGATGCAATACTGCAGCTTTACTCTGCCCCTTGGACCCTCTCATTGAAGATGAACCATGGAAATTGCGTCGGGATTTTATACAAGAGGCACAATGCCGACTTAAGTACAAGAAGAGTAAATCTTCTCATTGTTTGTGGTTTGTTTTGTGCGTTTCCTGGGAGGTCAGCATTCGATTCCGATACACTATTGCAGTGTTACTCTATCCCTTGGACCTTCACATTGACGTTGAATCACAGATATTGCGTCGTGATTAATTGCAAAAGGCACAATGCCGACTTAAGTAAAAGAAGAGTACATCTTCTCAATGTTTGTGGTTTGCTTTGAGCGTTTCCTGTGGGATCAGAATTATATTCCGATGCACTAATGCAGCTTTACTCAATCCCTTGTACCTTCACATTGACGATGAGACACAGAAATTGCGTCGGGATTTAATACATAAGGCAGAATGCCGACGTAAGTAGAGGAAGAGTAAATCATCTCATTGTTTGTGGTTTGCTTTGAGCGTTTCCTGGGAGATCAGTATTAGATTCCGATGCACTACTGCAGCCTTACTCTAACCCTTGGATCTTCAGATTGACGATGAAACACAGAAATTGCGTCGGGATTCAAAACAAAATGCACAATGCCGACTCAGTACAGGAAGGGTAAATCTTCTCATTGTTTGAGGTTTGCTTTGAGCATTTCCTGGGGGATCAGAATTAGATTCCGATGCACTACTGCATCATTACTCTATCCTTAGGACCTCCACATTGACGATGAAACACAGAAATTGCGTCTGGATTTAATACAAAAGGCACAATGTCGACTCAAGTACAAGAAAAGTAAATATTCGTTTTGATTGTGGTTTGCTCTGAGCGTTACCTGGGAGATCAGTATTAGATTCCGATGCACCACTGCCGCTTTTCCCCATCCCTTGGGCCTTCACACTGACGATGAAACACAGATATTGCTTCGGTATTTAATATAAAAGGCACAATGCCGATTTATGTACAAGAATAGTAAATCCTCTCATTGTTCGTGGTGTGCTTTGAGCGTTTCCTGGGAGATCATTATTGGATTCCGATGCACTACTGCAGCGTCACTCTATCCCTTGGACCCTCTCATTGACGATGAAGCACAGAAATTTCGTCGGTATTTAATACAAAATGAACAATGCCGACTGAATTACAAGAACAGTAAATCTTCTCATTCTTTGTGGTTTGCTTAGAGTGTTACCTGGGAGATCTGGATAAGATTCCGATGCACTACAGCAGCTTTACTCCTACACTTGGACTATCACATTGTCGATGGAACTTAGAAATCGCGTCGCGATTTAATATAAAAGGCAGAATGGCAACTTGAGTACAAGAAGGGTAAATCCTCTCAATTTTTGTGATTTGCTTTGAGCGTTTCCTGGGAGATCATTATCAGATTCCGATGAACTACTGCAGCTTTACTCTATCACTTGGACCACCACATTGAAAAAGAAACACAGAAATTGCGTCGGGATTTAATACAGAATGAAGAATTCCAACATAAGTACAAGAAGAGTAAATCATCTCATAGTTTGTGGTTTGCTTTGAGCGTTTCCTGGGTGATCAGTAATAGATTCCGATGCACTACTACAGCTTTACTCTATCCCATGGACCTTCACATTGACGATGAAACGACGAAATTGCGTCGGGATTTAATACAAAGGGCACAATACCGACTTAAGTACAAGAATAGTAAATCTTCTCATTGTTTGTGGTCTGTTTTAAGCGTTTCCTGGGAGATCAGTATTAGTTTCCGATGCACTACTGTAGCATTACTTTATCCCTTGGACCTTCACATTGACGATGAAACACAGAAAATGCGTCGGGATTTATTACAAAAGACACAATGCCGACTTAAGTAGAAGTAGAGTAAATATTCACATTGTTTGTGGTTTGCTTTGAGCGTTTCCTACGTGATCAGTAATGGATTCCGATGCACTACTACAGCTTTACTCTATCCTTTGGACCATCACATTGACGATGAAACGACGAAATTGCGTCGGGATTCAATGCAATAGGCACAATGCCTACTTAAGTACCAGAAGAGTACATCTTCTCATTGTTTGTGATTTGCTTTGAGCGCTTCCTCTGGGATCAGTATTAGATTCCGATGCACTATTGCTACTTTACTCTATCCCTTGGACCTTCGCAGTAACGATGAAACACAGAAATTGCATTGGGATTAAATACGAAAGGCAAAATGTCGACTTAAGTGCAAGAAAGGTAAATATTCTTTTTGTTTGTGGTTTGATTTGAGCGTTTCCTGGGAGATCAGTATTATATTCCGATGCACTACTGCAGCTTTACTCTATCCCTTGGACCTCCACATTGACGATGAAACACAGAAATTGCGTCGGGATTTAATACAAAAGGCACAATGCTGACTTATTTACAAGAAGAGTAAATCTTCTCATTGTTTGTGGTTTGCCATAAGCGTTTCCTGGGAGATCAGTATTAGATTCCGATGCACTACTGCGGCTTTACTCTATCCCTTGCACCTTCACAATGTCGATGAAACACAGAAATTGCGTCGGGATTTAATACAAAAGGCACAATGCCGACGTAAGTACAAGGAGAGAAAATCTTCTCATTGTTTGTGGTTTGCTTTGAGCGTTTTCTGGGAGATCAGTATTAGATTCCGATGCACCACTGCAGCTTTACTCTATCCCTTGGATCTTCAGATTGACGATGAAACACAGAAATTGCGTCGGGATTCAAAACAAAAGGCACAATGCCGACTCAAGTACAAGAAGAGTAAATCTTCTCATTGTTTGAAGTTTTGTTTTGAGCGTTTCCTGTTAGATCAGTTTTAGACTCCGATGCAAAACTGCAGCTTTACTCTATCCCTTGGACCTTCACATTGCCGATGAAACACAGAAATTGGGTCGGAATTTAAAACAAATGGCAAAGTGCCGACTTATGTATTAGATAAGTATATCTTCTCATTGTTTGTGGTTTGCTTTGAGCGTTTCCTGGGGGATCAAAATTAGATTCCGATGCACTACAGCAGCTTTACTCTATCCCTTGGAACTTCACATTGACGATGAAACACAGAAAATGCGTCGGAATTTAATACAAAAGACACAATGCCGACTTAAGTACAAGTAGAGTAAATATTCTCATAGTTTGTAGTTTGCTTTGAGCGTTTCCTGGGAGATCAGTAATGGATTCCGATGCACTACTACAGCTTTACTCTATCGCTTGGACATTCACATTGACGATGAAACGACGAAATTGCGTCGGGATATAATGCAAAAGGCACAATGCCCACTTAAGTACAAAAAGAGTAAATCTTCTCATTGTTTGTGGTTTGCTTTGAGCGTTTCCTGGGAGATCAGTATTGGATTGCGATGCACTACTGCACCGTTACTCTATCCCTTGGACTTTTACATTGATGATGAAACACAGAAATTGCGTCGGTAATTAATACAGAAGGAACAATGCCGACTTAAGTACAAGAAGAGTAAATCTTCTGTTTGTTTGTGGTTTGCCTTGAGCGTTTCCTGGGAGATCAGTATTAGATTCCGATGCACTACTGCAGCTTTACTCTGTCTCTTGAACCGTCACACTGACGATGAAGCTCAGAAATTGCGTCGGGATTTAATACAAAGGGCACAATACCGACTTAAGTACAAGAAGAGTAAATCTGCTCATTGTTTGTGGTCTGTTTCAAGCGTTTCCTGGGAGATCAGTTATATTTTGCGATGCACTACTGGAGCATTACTCTATCCCTTGGGCCTTCACATTGACGATGAAATACAGATTTTGCGTCGGTATTTCATATAAAAGGCACAATGCCGCCTTGTGTACAAGAATAGTAAATCCTCTCATTGTTCGTGGTGTGCTTTGAGCGTTTCCTGGGAGATCAGTATTAGATTCCGATGCTCTACTGCAGCGTCACTATATCCCTTGGACCATCTCATTGACGATGAAGCACAGATATTTCGTCGGGATTTAATACAAAAGGCACAATACCAACATAAGTACAAGAAGAGTAAATCATCTCATTGTTTGTGGTTTGCTTTGAGCGTTTCATGAGATATCAGTATTAGACTCCGATACACTACTGCAGCTTTACTCTATCATTTGGACCTTCACATTGACGATGAAACACCGATATTGCTTCGGTATTAATTACAAAAAGCACAATGCCGACTTCAGTACAAGAAGAGTAAATCTTCACATTCTTTGTGGTTTGCTTTTAGCGTTTTCTGGGGGATCAGTATTAGATTGCGATGCACTAGTGCATCATTACTCTATCCTTAGGACCTTTACATTGACGATGAAATACAGATATTGCGTCGGTATTTAATATAGAAGGCACAATGTCGACTTATGTACAAGAATAGTAAATCCTTTCATTGTTCGTCGTGTGCTTTGAGTGTTACCTGGGAGATCAGAATAAGATTCCGATGCACTACAGCAGCTTTACTCTGTCACTTGGACTATCACATTGTCGATGATACACAGACATTGCGTCGCGATTTAATGCAAAAGGCATAATGGCAACTTGAGTACAAGAAGGGTAAATCCTCTCAATTTTTGTGATATGCTTTAAGCGTTTTCTGGGAGATCATTATCAGATTCCGATGCACTACTGCAGCTTTACTCTATCGCTTGGACCTTCACATTGACGATGAAACACAGAAATTGCGTCGGGATTTAATACAAAAAGGCAGAATGCCGACTTAAGTACAAGAAGAGTAAATCTTCTCACTGTTTGTGGTTTAATTTGAGCGTTTCCTGGGAGATCAGTATTAGATTCCGAAACACTACTGCAGCTTTACTCTATCCCTTGGACCTTCACATTGACGATGAAACACAGAAATTGCGTCGGGATATAATACAAAATGCACAATGCCGACGTAAGTACAAGAATAATTAATCTTCTCATTGTTGGTGGCTTGCTTTGAGCGTTTCCTGCGAGATTAGTATTAGATTCCGATGCACTACTGTAGCTTTACTCCATCCCTTGTACCTTCACATTGACGATGAAACACAGAAATTGCGTCGGGATTTAATACAAAGCACTTAAGTACAAGAAGAGTAAATCTTCTCACTGTTTGTGGTTTGTTTTGAGCGTTTCCTGGGAGATCAGTATCAGATTCCGAAGCACTACAGCAGCTTTACTCTATCCCTTGAACCTTCACACTGACGATGAAACTCAGAAATTGCGTCGGGATTTAATACAAAGGGCACAGTACCGACTTAAGTACAAGAAGAGTAAATCTTCTCATTGTTTGTGGTCTGTTTTAGGCGTTTCCTGGGAGATGAGTATTAGTTTCCCATGCACTACTGTAGCATTACTCTGTCCCTTGGACCTTCACATTGACGATGAAACACAGAAATTGCGTCAGGATTTAATAGAAAACGCACAATGGCGACTTATGTACAAGAATAGTAAATCCTCTCATTGTTCGTGGTGTGCTTTGAGCGTTTCCTGGGAGATCAGTGTTAGATTCCAATGCACTACTGCAGCGTCACTCTATCCCTTGGACCCTCTCATTGACGATGAAGCACAGAAATTTCGTCGGTATTTAATACAAAAGGCACAATGCCGACTTAAGTACAAGAAGAGTAAATCTTCTCATTCTTTGTGGTTTGCTTAGAGTGTTACCTGGGAGATGAGAATAAGATTCCGATGCACTACAGCAGCTTTACTCTAACCCCTGGACCTACACATTGACGATGAAACACAGAAATTATGACGGGATTTAATACAAAGTACACAATGTCGACTTAAGTACAAGAGGGGTAAATGTTGTTTCTTTTGTGGTTAGCTTTGAGCGTTTCCTGGGAGATCAGTATTAGATTCCGATGCACTACAGCAGCTTTACTCCATGCCTTGGACCTTCACATTGCCGATGAAACACTGATATTGCGTCGGGATTTAAAACAAAAGGCAAAATGACGACTTATGTATTAGATGAGTACATCTTCTCATTCTTTGTGGTTGGCTTAGAGTGTTACCTGGGAGATCAGAATAAGATTCCGATGCACTACAGCAGCTTTACTCTATCACTTGGACAATCACATTGTCGATGAAACACAGAAATTGCGTCCCGATTTAATACACTAGGCAGAATGGTAACTTTAGTACAAGCAGAGTAAATCCTCTCAATTTTTGTAATTTGCTTTGAGCGTTTCCTGAGAGATCATTGTCAGATTCCGATGCACTACTGCAGCTTTACTCTATCGCTTGGACCTTCACATTGACGATGAAACACAATTATTTCGTCGGTTTTTAATACAAAAGGCACAATGGCGACTTAGGTACAAGAAGAGTACATCTTCTCAATGTTTGTGGTTAGCTTTGAGCGTTTCCTGGGAGATCAGTATTAGATTCCGATGCACTACTGCAGCTTTACTCTATACCTTGGATCTTCAGATTGACGATGAAACACAGAATTTGCGTCGGGATTCAAAACAAAAAAGGCACAATGCCGACTCAAGTGAAAGAAGAGTAAATCTTCTCATTGTTTGAGGTTTGTTTTGAGCGTTTCCTGGTAGATCAGTATTAGACTCCGATGCAATACTGCAGCTGTACGCTATCCCTAGGACCTTCACATTGACGATGAAACACAGAAATTGCGACGGGATTTAATACAAAAGCACAATACCGACTTAAGTACAGGAAGAGTATATCTTCTCATTGTTTGTGGTTTGCTTTGAGCGTTTCCTGGGAGATCAGTATTAGATTCCGATGAACTACTGCAGCTTTACTCTATCCCTTGGAACTTCACAATGACGATGATACACAGATGTTGCCTTGGGATTTAATACAAAAGGCACAATACCGACTTAAATACAAGAAAAGTATATCTTCTCATTGTTTGTCGTTTGCTTTGAGCGTTTCCTGGGAGATCAGTATTAGATTCCGATACACTACTGCAGCTTTACTCTATCATTTGGACCTTCACACTGACGATGAAACACAGATATTGCGCCGGGATTAATTTCAAAAGCACAATGCCAACATAAGTACAAGAATAGTAAATCGTCTCATTGTTTGTGGTTTGCTTTGAGCGTTTCCTCTGGGATCAGTATTAGATTCCGATGCACTATTGCACCTTTACTCTATCCCTTGGACCTTCACAGTGACGATGAAGCACAAATAATTCGTCGGTCTTAGTACAAAAGGCACAATGCGGACTTAAGTACAAAAAGAGTAAATCTTCTAATTGTTTGTGGTTTACTTTAAGCGTTTCCTGGGAGATCAGTATTAGATTGCGATGCACTACTGCAGCTTTACTCTATCCCTTGGACCTTCACATTGACGATGAAACACAGGAATTCCGTCGGGATTTAATACAAAAGGCACAATGCCGACTTAAGTACAAGAAGAGAAAATCTTCTCATTGTTTGTGGTTTGCTTTGAGCGTTTTCTGGGAGATCAGTATTAGATTTCGATGCACCACTCCAGCTTTAAATTATCCCTTAGATCTTCCGATTGACGATGAAACACAGAAATTGCGTCGGGAATCAAAACAAAAGGCACAATGCCGACTCAACTACAAGAAGAGTAAATCTTCTCATTGTTTGAAGTTTGCTTTGAGCGTTTCCTGTTAGATCAGTATTAGACTCCGATGCAATACTGCAACTTTACTCTATCCCTTGGACCTTCACATTGCCGATGAGACACAGAAATTGCGACGGGATTTAAAACAAATGGCAATATGCCGACTTACGTATTAGATAAGTATATCTTATCATTGTTTGTGGTTTGGTTTGAGCGTTTCCTGTGAGATCGGTATTAGATTCCGATGCACTACAGCAGCTTTACTCTATCACTTGGACTATCACATTCTCGATGAAACACTGAAATTGCGTCGCGATTTAATACAAAAGACAGAAAGGCAACTTGAGTACAAGCAGAGTACATCTTATCAATGTTTGTGTTTTGCATTGACATTTCCTGTGGGATCAGTATTATATTCCGATGCACTAATGCAGCTCAACTCTATCCCTTGGACCTAGACATTGACGATGAAACACAGAAATTGCGTCGAGATTTAATACAGAGTACACATTGTCGACTTAAGTACAAGAAGAGTTAATGTTGTTTCTGTTGTGGTTAACTTTGAGCGTTTCCTGGGAGATCAGTATTAGATTCCGATGCACTACTGCAGCTTTACTCCATCCCTTGGACCTTCACATTGCCGATGAAACACAGAAATAGCGTCGGGATTTAATGCAAAAGGCACAATGCCTACTTAAGTACAAGAAAAGTATATCTTCTCTTTGTTTGTGACTTGCTTTGAGCGTTTCCTGCGAGAACAGTATTAGATTCCGATGCACTACTGTTGCTTTACTCAATGCCTTGTACCTTCAAATTGACGATGAGACACAGACTTTGCGTCGGGATTTAATACACAAGGCAGAATGCCGACTTAAGTAGAGGAAGAGTAAATCATCTTATTGTTTGTGGTTTGCTTTGAGCGTTTCCTGGTAGATCATTATTAGATTCCGATGCACTACTGCGGCCTTACTCTAACCCTTGGACCTTCAGGTTGACGATGAAACAATGAAATTGCGTCGGGATTTAATACATAAGTCACAATGCCGACTTAAGTAGAAGAAGAGTTAATTTTCCCATTGGTTATCGTTTGCTAGGAGCGTATCCTGGGAGATCAGTATTAGATTCCGATGCACTACTGCAGCTTTACTCTATCCCTTGGATCTTCAGGTTGACGATGAAACACATTATTTGCGCCGGAATTCAAAACAAAAAAGGTACAATGCCGACTCAAGTAAAGGAGGAGTAAATCTACTCATTGTTTGATGTTTGCTTTGAACGTTTCCTGGTAGATCAGTATTTGACTCCGATGCAATACTGCAGCTTTACTCAGCCCCTTGGACCCTCTCATTGAAGATGAACCATGGAAATTGCGTCGGGATTTTATACAAGAGGCACAATGCCGACTTAAGTACAAGAAGAGTAAATCTTCTCATTGTTTGTGGTTTGTTTTGTGCGTTTCCTGGGAGGTCAGCATTCGATTCCGATACACTATTGCAGTGTTACTCTATCCCTTGGACCTTCACATTGACGTTGAATCACAGATATTGCGTCGTGATTAATTGCAAAAGGCACAATGCCGACTTAAGTAAAAGAAGAGTACATCTTCTCAATGTTTGTGGTTTGCTTTGAGCGTTTCCTGTGGGATCAGAATTATATTCCGATGCACTAATGCAGCTTTACTCTATCCCTTGTACCTTCACATTGACGATGAGACACAGAAATTGCGTCGGGATTTAATACATAAGG
Organism: Schistocerca piceifrons; assembly: GCF_021461385.2. Classification (NCBI taxonomy): domain Eukaryota; kingdom Metazoa; phylum Arthropoda; class Insecta; order Orthoptera; family Acrididae; genus Schistocerca; species Schistocerca piceifrons. The sequence continues at coordinate 953,965,680 of NC_060149.1, read as the reverse complement.
CAGAATGCCGACGTAAGTAGAGGAAGAGTAAATCATCTCATTGTTTGTGGTTTGCTTTGAGCGTTTCCTGGGAGATCAGTATTAGATTCCGATGCACTACTGCAGCCTTACTCTAACCCTTGGATCTTCAGATTGACGATGAAACACAGAAATTGCGTCGGGATTCAAAACAAAATGCACAATGCCGACTCAGTACAGGAAGGGTAAATCTTCTCATTGTTTGAGGTTTGCTTTGAGCATTTCCTGGAGGATCAGAATTAGATTCCGATGCACTACTGCATCATTACTCTATCCTTAGGACCTCCACATTGACGATGAAACACAGAAATTGCGTCTGGATTTAATACAAAAGGCACAATATCGACTCAAGTACAAGAAAAGTAAATATTCGTTTTGATTGTGGTTTGCTCTGAGCGTTACCTGGGAGATCGGTATTAGATTCCGATGCACCACTGCCGGTTTTCCCCATCCCTTGGGCCTTCACACTGACGATGAAACACAGATATTGCTTCGGTATTTAATATAAAAGGCACAATGCCGATTTATGTACAAGAATAGTAAATCCTCTCATTGTTCGTGGTGTGCTTTGAGCGTTTCCTGGGAGATCATTATTGGATTCCGATGCACTACTGCAGCGTCACTCTATCCCTTGGACCCTCTCATTGACGATGAAGCACAGAAATTTCGTCGGTATTTAATACAAAATGAACAATGCCGACTGAATTACAAGAACAGTAAATCTTCTCATTCTTTGTGGTTTGCTTAGAGTGTTACCTGGGAGATCTGGATAAGATTCCGATGCACTACAGCAGCTTTACTCCTACACTTGGACTATCACATTGTCGATGGAACTTAGAAATCGCGTCGCGATTTAATATAAAAGGCAGAATGGCACTTGAGTACAAGAAGGGTAAATCCTCTCAATTTTTGTGATTTGCTTTGAGCGTTTCCTGGGAGATCATTATCAGATTCCGATGAACTACTGCAGCTTTACTCTATCACTTGGACCACCACATTGAAAAAGAAACACAGAAATTGCGTCGGGATTTAATACAGAATGAAGAATTCCAACATAAGTACAAGAAGAGTAAATCATCTCATAGTTTGTGGTTTGCTTTGAGCGTTTCCTGGGTGATCAGTAATAGATTCCGATGCACTACTACAGCTTTACTCTATCCCATGGACCTTCACATTGACGATGAAACGACGAAATTGCGTCGGGATTTAATACAAAGGGCACAATACCGACTTAAGTACAAGAATAGTAAATCTTCTCATTGTTTGTGGTCTGTTTTAAGCGTTTCCTGGGAGATCAGTATTAGTTTCCGATGCACTACTGTAGCATTACTTTATCCCTTGGACCTTCACATTGACGATGAAACACAGAAAATGCGTCGGGATTTATTACAAAAGACACAATGCCGACTTAAGTAGAAGTAGAGTAAATATTCACATTGTTTGTGGTTTGCTTTGAGCGTTTCCTACGTGATCAGTAATGGAATCCGATGCACTACTACAGCTTTACTCTATCCTTTGGACCATCACATTGACGATGAAACGACGAAATTGCGTCGGGATTCAATGCAATAGGCACAATGCCTACTTAAGTACCAGAAGAGTACATCTTCTCATTGTTTGTGATTTGCTTTGAGCGTTTCCTCTGGGAGCAGTATTAGATTCCGATGCACTATTGCTACTTTACTCTATCCCTTGGACCTTCGCAGTAACGATGAAACACAGAAATTGCATTGGGATTAAATGCGAAAGGCAAAATGTCGACTTAAGTACAAGAAAGGTAAATATTCTTTTTGTTTGTGGTTTGATTTGAGCGTTTCCTGGGAGATCAGTATTATATTCCGATGCACTACTGCAGCTTTACTCTATCCCTTGGACCTCCACATTGACGATGAAACACAGAAATTGCGTCGGGATTTAATACAAAAGGCACAATGCTGACTTATTTACAAGAAGAGTAAATCTTCTCATTGTTTGTGGTTTGCCATAAGCGTTTCCTGGGAGATCAGTATTAGATTGCGATGCACTACTGCGGCTTTACTCTATCCCTTGCACCTTCACAATGTCGATGAAACACAGAAATTGCGTCGGGATTTAATACAAAAGGCACAATACCAACATAAGTACAAGAAGAGTAAATCATCTCATAGTTTGTGGTTTGCTTTGAGCGTTTCCTGTGTTATCAGTAATAGATTCCGATGCACTACTACAGCTTTACTCTATCCCTTGGACCTCCACATTGACGATGAAACACAGAAATTGCGTCGGGATTTAATACAAAAGGCACAATGCTGACTTATTTACAAGAAGAGTAAATCTTCTCATTGTTTGTGGTTTGCCATAAGCGTTTCCTGGGAGATCAGTATTAGATTGCGATGCACTACTGCGGCTTTACTCTATCCCTTGCACCTTCACAATGTCGATGAAACACAGAAATTGCGTCGGGATTTAATACAAAAGGCACAATGCCGACGTAAGTACAAGGAGAGAAAATCTTCTCATTGTTTGTGGTTTGCTTTGAGCGTTTTCTGGGAGATCAGTATTAGATTCCGATGCACCACTGCAGCTTTACTCTATCCCTTGGATCTTCAGGTTGACGATGAAACACAGAAATTGCGTCGGGATTCAAAACAAAAGGCACAATGCCGTCTCAAGTACAAGAAGAGTAAATCTTCTCATTGTTTGAGGTTTTGTTTTGAGTGTTTCCTGTTAGATCAGTTTTAGACTCCGATGCAATACTGCAGCTTTACTCTATCCCTTGGACCTTCACATTGCCGATGAAACACAGAAATTGGGTCGGAATTTAAAACAAATGGCAAAGTGCCGACTTATGTATTAGATAAGTATATCTTCTCAATGTTTGTGGTTTGCTTTGAGCGTTTCCTGGGAGATCAAAATTAGATTCCGATGCACTACAGCAGCTTTACTCTATCCCTTGGAACTTCACATTGACGATGAAACACAGAAAATGCGTCGGAATTTAATACAAAAGACACAATGCCGACTTAAGTACAAGTAGAGTAAATATTCTCATAGTTTGTAGTTTGCTTTGAGCGTTTCCTGGGAGATCAGTAATGGATTCCGATGCACTACTACAGCTTTACTCTATCGCTTGGACATTCACATTGACGATGAAACGACGAAATTGCGTCGGGATATAATGCAAAAGGCACAATGCCCACTTAAGTACAAAAAGAGTAGATCTTCTCATTGTTTGTGGTTTGCTTTGAGCGTTTCCTGGGAGATCAGTATTGGATTGCGATGCACTACTGCACCCTTACTCTATCCCTTGGACCTTTACATTGATGATGAAACACAGAAATTGCGTCGGGAATCAATACAGAAGGAACAATGCCGACTTAAGTACATGAAGAGTAAATCTTCTGTTTGTTTGTGGTTTGCCTTGAGCGTTTCCTGGGAGATCAGTATTAGATTCCGATGCACTACTGCAGCTTTACTCTATCCCTTGAACCGTCACACTGACGATGAAGCTCAGAAATTGCGTCGGGATTTAATACAAAGGGCACAATACCGACTTAAGTACAAGAAGAGTAAATCTTCTCATTGTTTGTGGTCTGTTTTAAGCGTTTCCTGGGAGATCAGTTATATTTTGCGATGCACTACTGTAGCATTACTCTATCCCTTGGGCCTTCACATTGACGATGAAATACAGATTTTGCGTCGGTATTTCATATAAAAGGCACAATGCCGACTTGTGTACAAGAATAGTAAATCCTCTCATTGTTCGTGGTGTGCTTTGAGCGTTTCCTGGGAGATCAGTATTAGTTTCCGATGCTCTACTGCAGCGTCACTATATCCCTTGGACCATCTCATTGACGATGACGCACAGATATTTCGTCGGGATATAATACAAAAGGCACAATACCAACATAAGTACAAGAAGAGTAAATCATCTCATTGTTTGTGGTTTGCTTTGAGCGTTTCATGGGATATCAGTATTAGACTCCGATACACTACTGCAGCTTTACTCTATCATTTGGACCTTCACATTGACGATGAAACACCGATATTGCTTCGGTATTAATTACAAAAAGCACAATGCCGACTTCAGTACAAGAAGAGTAAATCTTCACATTCTTTGTGGTTTGCTTTTAGCGTTTCCTGGGGGATCAGTATTAGATTGCGATGCACTAGTGCATCATTACTCTATCCTTAGGACCTTTACATTGACGATGAAACACAGAAATTGCGTCTGGATTTAATACAAAAGGCGCAATGTCGACTGAAGTACAAGAAAAGTATATATATTCGTTTTGATCGTGGTTTGCTTTGAGCGTTTCCTGGGAGATCAGTATTAGATTCCGATGCACCACTGCAGCTTTACCCTATCCCTTGGGACGTCACATTGACGATGAAACACAGATATTGCGTCGGTATTTAATATAAAAGGCACAATGCCGACTTATGTACAAGAATATTAAATCCTCTCATTGTTCGTGGCGTGTTTTGAGGGTTTCCTGGGAGATCATTATTAGATTCCGATGCACTACTTCAGCGTCATTCTATCCCTTGGACCCTCTCATTGACGATGAAGCACAGAAATTTCGTCGGTGTTTAATACAAAATGCACAATGCCGACTTAAGTACATGAAGAGTAAATCTTCTCATTCTTTGTGGTCTGTTTTAAACGTTTCCTGGGAGATCAGTATTAGTTTTCGATGCACTACTGTAGCATTACTCTATCCCTTGGACCTTCACATTGACGATGAAACACAGATTTTGCGTCGGGATTTAATACAAAAGACACAATGCCGACTTAAGTATAAGAAGAGTAAACTTTCTCATTGTTTGTGGTCTGTTTTAAGCGTTTCCTGGGAGATTAGTATTAGTTTCCGATGCACTACTGTAGAAATACTCTATCCCTTGGACCTTCACATTGACGATGAAACACAGAAATTGCGTCGGGATTTAATACAAAAGACACAATGCCGACTTAAGTACAAGTAGAGTAAATATTCACATTGTTTGTGGTTTGCTTTGAGCGTGTCCTGGGTAATCAGTAATAGATTCCGATGCACTACTACAGCGTTACTGTATCCCTTGGACCTTCACATTGACGATGAAACGACGAAATTGCGTCGGGATTTAATCCAAAAGGCACAATGCCAACTCAAGTACCAGAAGAGTTAATTTTCTCATTGTTTGTGGTTTGCTAGGAGCGTTTCCTTTGAGATCAGTATCAGATTACAATGCAACACTGCAGCTTTACTCTATCGCTTGGATCTTCAGATTGACGATGAAACACAGAATTTGCGTCGGGATTCAAAACGAAAAAGGCACAATGCCGACTTTTGTAAAAGAAGAGTAAATCTTCTCATTGTTTGAGGTTTGCTTTGAGCGTTCCCTGGTAGATCAGTATTATTCTCTGATGCAATACTGCAGCTTCACGCTATCCCTTGGACCTTCACATCGACGATGAAACACAGAAATTGCGTCGGGATTTAATACAAAAGGCACAATACCGACTTAAGTACAAGAAGAGTATATCTTCTCATTGTTTGTGGTTTCCTTTGTGCGTTTCCTGGGAGATCAATATTAGATTCCGATGAACTACTGCAGCTTAACTCTATCCCTTGGAACTTCACAATGACGATGATACACAGATATTGCCTCGGGATTTAATAAAAAAGGCACAATACCGACTTAAGTGCAAGAAAAGTATATATTCTCATTGTTTGTGGTTTGCTTTGAGCGTTTCCTGGGAGATCAGTATTAGATTCCGATACACTACTGCAGTTTTACTCTATCATTCGGACATTCGCACTGACGATGAAACACAGATATTGAATCGGGATTAATTACAAAAGCACAATGCCAACATAAGTACAGGAAGAGTAAATCGTCTCATTGTTTGTGGTTTGCTTTGAGCGTTTCCTCTGGGATCAGTATTAGATTCCGATGCACTATTGCGCCTTTACTCTATCCCTTGGACCTTCACATTGACGAAGAGACACAAATATTTCGTCGGTCTTAATACAAAAGGCACAATGCCGACTAACGTACAAAAAGAGTAAATCTTCTCATTGTTTGTGGTTTGCTTTGAGCGTTTCCTGGGAGATCAGTATTAGATTCCGATGCACTGCAGCAGCTTTACCCTATCCCTTGGGCCTTCACATTGACGATGAAACACAGATATTGCGTCGGTATTTAATATAAAGGGCACAATGCCAGCTTATGTACAAGAATAGTAAATCCTCTCATTGTTCGTGGTGTGCTTTTAGCGTTTCCTGGGAGATCAGTATTAGATTGCGATGCATTACTGCTGCTTTACTCTATCCCTTGGACCTTCACATTGACGATGAAACGCAGAATTTGCGTCGGGAATTAATAGAGAAGGAACAATGCCGACTTAAGTACAAGAAGAGTAAATCTTCTCATTGTTTGTGGTTCGCTTTGAGCATTCCCTGGGAGATCAGTATTAGATTCTGATGCACCACTGCAGATTTACTCTATCCCCTGGACCTTCACATTGACGATGAAACACAGAAATTGCGTCGGGATATAATGCAAAATGCACAATGCCGACGTAAGTACAATAAGAGTAAATCTTCTCATTGTTTGTGGCTTGCTTTGAGCGTTTCCTGCGAGATCAGTGTTAGATTCCGATGCACTACTGTAGCTTTGCTCCATCCCTTGTACCTTCACATTGACGATGAAACACAGAAATTGCGTCGGGATTTAATACAAAAAGCAGAATGCCGACTTAAGTACAAGAAGAGTTAATCTTCTCATTGTTTGCGGTTTGCTTTGAGCGTTTCCTGGGAGATCAGTATTAGATTCAGATGCACTACTGCAGCTTTACCCTATCCCTTGAACCTTCACACTGATGATGAAGCTCAGAAATTGCGTCGGGATTTAATACAAAGGGCACAATACCGACTTAAGTACAAGAAGAGTAAATCTTCTCATTGTTTGTGGTTTGCTTTCAGCGTTTCCTGTGTGATCAGTATCAGATTCCGATGCACTACTGCAGCATTACTCTATCCCTTGGACCTCCACATTGACGATGAAACACAGAAATAGTGTCTGTATTAAATACAAAAGGGACAATGTCCACTGAAGTACAAGAAAAGTAAATATTCGTTTTGATTGTGGTTTGTTTTGAGCGTTTCCTGGGAGATCAGTATTAGATTCCGATGCACTACAGCAGCTTTACCCTATCCCTTGGGCCTTCACATTGACGATGAAACACAGATATTGCGTCGGGATATAATACAAATGTCACAATGCCAACTTAAGTACAAGAAGAGTAAATCATCTCATAGTTTGTGGTTTGCTTTGAGCGTTTCCTCGGAGTTCAGTATTAGACTCCCATGCACTACCGCAGCTTTACGCTATCCCTTGGACCTTAACATTGAAGATGAAACATAGAAATTGCGACGGGAATTAATACAAAAGGCACAATGCTGACTTATGTACAAGAAGAGTAAATCATCTCATTGTTTGTGGTTTGCTTTAAGCGTTTCCTGGGAGTTCAGTATTAGATTCCGATGCACTACTGCGGCTTTACTCTATCCCTTGCACCTTCAAATTGTCGATGAAACACAGACATTCCTTCGGTATTAATTACAAAAGGCACAATGCCGGCTTCAGTACAAGAAGAGTAAATTTTCTCATTGTTTGTGTTTTGCTTTGAGTGTTTCCTGTGGGATAAGTATTAGATTCCGATGCACTACTGCAGCATTACTCTATCACTTGGACCTCCACATTGACGATGAAACACAGAAATTGCATCTGGATTTTATACAAAAGGCATAATGACGACCGAAGTAAAAGGAAAGTAAATAATCGTTTTGATTGTGGTTTGCTTTGAGCGTTTCCTGGGAGATCAGTGTTAGATTCCGATGCACTAATGCAGCATGACCCTATCCCTTGGGCCTTCACATTGACGATGAAACACAGATATTGCGTCGGTATGTAATATAAAGGGCACAATGCCGGCATATGTACAAGAATAGTAAATCCTCTCATTGTTCGTGGTGTGCTTTGAGCGTTTCCTGGGAGATCAGTATTAAATTCCGATGCACTACTGCAGCGTCACTCTATCCCATGGACCCTCTCATTGACGATGAAGAACAGAAATTTCGTCGGTATTTAGTACAAAAGGCACAATGCCGACTGAAGTACAAGAAGAGTAAATCTTCTCATTGTTTGTGGTTTGCTTCGAGCTTTTCCTGGGAGATGAGTGTTAGATTCCGATGCACTACTGCAGCTTTACTCTATCCCTTGGAACTTCACATTGACGATGACACACAGAAATTGCGTCCGATTTAAATACAAAAGACACAATGCCGACTTAAGTACAAGTAGAGTAAATATTCTCATTGTTTGTGGTTTGCTTTGAGCGTTTCCTGGGTGATCAGTAATAGCTTCCGATGCACTACTTCAGCTTTACTCTATCCCTTGGACCTTCATATTGACGATGAAACGACGAAATTGCGTCGGGATTTAATGCAAAAGGCGCAATGCCTACATACGTACAAGAAAAGTAAATCTTCTCATTGTTTGTGGCTTGCTTTGTGCGTTTCCTGCGAGAACAGTATAAGATTCCGATGCACTACTGTAGCTTTACTCCATCCCTTGTACCTTCACATTGACGATGAGACACAGAAATTGCGTCGGCATGTAAAACATAAGGCAGAATGCCGACTTCAGTAGAAGAAGAGAAAATCTTCTCACTATTTGTGGTTTGCTTTGAGCGTTTCCTGGGAGATCAGTATTAGATTCCGATGCACTACTGCAGCCTTACCCTATCCCTTGGACTTTCAGATTGACGATGAAACACTGAAATTGCGTCGGGATTTAATACATAAGGCACAATGCCGACTTAAGCACAAGAAGAGTTGATTTTCTCATTGTTTGTGGTTTGCTAGGAGCGTTTCCTGGGAGATCAGTATTTGATTTCGATGCACTACTGCAGCTTTAATCTATCCCTTGGATCTTCAGATTGACGATGAAACACAGAATTTGCGTCGGGATTCAAAATTAAAAGGCACAATGCCGACTCAAGTAAACGAAGAGTAAATCTTCTCATTGTTTTGAGTTTGATTTGAGCGTTTCCTGGTAGATCAGTATTAGTCTCCGATGCAATACTGCAGCTTTACGCTATCCTTTGGACCTTCACATTGACGATGAAACACAGATATTGTGTCGGGATTTAATACAAAAGGCGCAATACCCTCTTAAGTACAAGAAGACTATTTCTTCTCTTTGTTTGTGGTTTGCTTTGAGCGTTTCCTGGGAGATCAGTATTAGATTCCGATGAACTACTGCAGTTTTACTCTATCATTTGGAACTTCACATTGACGATGAAACACAGATATTGCGTCGGGATTAATTACAAAAGCACAATGCCAACATAAGTACAAGAAGAGTAAATCGTCTCATTGTTTGTGGTTTGCTTTGGGCGTTTCCTCTGTGATCAGTATTAGATTCCGATGCACTATTGCGCCTTTACTCTATCCCTTGGACCTTCACAGTAACGATGAAACACACAAATTGTGTCGGGATTTAATACGAAAGGCAAAAAGTCGACTTAAGTACAAGAAATTTAAATACTCTTTTTGTTTGTGGATTGATTTGAGCGTTTCCTGGAAGATCAGTATTATATTCCGATGCACTACTGAGGCTTTACTCTATCCCTTGGACCTTGACGTTGACGAAGGGACACAGATATTTCGTCTGTTTTAATACAAAAGGCACAATGCCGACTAATGTACAAAAAGAGTAAATCTTCTCATTGTTTGTGGTTTGCTTTGAGCGTTTCCCGGGAGATCAGTATTAGATTGCAATGCACTACTGCAGCTTTAGGCTATCCCTTGGACCTTCACATTGACGATGAAACACAGAAATTGCGTCGGGATTTAATACAAAATTCACAATGCCGACTTAAGTACAAGAAGAGAAAATCTTCTCATTGTTTGTGGTTTGCTTTGAGCGTTTTCTGGGAGATCAGTATTAGATTCCGATGCACCACTGCAGCTTTTCTCTTTCCCTTGGATCCTCAGATTGACGATGAAACACAGAAATTGCGTCGGGATTCAAAACAAAAGGCACATTGCCGACTCAAGTACAAGAAGAGTAAATCTTCTCTTTGTTTGAGGTTTGCTTTGAGCGTTTCCTGTTAGATCAGTATTAGATTCCGGTGCAATACTGCAGCATTACTCTACCCTTGGACCTTCACATTACCGATGAAACACAGAAATTGCGTTGGGATTTAAAAGAAATGGCAAAATGCCGACTTATGTATTAGATAAGTATATCTTCTCATTGTTTGTGGTTTGCTTTGAGCGTTTCCTGGGAGATCAGAATTAGATTCCGATGCACTACTGCAGCTTTACTCTATCCCTTGGAACTTCACATTGACGATGAAACACAGAAATTGCGTCGGAATTTAATACAAAAACACAATGCCGACTTAAGTACAAGTAGAGTAAATATCCTCATTGTTTGTAGTTTGCTTAGAGCGTTTCCTGGGAGATCAGTAATAGATTCCGATGCACTACCACAGCTTTACTCTATCATTTGGACCTTCACATTGACGATGAAACGACGAAATTGCGTCGGGATTTAATGCAAAAGGCACAATGCCCACTTAAGTACAAATAGAGTAAATCTTCTCATTGTTTGTGGTTTGTTTTGAGCGTTTCGAGGGAGATCAGTATTAGATTGCGATGCACTACTGCAGCTTTACTCTTTCCCTTGGACCTTCACATTGACGATGAAACACAGAAATTGCGTCGGGAATTAATACAGAAGGAGCAATGCCGACTTAAGTACAAGAAGAGTAAATCTTCTCATTGTTTGTGGTTTGCTTTGAGAATTCCCTGGGAGATCAGTATTAGATTCCGATGACTACTGCAGCTTTACTCTATCATTTGGAGCTTCACATTGACGATGAAACAACGATATAGCTTCGGTATTTATTACAAAAGGCACAATGCCGACTTCAGTACAAGAAGAGTAAATCTTCTCATTGTTTGTGGTATGCTTCGAGCGTTTCCTGTGGGATCAGTATTAGTTTCCGATGCACTACTGCAGCATTACTCTATCCCTTGGACCTCCACATTGACGATGAAACACAGAAATGGCGTCTGGATTTAATACAAAAGGCACAATCTCGATTGAAGTACAAGAAAAGTAAATATTCGTTTTGATTGAGGTTTGACTTGAGCTTTTCCTGGGAGATCAGTATTAGATTCCGATTCACTACGGCAGCTTTACCCCAACCCTTGGGCCTTCACATTGACGATGAAGCACAGATATTTCGTCGGGATTTAATACAAAAGGCACAATGCTGATTTATGTACAAGAAGAGTAAATCTTCTCATTGTTTGTGGTTTGCTTTAAGCGTTCCCTGGGAGATCAGAATTAGATTCCGATGCACTACTACCGCTTTACTCTATCCCTTGGACCTTCACATTGACGATGAAACGACGAAATTGCGTCGGGATTTAATGCAAAAGGCACAATGCCCACTTAAGTACCAGAAGAGTTAATTTTCTCATTGTTTGTGGTTTGCTAGGAGTGTTTCCTGGGAGATCAGTATTAGATTCCGATGCGCTACTGCAGCTTTACTCTATCCCTTGGATCATCAGATTGACGATGAAACACAGAATTTGCGTCGGGGTTCAAAACAAAAAAGGCACAATGCCTACTCAAGTAAAAGAAGAGTAAATCTTCTCATTGTTTGAGGTTTGTTCTGAGCGTTTCCTGGAGGATAAGTATTATTCTCAGATGCAATACTGCAGCTTTACGTTGTCCCTTGGATCTTCACATTGACGATGAAACACAGAAATTGCTTCGGGATTTAATACAAAAGGCACAATACCGACATAAGTACAAGAAGAGTATATCTTCTCATTGTTTGAGGTTTGCTTTGAGCGTTTCCTGGGAGATCAGTATTAGATTCCGATGAACTACTGCAGCTTAACTCTATCCCTTGGAACTTCACAATGACGATGATACACAGAAGTTGCCTTGAGATTTAATACAAAAGGCACAATACCGACTTAAGTACAAGAAAAGTATATCTTCTCATTGTTTGTGGTTTGCTTTGAGCGTTTCCTGGGAGATCAGTATTAGATTGCGATGCACTACTGCAGCTTTACACTATCCCTTGGACCTTCACATTGACGATGAAACACAGAAATTGCGTCGGGATTTAATACAAAAGGCACAATGCCGACTTAAGTACAAGAAGAGAAAATCTTCTCATTGTTTGTGGCTTGCTTTGAGCGTTTTTAGGGAGATCAGTATTAGATTCCGATGCACCACTGCAGCTTTACTCTATCCCTTTGATGTTCAGATTGACGATGAAACACAGAAATTGCGTCGGGATTCAAAACAACAGGCACAATGCCGACTCAAGTGCAAGAGGAGTAAATCTTCTCATTGTTTGAGGTTTGCTTTGAGCGTTTCCTGTTAGATCAGTATTAGACCCCGATGCAATACTGCAGCTTTACTCTATCCCTTGGACCTTCACGTTGCCGAAGAAACACAGAAATTGCATCGGGATTTAAATCAAATGGCAAATTGCCCACTTATGTATTAGATAAGTATATCTTCTCATTGTTTGTGGTTTGCTTTGAGCGTTTTCTGGGAGATCAGTAATAGATTCAGATGCACTACTGCAGCGTTACTCTATACCTTGGAACTTCACATTGACGATGTAACACAGAAATTGCGTCGGAATTTAATACAAAAGACATAATCCCGACTTAAGTACAAGTAGAGTAAATATTCTCATTGTTTGTAGTTTGCTTTGAGCGTTTCCCGAAAGATCAGTAATAGATTCCGATGCACTACTACAGCTTTACTCTATCCCTAGGACCTTCACATTGACGATGAAACGACGAAATTGCGTCGGGATTTAATACAAAAGGCACAACGCCCACTTAAGTACAAAAAGAGTAAATCTTCTCATTGTTTGTGGTTTGCTTTGAGCGTTTCCTGGGAGATCAGTATTAGATTGCGATGCATTGCTGCTGCTTTACTCTATCCCTTGGACCTTCACATTGACGATGAAACGCAGAAATTGCGTCGGGAATTAATAGAGATGGAACAATGCCGACTTAAGTACAAGAAGAGTAAATCTTCTCATTGTTTGTGGTTCGCTTTGAGCATTCCCTGGGAGATCAGTATTAGATTCCGATGCACCACTGCAGATTTACTCTATCCCCTGGACCTTCACATTGACGATGAAACACAGAAATTGCGTCGGGATATAATGCAAAATGCACAATGCCGACGTAAGTACAAGAAGAGTAAATCTTCTCATTGTTTGTGGCTTGCTTTGAGCGTTTCCTGCGAGATCACTGTTAGATTCCGATGCACTACTGTAGCTTTGCTCCATCCCTTGTACCTTCACGTTGCCGTTGAAACACAGAAATTGCGTCGGGATTTAAAACAAATGGCAAATTGCCGACTTATGTATTAGATAAGTATATCTTCTCATTGTTTGTAGTTTGCTTTGAGCGTTTCCCGGGAGATCAGTAATAGATTCCGATGCACTACTGCAGCTTTACCCTATCACTTGAACCTTTGCACTGATGATGAAGCTCAGAAATTGCGTCGTGATTTAATACAAATGGCACAATACCGACTTAAGTACAAGAAGAGTAAATCTTCTCATTGTTTGTGGTTTGCTTTCAGCATTTCCTGGGAGATCAGTATTGGATTCCGATGCACTACTGCGGCTTTACTCTATCCCTTGCACCTTCACATTGTCGATGAAACACAGAAATTGCGTCGGTATTCAATACAAAAGCACAATGCCGACTTAAGTACAAGAAGAGTAAATCTACTCATTGTTTGTGGTTTGCTTTGAGCGTTTCCTGTGGGATCAGTATTAGATTCCGATGCACTACTGCAGCATTACTCTAGCCCTTGGACCTCCACTTTGACGATGAAACACAGATATTGCGTCGGTATTTAATATAAAGGGCACAATGCCGGCTTATGTACAAGAATAGTAAATCCTCTCATTGTTCGTGGTGTGCTTTTAGCGTTTCCTGGGAGATCAGTATTAGATTGGGATACATTACTGCTGCTTTACTCTATCCCTTGGACCTTCACATTGACGATGAAACGCAGAATTTGCGTCGGGAATTAATAGAGAAGGAACAATGCCGACTTAAGTACAAGAAGAGTAAATCTTCTCATTGTTTGTGGTTCGCTTTGAGCATTCCCTGGGAGATCAGTATTAGATTCTGACGCACCACTGCAGATTTACTCTATCACCTGGACCTTCACATTGACGATGAAACACAGAAATTGCGTCGGGATATAATGCAAAATGCACAATGCCGACGTAAGTACAATAAGAGTAAATCTTCTCATTGTTTGTGGCTTGCTTCGAGCGTTTCCTGCGAGATCAGTATTAGATTCCGATGCACTACTGCGGCTTTACTCTATCCCTTGCACCTTCACATTGTCGATGAAACACAGACATTCCTTCGGTATTAATAACAAAAAGCACAATGCCGGCTTCAGTACAAGAAGAGAAAATATTCTCATTGTTTGTGCTTTGCTTTGAGCGTTTCCTGTGGGATAAGTATTAGATTCCGATGCACTACTGCAGCATTACTCTATCACTTGGACCTCCACATTGACGATGAAACACAGAAATTGCATCTGGATTTTATACAAAAGGCAAAATGACGACCGAAGTAAAAGGAAAGTAAATAATCGTTTTGATTGTGGTTTGCTTTGAGCGTTTCCTGGGAGATCAGTGTTAGATTCCGATGCACTAATGCAGCTTTAACCTATCCCTTGGGCCTTCACATTGACGATGAAACTCAGATATTGCGTCGGTATTTAATATAAAGGGCACAATGCCGGCATATGTACAAGAATAGTAAATCCTCTCATTGTTCGTGGTGTGCTTTGAGCGTTTCCTGGGAGATCAGTATTAAATTCCGATGCACTACTGCAGCGTCACTCTATCCCATGGACCCTCTCATTGACGATGAAGCACAGAAATTTCGTCGGTATATAATACAAAAGGCACAATGCCGACTTAAGTACAAGAAGAGTAAGTCTTCTCATTGTTTGTGGATTGCTTCGAGCTTTTCCTGGGAAATGAGTGTTAGATTCCGATGCACTACTGTAGCTTTGCTCCATCCCTTGTACCTTCACATTGACGATGAAACACAGAAATTGCGTCGGGATTTAATACAAAAGGCAGAATGCCGACTTAAGTACAAGAAGCGTAAATCTTCTCATTGTTTGCGGTTTGCTTTGAGCGTTTCCTGGGAGATCAGTATTAGATTCAGATGCACTACTGCAGCTTTACCCTATCTCTTGAACCTTCACACTGTTGATGAAGCTCAGAAATTGCGTCGGGATTTAATACAAAGGGCACAATACCGACTTAAGTACAAGAAGAGTAAATCTTCTCATTGTTTGTGGTCTGCTTTAAGCGTTTCCTGGGAGATCAGTTTTTGTTTCCGATGCACTACTGTAGCATTACTGTATCCCTTGGACCTTCACATTGACGATGAAACACAGAAATTGCTTCGGGATTTAATACAAGAGGCACAATGCTGACTGATGTACAAGAAGAGTACATCTTCTCATTGTTTGTGGTTTGTTTCAGCGTTTCCTGGGAGATCAGTATTGGATTCCGATGCACTACTGCGGCTTTACTCTATCCCCTGCACCTTCACATTGTCGATGAAACACAGAAATTGCGTCGGTATTTAATACAAAAGCACAATGGAGACTTAAGTACAAGAAGAGTAAATCTTCTCATTGTTTGTGGTTTGCTTTGAGCGTTTCCTGTGGGATCAGTATTAGATTCCGATGCACTACTGCAGCATTACTCTATCCCTTGGACCTCCACATTGACGATGAAACACAGAAATAGCGTCTGTATTTAATACAAAAGGCACAATGTCCACTGAAGTACAAGAAAAGTAAATATTCGTTTTGATTGTGGTTTGCTTTGAGAGTTTCCTGGTAGATCAGTATTAGATTCCGATGCACTACAGCAGCTTTACCCTATCCCTTGGCCCTTCACATTGACGATGAAACACAGATATTGCGTCGGTATTTAATACAAAAGGCACAATGCCTACTTAAGTACAAGAAGAGTAAATCTAGCCATTCTTTATGGTTTGCTTACAGTGTTACCTTGGAGATCAGAATAAGATTCCGATGCACTACAGCAGCTTTACTCTATCACTTTGACTATCACATTGTCGATGAAACACAGAAATTGCGTCGCGATTTAATACAAAAGGCAGAATGGCAAATTGAGTACAAGAAGAGTAAATCCTCTCAATTTTTGTGATTTGCTTTGAGCGTTTCCTGGGAGATCATTATCAGAATCCGATGCACTACTGCTGCTTTACTCTATTGCTTGGACCTTCCCATTGACGACGAAACACAGAAATTGCGTCGGGATTTAATACAAATGTCACAATGCCAACTTAAGTACAAGAAGAGTAAATCATCTCATACTTTGTGGTTTGCTTTGAGCGTTTCCTCGGAGTTCAGTATTAGACTCCCATGCACTACCGCACCTTTACGCTATCCCTTGGACCTTAGCATTCACGATGAAAGACAGAAATTGCGACGGGAATTAATACAAAAGGCACAATGCTGACTTATGTACAAGAAGAGTAAATCATCTCATTGTTTGTGGTTTGCTTTAAGCGTTTCCTGGGAGATCAGTATTAGATTGCGATGCACTACTGCGGCTTTACTCTATCCCTTGCACCTTCACATTGTCGATGAAACACAGACATTTCTTCGGTATTAATTACAAAAGGCACCATGCCGGCTTCAGTACAAGAAGAGTAAATTTTCTCATTGTTTGTGTTTTGCTTTGAGCGTTTCCTGTGGGATAAGTATTAGATTCCGATGCACTACTGCAGCATTACTCTACCACTTGGACCTCCACATTGACGATGAAACACAGAAATTGCATCTGGATTTTATACAAAAGGCAAAATGACGACCGAAGTAAAAGGAAAGTAAATAATCGTTTTGATTGTGGTTTGCTTTGAGCGTTTCCTGGGAGATCTGTGTTAGATTCCGATGCACAAATGCAGCATTAACCTATCCCTTGGGCCTTCACATTGACGATGAAACACAGATATTGCGTTGGTATTTAATATAAAGGGCACAATGCCGGCATATCTACAAGAATAGTAAATCCTCTCATTGTTCGTGGTGTGCTTTGAGCGTTTCCTGGGAGATCAGTATTAAATTCCGATGCACTACTCCAGCGTCACTCTATCCCATGGACCCTCTCATTGACGATGAAGCACAGAAATTTCGTCGGTATTTAATACAAAAGGCACAATGCCGACTTAAGTACAAGAAGAGTAAATCTTCTCATTGTTTGTGGTTTGCTTCGAGCTTTTCCTGGGAGATGAGTGTTAGATTCCGATGCACTACTGCAGCTTTACTCTATCCCTTGGAACTTCACATTGACGATGACACACAGATATTGCGTCCGATATAAATACAAGAGACACAATGCCGACTTAAGTACAAGTAGAGTAAATACCCTCATTGTTTGTGGCTTGCTTTGAGCGTTTCCTTGGCGATCAGTAATAGATTCCGATGCACTACTTCAGCTTTACTCTATCCCTTGGACCTTCACATTGACGATGAAACGACGAAATTGCGTCGGGATTTAATGCAAAAGGCGCAATGCCTACATACGTACAAGAAAAATAATCTTCTCATTGTTTGTGGCTTGCTTTGAGCGTTTCCTGCGAGAACAGTATAAGATTCCGATGCACTACTGTAGCTTTACTCCAGCCCTTGTACGTTCACATTGACGATGAGACACAGAAATTGCGTCGGGATTTAATACAAAAGGCACAATGCTGACTTATTTACAAGAAGAGTAAATCTTCGCATTGTTTGTGGTTTGATTTAAGCGTTTCCTGGGAGATCAGTATTAGATTCCGATGCACTACTGCAGCCTTACTCTATCCCTTGGACCTTCAGATTGACGATGAAACACTGAAATTGCGTCGGGATTCAAAATTAAAAGGCACAATGCCGACTTCAGTAGATGAAGAGTAAATCTTCTCATTGTTTTAGGTTTGTTTTGAGCGTTTCCTGGTAGATCAGTATTAGTTTCCGATGCAATACTGCTGCTTTACGCTATCCTTTGGACCTTCGCATTGACGATGAAACATAGAAATTGCGTCGGGATTTAATACAAAAGGCGCAATACCCACTTAAGTACAAGAAGAGTATTTCTTCTCTTTGTTTGTGGTTTGCTTTGAGCGTTTCCTGGGAGATCGGTATTAGATTCCGATGAACTACTGCAGTTTTACTCTATCATTTGAAACTTCACATTGACGATGAAACACAGATATTGCGTCGGGATTAATTACAAAAGCACAATGCCAACATAAGTACAAGAAGAGTAAATCGTATCATTGTTTGTGGTTTGCTTTGGGCGTTTCCTCTGTGATCAGTATTAGATTCCAATGCACTATTGCGCCTTTACTCTATCCCTTGGACCTTCACAGTGATGATGAAACACAGAAATAGCGTCGGGATTTAATACAAAAGGCGCAATACCCACTTAAGTACAAGAAGAGAAAATCTTCTCATTGTTTGAGGTTTGCTTTGAGCGTTACCTGGGAGATCAGTATTAGATTCCGATGCAGTACTGCAGCTTTATTCTATCTCTTGGAACTTCACATTGACGATGAAACACAGAAATTGCCACGGAATTTAATACAAAAGACACAATGCCGACTTAAGTACAAGTAGAGTAAATATCCTCATTGTTTGTAGTTTGCTTTGAGCGTTTCCTGGGAGATCAGTAATAGATTCCGATGCACTACTACAGCTTTACTGTATTCCTTGGACATTCACATTGACGATGAAGCGACGAAATTGCGTCGGGATTTAATGCAAAACGCACAATGCCTGCTTAATTACAAAAAGAGTATTTCTTTTTATTGTTTGTGGTTTGCTTTGAGCGTTTCCTGGGAGATCAGTATTAGATTGCGATGCACTACTGCAGCTTTACTCTATCCCTTGGACCTTCACATTGACGATTAAACACAGAAATTGCGTCGGGAATTAATACAGAAGGAACAATGCCGACTTAAGTACAAGAAGAGTAAATTTTCTCATTGTTTGTGGTATGCTTTGAGCATTCCCAGGGAGATCAGTATTAGATTCCGATGCACCACTGCAGCTTTACTCTATCCCCTGGACCTTCACATTGACGATGAAACACAGAAATTGCGTCGGGATATAATGCAAAAGGCACAATGCCGACGTGAGTACAAGAAGAATAAATCGTCTCATTGTTTGTGGCTTGTTTGAGCGTTTCCTGCGAGATCAGTATTAGATTCCGATGCACTACTGTAGTTTTACTCCATACCTTGTACCTTCACATTGACGATGAGACACAGAAATAGCGTCGGGATTTAATACAAAGGACACAATGTCGACTTAAGTACAAGAAGAGTAAATGTTGTTTCTTTTGTGTTTAGCTTTGAGCGTTTCCTGGGAGATCAGTATTAGATTCCGACGCACTACTGCAGCCTTACTCTATCCCTTGGATCTTCAGATTGACGATGAAACAAAGAATTTGCGTCGGGATTCAAAACAAAAAAGGCACAATGCCGACTCAAGTAAAAGAAGAGTAAATCTTCTCATTGTTTGAGGTTTGTTTTGAGCGTTTCCTGGTGGATTAGTATTAGTCTCCGATGCAATACTGCAGCTTTACGCTATCCTTTGGTGCTTCACATTGACAATGAAACACAGAAATAGTGTCGGGATTTAATACAAAAGGCACAATACCGACTTAAGTACAAGAAGAGTATATCTTCTCATTGTTTGTGGTTTGCTTTGAGCGTTTCCTGGGAGATCAGTATTAGATTCCGATGAACTACTGCAGTTTTACTCTATCATTTGGAACTTCACAATGACGATGAAACTCAGATATTGCGTCGGGATTAATTACAAAAGCACAATGCCAACATAAGTACAAGAAGAGTAAATCGTCTCATTGTTTGTGGTTTGCTTTGGGCGTTTCCTCTGGGATCAGTATAAGATTCCGATCATTATTGCGCCTTTACTCTATCCCTTGGTCCTCCACAGTGACGACGAAACACATAAATTGCGTCGGGATTTAATACGAAAGACACAATGTCGACTTAAGTACAAGAAAGGGAAATATTCTTTTTGTTTGTGGTTTTATTTGAGCGTTTCCTGGGAGATCAGTATTAGATTGCGATGCACTACTGCAGCTTTACTCTATCCCTTGGCCCTTCACATTGACGATGAAACACAGAAATTGCGTCGGAATTTAATACAAAAGACACAATGCCGACCTAAGTACAAGTAGAGTAAATATACTCATTATTTGTTGTTTGCTTTCAGCGTTTCCTGGGAGATTAGTAATAGATTCCGATGCACTACTACAGCTTTACTCTATCTCTTGGAGATTAACATTGACGATGAAACGACGAAATTGCGTCGGGATTTAATGCAAAAGGCGCAATGCCTACATACGTACAAGAAAAGTAAATCTTCTCATTGTTTGTGGCTTGCTTTGAGCGTATCCTGCGAGAACAGTATAAGATTCCAATGCACTAATGTAGCTTTACTCCATCCCTTGTACCTTCACATTGACGATGAGACACATAAATTGCGTCGGCATGTAATACATAAGGCAGAATGCCGACTTAAGTAGAAGAAGAGAAAGTCTTCTCATTGTTTGTGGTTTGCTTTGAGCGTTTCCTGGGAGATCAGTATTAGATTCCGATGCACTACTGCAGCCTTACTCTATCCCTTGGACCTTCAGATTGACGATGAAACACTGAAATTGCGTCGGGATTCAAAATTAAAAGGCACAATGCCGACTCAAGTAAACGAAGAGTAAATCTTCTCATTGTTTGTAGTTTCCTTTGAGCGTTTCCTGGTAGATCAGTATTAGTCTCCGATGCAATACTGCAGCTTTACGCTATCCTTTGGACCTTCACATTGACGATGAAACACAGAAATTGCGTCGGGATTTAATACAAAAGGCGCAATACCCACTTAAGTACAAGAAGAGTATTTCTTCTCTTTGTTTGTGGTTTGCTTTGAGCGTTTCCTGGGAGATCAGTATTAGATTCCGATTGACAACTGCAGTTTTACTCTATCATTTGGAACTTCACATTGACGATGAAACACAGATATTGCGTCGGGATTAATTACAAAAGCACAATGCCAACATAAGTACAAGAAGAGTAAATCGTCTCATTGTTTGTGGTTTGCTTTGGGCGTTTCCTCTGTGATCAGTATTAGATTCCGATGCACTATTGCGCCTTTACTCTATCCCTTGGACCTTCACAGTGACGATGAAACACAGAAATTGCGTCGGGATTTAATACGAAAGCCACAATTTCGACTTAAGTACAAGAAAGGTAAATTTTCTTTTTGTTTGTGGTTTGATTTGAGCGTTTCCTGGGAGATCAGTATTATATTCCGATGCACTACTGCAGCTTTACCCTATCCCTTGGACCTTCACATTGACGATGATGCTCAAATATTTCGTCGCTCTTAATACAAAAGGCACAATGCCGACTTAAGTACAAAAAGAGTAAATCTTGTCATTGTTTGTGGTTGCTTTGAGCGTTTCCTGCGATATCAGTATTAGATTGCGATGCACTACTGCAGCTTTACTCTATCCCTTGGACCTTCACATTGACGGTGAAACACAGAAATTGCGTCGGGATTTAATACAAAAGGCAGAATGCCGACTTAAGTACAAGAAGAGAAAATCTTCTCATTGTTTGAGGTTTGCTTTGAGTGTTTTCTGGGAGATCAGTATTAGATTCCGATGCACCACTGCAGTTTTACTCTATCCCTTGGATCTTCAGATTGACGATGAAACATAGAAATTGCGTCGGGATTTAAAACAAATGGCAAAATGCCGACTAATGTATTAGATAAGTATATCTTCTCATTGTTGTGGTTTGCTTTGAGCGTTTCCTGGGAGATCAGTATTACATTCCGATGCAGTACTGCAGCTTTACTCTATCTCTTGGAACTTCACATTGACGATGAAACACAGAAATTGCGTCGGAATTTAATACAAAAGACACAATGCCGACTTAAGTACAAGTAGAGTAAATATTCTCATTGTTTGTAGTTTGCTTTGAGCGTTTCCTGGGAGTTCACTAATAGATTCCGATGCACTGCTACAGCTTTACTCTATCCCTTGGACATTCACATTGACGATGAAGCGGCGAAATTGCGTCGGGATTTAATGCAAAACGCACAATGCCTGCTTAATTACAAAAAGAGTATTTCTTTTTATTGTTTGTGGTTTGCTTTGAGCGTTTCCTGGGAGATCAGTATTAGATTGCGATGCACTACTGCAGCTTTACTCTATCCCTTGGACCTTCACATTGACGATGAAACACAGAAATTGCGTGGGGAATAAATACAGAAGGAACAATGCCGACTTAAGTACAAGAAGAGTAAATTTTCTCATTGTTTGTGGTATGTTTTGAGCATTCCCAGGGAGATCAGTATTAGATTCCGATGCACCACTGCAGCTTTACTCTATCCCCTGGACCTTCACATTGACGATGATACACAGAAATTGCGTCGGGATATAATGCAAAAGGCACAATGCCGTCGTGAGTACAAGAAGAATAAATCGTCTCATTGTTTGTGGCTTGATTGAGCGTTTCCTGCGAGATCAGTATTAGATTCCGATGCACTACTGTAGCTTACTCCATCCCTTGTACCTTCACATTGACGATGAGACACAGAAATAGCGTTGGGATTTAATACAAAGGACACAATGTCGATTTAAGTACAAGAAGAGTAAATGTTGTTTCTTTTGTGGTTAGCTTTGAGCGTTTCCTGGGAGATCAGTATTAGATTCCGATGCACTACTGCAGCCTTACTCTATCCCTTGGATCTTCAGATTGACGATGAAACAAAGACTTTGCGTCGGGATTCAAAACAAAAAAGGCACAATGCCGACTCAAGTAAAAGAAGAGTAAATCTTCTCATTGTTTGAGGTTTGTTTTGAGCGTTTCCTGGTGGATCAGTATTAGAATCCGATGCACTACAGTAGCTTTACTCCATCTATTGGACCTTCACATTGACGATGAAGCACAGAAATTGCGTCGGGATTTAATACATAAGGCACAATGCCGACTTAAGTACCAGAATAGTTAATTTTCTCGTAGTTTGTGGTTTTCTAGGAGCGTTTCCTGGGAGATCAGTATTAGATTCCGATGCACTACTGCAGCTTTACTCTATCATTTGGACCTTAACATTGACGATGATATACAGAAATTGCGTCGGTATTTAATGCAAAAGGCACAATACCGACTTAAGTACAAGAAGAGTATATTTTCTCATTGTTTGTGGTTTGCTTTGAGCGTTTCATGGGATATCAGTATTAGACTCCGATACACTACTGCAGCTTTACTCTATCATTTGGACCTTCACATTGACGATGATACACAGATATTGCGTCGGGATTAATTACAAAAGCACAATGCCGATTTAAGTACAAGAAGAGTAAATCGTCTCATTGTTTGTGGTTTCCTTCGAGCGTTTCCTCTGGGATCATTACTAGATTCCGATTCACTACTGCAGCTTTACGCTATCATTTGGACCTTCACGTTGACGTTCAAACACAGATTTTGCGTCGCGATTAATTACAAAAGCACAATGCCAGCTTAAGTACAAGAAGAGTAAATCGTCTCATTGTTTGTGGTTTGCTTGGAGCGTTTAATGGGAGATCAGTATGAGATTCCGATGCACTACTGCAGCTTTACTCTATCCCTTGGACGTTCACATTGACGATGAAACACAGAAATTGCGTCGGGATTTAACATAAAAGGCACAATGAAGACTTAAGTACAAGAACAGTAAATCCTCTCATTGTTCGTGGTGCACTTTGAGCGTTTCCTGGGAGATCAGTATTTGATTCCGATGCACTAATGCAGCTTTACTCTATCCATTGGAGCTTCACATTGATGATGAAACACAGAAATTGCGTCGGAATTTAATACAAAAGACACAATGCCGACTTAAGTAGAAGGAGGGTAAATATTCTCATTGTTTGTAGTTTCCTTTGAGCGTTTCCTGTGAGATCAGTATTAGATTGCGACGCACTACTGCAGCTTTACTCTATCCCTTGTCCCTTCACATTGACGATGAAACGTCGAAATTGCGACGGGATTTAATGCAAAAGGCACGATGCCTACTTAATTACAAAAAGAGTAAATCTTCCCAATGTTTGTTGTTTGTTTTGAGCGTTTTCTGGGAGATCAGTAATACATTCCGATGCACTACTGCAGCTTTACTCGATCCCTTGGACCTTCACATTGACAATGAAACACAGAAATTGAGTCGGGATTTAATACAAAATGCACAAAGTCGACTTAAGTACAAGAAGAGTAAATGTTGTTTCTTTTGTGGTTTGGTTTGAGCGTTTAGTGGTAGATCAGCATTAGATCCTGATGCACTACAGCAGGTTTACTCTATCCCTTGGTCCTACATATTACCGATGAAACAGAGAAATTGCGTCGGGGTTTAAAACAAAGGGCAAAATGTCGACTTATGTACTAGATGAGTATATCTTCTCATTGTTTGTGGTGTGTTTTAAGCGTTACCTGGGAGATCAGTATTAGTTTCCGATGCACTACCGTGGCATTACTCTATCCCTTGGACCTTCAAATTGACGCTGAAACTCAGAAGTTGCGTCGGGATTTAATACAAAAGGCGCAATGTCATCTTAAGTACAAGAAAAGTAAATATTCTTTTTGTTTGTGGTTTGCTTTGAGCGTTTCCTGGGAGATCAGTATTAGATTCCGATGCACTACTGCAGCTGTACTTTATCCCTTGGACGTTCACATTGACGATGAACACAGAAATTGCGTTGGGATTTAACATAAAAGGCACAATGCCGACTGAAGTACAAGAAGAGTAAATCGCCAAATTGTTTGTAGTTTGCTTTGAGCGTTTCCTGGGAGATCAGTACTAGATCCCGATGCACTACTGCGGCTTTACTCCATCTCTTGGACCTTCAAATTGACGATGGAACACAGAAATTGCGGAGGGATTTTATTCAAAAGGCACAATGCCGACTGAAGTACAAGAGGAGTAAATATTCCATTTTTTTGTTTGTGGTTTGCATTGAGCGATTCCTGGGAGATCAGTATTAGATTCTGATGCACCACTGGAGCGTTACACTATCCCCTGGACCTTCAGATTGACAATGAAACACAGACATTGCGTCGGGATTTAATACAGAAGGCACAATGCCGACTTAACTACAAGAAGGTTAAATATTCTCATTGTTTGTGGTTTGCTTTGAGCGTTTCCTGCGAGATCAGTATTAGTTTCCGATGTACTACTACAGCTTTATTCTATCCCTTGGACCTTCACAATGACGATGAAACACAGAAATCGCGTCGGGATTTAATCCAAAAGGCACAATGCCGACTTAACTACAAGAAGAGGAAATCTTCTCATTGTTTGTGGTTTGCTGTGAGCATTTCCAGGGAGATCTGTATCAGATTCCGATGCACTACTGCAGTTTTACTCTATCACATGGACCTTCACATTCACGACGAAACACAGAAATTGCGTCGGGATTTAATACGAAGTGCACAATGCCGACTTAAGTACAAGAAGGTTAAATCTTCTCATTGTTTGTGGTTTGCTTTGAGCGTCTCCTGCGAGACCAGTATTAGTTTCCGATGCACTACTGCAGCTTTACTCTATGCCTTGGACCTTCACAATGACGATGAAAGACAGAAAACGCGTCGGGATTTAATCCAAAAGGCACAATACCGACTTAAGTACAAAAAGAGTAAACCTTCTCATTGTTTGTGGTTTGCTTTGAGCGTTTCCTGGGAGATCAGTATTAGTTTCCGATGCACTGCTGTAGCTTTACCCTATACCTTGGACCTTAACACTGCCGATGAAACACAGAAATCGCGTCGGAATGTAATACAAAAGACACAATGCCGACTTAAGTACAAGAAGAGTAAATCTTCTCATTGTTTGTGGTTTGCTATGAGCGTTTTCTGGGAGATCAGTATTGGATTCTGATGCACTACTGCAGATTTACTCTATCCCCTGGACCTCCACATTGACGATGAAACAGAGAAATTGCGTCGGGTTTCAATACCAGATACTCAATGCCGACTTAAGTACAAGAAGAGTAAATCTTCTCATTGCTTGTGGTTAGCTTTGAGCGTTGCCTGGGAGGTCAGTATTAGATTCCAATGCACTGCAGCATTACTCTATCCCTTCGACCTTCACATTGACGATGAAACACTGAAATTGCGTCGGCATTTAATATATGAGGCACAATGCCGACTCAAGTACAAGAATAGTCAATCTTCACATTGTTCGTGGTTTGCTATGAGCGTTTCCTGGGAGATCAGTATTAGATTCCGATGCCCTACTGCAGCTTTACTCTATCCCTTGGACATTCACATTCCGACGAAACACAGAAATTGCGTCGGGATTTAATACAAAGGGCACAATGCCGACTTAAGTACAAGAAGGTTAAATCTTCTCATTGGTTGTGGTTTGCTTTGAGCGTTTACTGCGAGACCAGTATTAGTTTCCGATGCACTACTGCAGCTTTACTCTATCCCTTGGATCTTCACAATGACGATGAAACACAGAAAACGCGTCGGGATTTAATCTAAAACGCACAATACCGACTTAAGTACAAGAAGAGTAAATCCTCTCATTGTTCGTGGTTTGCTTGGAGCGTTTCCTGGGAGAACAGTATTAGATTCAGATCCACTACTGCAGATTTACTCTATCCCTTAGACCTTCTGATTGACGATAAAACACAGAAATTGCGTCGGGATTTAAAACAAAAGGCACAGTGCCGTCATAAGTACAAGAAGAGTATACCTTCTCATTGTTTGTGGTCTGCTTTGAGCGTTTCCTGGGAGATCAGTATTGGATTCCGATGCACTACTGCAGCTTTACTCTATCCCATGGACCTTCACATTGACGATGAAAGACAGAAATTGCGTCGGGATTTAATACAAAAGGCACAATGTCGACTTAAGTACACGAAGAGGGAAAATTTTCTTTTTGTTTGTGGTTTTGTGGTTTACTTTGAGCGTTTCCTGGGATTATAGTATTTGACTCGGATGCACTAGTGCAGCTTTACTCTATCCCATGCACCTTCACATTGACGATGAAACACAGAGATTGCGTCGGGATATAATGCAAAAGGCACAATGCCGACTTAAGTACAAGAAGAGTAAATGTACTCATTGTTTGTGGTTTGCTTTGAGCGTGTCCTGGGAGATGAGTATTAGATTACGATGCACTACTGCAGATTTTCTCTTTCCCTTAGACCCTCACACTGACGATGAAACACAGAAATTGCGTCGGAATTTAATACAAAATGTACCTTGCCGAGTTAAGTACGAAAGGTGTCAATCATCTCTTTGTTTGTTGTTTGCTTTGAGCGTTTCCTGGGAGATCAGTATTAGATTCCGATGCACTACTGCAGCTTTACTCTATCCCTTGGACCTTCACATTGACGATGAAACTTAGAACTTACGTCGGGATTTAATACAAAAGGCACAATGCCGATTTAAGTACAAGAAGAGTAAATCTACTGATTGTTTGTGGTTTGCTTTGAGCGTTACCTGAGAGATCAGTACTAGATTCCAGTGCACTACTGCAGCTTTACTCCATCCTTTGGACCTTCACATTGACGAAAAAACACAGAAATTGCGTCGGGAATTAACCCAAAGGGCACAATGCCGACTTAAGTACAAGATTACTAAATCTTCTCATTGTTTGTGGTTGGGTTTGGGCGTTTCCTGGGACATCAGTATTATAATCCGGTGCACTACTGCAGCTGTACTCTATCCGCTGGACCTTCTCCTTAACTATGAAACAGAGAAATTGCGTCAGGATTTAATACAAAGTGCACCATGCCGACTTAATTACAAGAAGGGTAAATCTTCCCATTGTTTGAGGTTTCTTTTGAAGGTTTCCTGGGAGATCAGTACTAGATTCGGAAGCGCTACTGCAGCTTCACTCTATCCCTAGGTCCTTCACACTGACGATGAAACACAAAAATTGCATCGGGATTTAATACAAAAGGCACAATGCCGACTTATGTACAAGAAGAGTCAATCTTCTTATTGTTTGTGGTTTCCTTTGAGCGCTCCCTGGGAGATCAGTACTAGATTCCGAAGCACTAATGCAGCTTTACTCTACCCCATGGACTTTCACATTGACGAAGAAAGACAGAAATTGCGTCGCGATTTAATACAAAGGGCACAATGCGGACTTAAGTACAAGTAGAGTAAATATTCTCATTGAATGTGGTTTGATTTGAGCGTTCCTGGGAGATCAGTATTAGATTCCGATGCACTACTGCAGCTTTACTCTATCCCTTGGACCATCACATTGACAATGAAACACAGAAATTGCGTCGGGATTCAATACAAAAGGCACAATGCCGATTTAAGTACAAGAAGAGTAAATCTACTCATTGTTCGTGGTTTGCTTCGAGCGTTTCCTGGGAGATCAGTACTAGATTCCGACGCACTACTGCAGCTTTACTCTATACCTTGGACCTTCACATTGACAATGAAACACAGAAATTGCGTCGGGATTTTATACAAAAGGCACAATGTCGACTTAAGTACAAGAAGAGTAAATATTATTTTGTTTGTGGTTTACTTTGAGCGTTTCCTTTGAGATCAGTATTAGACTCGGATGCACTAGGTCAGCTTTCCTCTATCCCTTGGACCTTCACATTGACGATGAAACACAGAGATTGAGTCGGGATTTAATATAAAAGGCAAAATGCCGAATTAAGTACTAGAGGAGTAAATCTTCTAATTGTTCGTGGATTGCTTTGAGCGTTTCCTGGGAGATCAGTATTACATTCCGATGCACTACTGCAGCTTTACTCTATCCCTTGGACCTTCACAGTGATGATGAAACACAGAAATTGCTTCGGGATTTAATACAAAAGGCACAATGCCGACTTAAGTACAAGAAGAGTATATCTTCTCGTTGTTTGTGGTTTGTTTTCAGCGTTTCCTCGGGTATCAGTATTAGATTCCGATGCACTACTGCAGCTTTACTCTATACCTTGCACCTTCACAATGACGATGAAACACAGAAATGGCGTCGGGATGTAATACTAAAGGCACAATGCCGACATAAGTACTGGAAGAGTAAATCTTCTCATTGTTTGTGGTTTGCTCTGAGCGTTTCCTGGGAGATCAGTACTAGATTCCAGTGCACTACTGCAGCTTTAATCTTTCCCTAGGCCTTCACATTCACGATGAAACACAGAAATATGCGTCGGGATTTAACCAAAAGGCACAAGGAGGACTGTGGTACAAATAGAGTCAATCTTCTCATTGTTTGAGATTTGTGTTGAGCGTATCCTGGGAGATCAGCATTTGATTCCGATGCACTACCGCAGCTATACTCAATCCCTTGAACCTTCACATTGTCGATGAAGCACAGAAATGGCGTCGGGATTTAATACAAGAGGCACAATGCCGACTTAAGTACAAGAAGGCTAAATCTTCTCATTGTTTGTGGTTTGGTTTGGGCGTTTCCTGGGACATCAGTATTACATTCCGATGCACTACTGCAGCTTTACACTATCTCCTGGACCTTCTCCTTCACGATGAAACAGAGAAATTGCGTCGGGATTTAATACAAAATGCACAATGCGACTAAAGTACAAGAAGAGTAACTCTTCTCATTGTTTGTGGTTTCCTTTGAAGATTTCCTGGGAGATCAGTACCAGATTCCGAAGCACTACTGCAGCTTTACTCTATCACTAGGACCTTCACATTGACGATGAAACACAGAAATGGCGTCGGGATGTAATACAAAAGGCACAATGCCGACTAAAGTACAAGTTGAGTATATCCTCTCATTGATTGTGGTTGGCTTTGAGCGTTTCCTGGGAGATCAGCAATAGATTCCGATGGACTACTGCAGCTTTTCTCTATCCCTTGGTCCTTCACATTGACGATGAAACACAGAGATTGCGTCGGGATATAATACTAAAGGCACAATGCCGAATTAAGTTCAAGAAGAGTAAACTTTCTCATTGTTTCTGGTTTGCTTTGAGCGTTTCCTGGGAGATCAGAATTAGATTCCGATGCACTATTGCAGCATTACTCTATCCCTTGGACCTTCACATTGACGATGAAACACAGAAATAGCGTCGGGATTTAATACAAAAGGCACAATGCCAACTTAACTACAAGAAGAGTAAATCTCCTCATTGTTCGCGGTTTGCTTCGAGCGTTTCCTGGGAGATCAGTACTAGATTCCGATGCACTACTGCAGCTTTACTCCAGACCTTGGACCTTCACATTGACGATGAAACACAGAAATTGCGTCGGGATTTTATACAAAAGGCACAATGCCGACTTAAGTACAAGAAGAGTATATCTTCTCGTTGTTTGTGGTTTGCTTTCAGCGGTTCCTCGGCGATCAGTATTAGATTCCAATGCACTACTGCAGCTTTACTCTATACCTTGCACCGTCATAATGACGATGAAACACAGAAATGGCGTCGGGATGTAATACTAAAGGCACAATGCCGACATAAGTACTGGAAGAGTAAATCTTTTCATTGTTTGTGGTTTTGATCTGAGCGTTTCCTGGGAGTTCAGTACTAGATTCCAGTGCACTACTGCAGCTTTAATCTATCCCTACTCCTTCACATTCACGATGAAACACAGGAATATTCGTCGGGATTTATACAAAAGGCACAAGGAGGATGGAAGTACAAATAGAGTCAATCTTCTGATCGTTTGAGGTTTGCGTTGAGCGTTTCCTGGGAGATCAGCATTAGATTCCGATGCACTACCGCAGCTGTACTCAATCCCTTGAACCTTCACATTGACGATGAAACTAAGAAATTGCGTCGGTATCTAATACAAAAGGGACAATGCCAACATAAGTACAAGAAGAGTAAATCTTCTAATAGTTTGTGGTTTGCTTTTAGCGTTTCCTGGGGGATAGGTATTAGATTCCGATGTACTACTGCAGCATTACTCTATCCCTTGGACCTTCACATTGACGAAGAACCATAGAAATTGCGTCGGGATGTAACACAAAAGGCGCAATGCCGACTTAAGTACAAGAAGAGTAAATCTTCTGATTGTTTGTGGTTCGCTTTGAGCGCTTCGAGGGAGATCAGTACTAGATTCCGAAGCACTACTGCAGCTTTACTCTATTCCTAGGACCTTCACATTGTCGAAGAAGCACAGAAATGGCGTCAGGATTTAATACAAAAGGCACAATGCCGACTTAAGTACAAGAAGAATAAATCTTCTCATTGTTGTGGTTTGGTTTGGGCGTTTCCAGGGACATCAGTATTACATTCCGATGCACTACTGCAGCTTTGCTCTATCCCTTGAACCTTCACATTGACGATGAAACTCAGAATTTCCGTCGGGATTTAATACAAAAGGCACAATGCCGACTTAAGTACAGGAAGAGGAAATCTTCACATTGTTCGTGGTTTGCTTTGGGCGTTTCCTGGGAGATCAGTATTAGAATCCGATGCACTTCTGCAGCTTCAATCTCTCCCTTGGCCCTTCACCTTGGCGATGAAACAGAGAAATTGCGTCGGGATTTAATACAAAATGCACAGTGGTTACTTAAGTACAAAAAGAGTCAATCTTCTCATTGTTTGTGGTTTGCTCTGAGCGTTTCCTGGGAGATCAGTACTAGATTTCAGTGCACTACTGCAGCTTTAATCTATCCCTAGGCCTTCACATTCACGATGAAACACAGAAATATTCGTCGGGATTTATACAAAAGGCACAAGGAGGATTGAAATACATATAGAGTCAATCTTCTCATCGTTTGAGGTTTGCGTTGAGCGTTTCCTGGGAGATCAGCATTAGATTCCGATGCACTACCGCAGCTATACTCAATCCCTTGAACCTTCACATTGACGATGAAACTCAGATATTGCGTCGGGATTTAATACAAAAGGCACAATGCCAACATAAGTACAAGAAAAGTAAATTTTCTAATAGTTTGTGGTTTGCTTTTAGCGTTTCCTGGGGGATCAATATTAGGTTCCGATGCACTACTGCAGCTTTACTCTACCCCTTTGACCTTCACATTGACGAAGAAACATAGAAATTGCGTCGGGATGTAATACAAAAGGCACAATGAAGACTTAAGTACAAGCAGACTAAATCTTCTCATTGTTTGTTGTTTGGTTTTGGCGCTTGCTGGGACAACAGTATTAGATTCCGATGCACTTCTGCAGCTTTACTCTTTCCCTTGGACCTTTACATTGACGATGAAACACAGAAATTGCGTCCGGATTTAATACAAATGGAACAATGCCGACTTAAGTTCAAGAAGAGTAAAACTTCTCATTGTTTCTGGTTTGCTTTGAGTGTTTCCTGGGAGATCAGTATTACATTCCGGTGCACTACTGCTGTTTTACTCTATCCATTGGATCTTCAGATTGACGATGAAACACAGAAATTGCGTAGGGATATAAAACAAAAGTCTCAATGGCGACTTAAGTACAAGAAGAGTAAATCTTCTCATTTTTTGTGGTTTGCTTTGAGCGTTTCCTGGGAGATCAGTATTAGATTCCGATGCACTGAAGAAGCTTTACTCTATCCCTTGGACCTTCAGATTGACGATGAAACACAGAAATTGCTTCGGGATTTTAAACAAAAGGCACAACGCCGACTTAAGTGCCAGAAGAGTATATCCTGTCATTGTTTGTGGTTTGCTTTGAGCGTTTTCTGGGAGATCAGTATTAGATTCCGATTCACTATTGCAGCTTTACTCTATCCCTTGGACCTTCACATTGACGATGAAACACAGTGATTGCGTCGGGATTTAATTCAAAAGGCACAAGGCCGACTGAAGCACAAAAAGAGTCAATCTTCTCATTGTTTGTGGTGTGCTTTGAGCGCTTCGTGGGAGATCAGCATTAGACTCCGTTGCACTACTGCTGCCATACTCTATGCCCCGAACCTTCACATTGACGATGAAACTCAGAAATTGCGTCGGGATTTAATACAAAAAGCACAATGCCGACTTAAGTACAAGAAGAAGAAATCCTCTCATTGTTTGTGGTTAGCTTTGAGCGTTTCCTGGGTGATCAGTATTAGATTCCGATGCACTTCTGCAGCTTTACTCTATCCCTTGGACCTTTACATAGACGATGAAACATAGAAATTGCGTCGGGATTTAATACAAAATGCACAATGCCGTCTTAAGTACAAGAAGGGTAAATCTTCTCATTGTTCATGGTTTGCTTTGAGCGTTTCCCGGGAAATCAGCATTTGATTCCGATGCGCTACTGCAGCTTTACTCTATCCCTTGAACCTTCACATTGACGATGAAACTCAGAAATTGCGTCGGCATTTAATACAAAAGGCACATTGCCGGCTTAAGTACAAGAAGAGTAAATATCCTTTTAGTTTGTGGTTTGCTTTCAGCGTTTCCTGGGAGATCAGTATTAGATTCCGATACACTACTGCAGCTTTACTCATTCCCTTGGACCTTCACATTGACGATGAAACACAGAAATCGAGTCGCGATTTAATGTAAAAGGCACAATGCCGACTTAATTACAAGAATAGTAAATCTGATCATTGTTTGTGGTTTGTTTGAGCGTTTCCTGGGAAATCTGTATTAGTATCCGATGCACTACTGCAGCTTTACTCTATCCCATGGACCTTCACATTGACGATGAAACACAGCGATACCGTCAGGATTTATTACAAAAGTCACAATGGAGAATTACGTTCATGAAGAGTCAACCTTCTCATTGTTTGTGGTTTGCTTTGAGTGTTACCTGGGAGATCAGTATTAGATTCCGATGGAATACTGCAGCTTTACTCTATCCCTAGGACCTTCAGATTGACGATGAAAGACAGACATTGTGACGGGATTTAAAACAAACGGCACAATGGCGCCTTAAGTACAAGAAGAGTAAATCTTCTCATAGTTTGAGGTTTGCTTTGAGCGTTTCCTGGGAGATCGGTATTAGATTCCGATGCACTACTGCAGCTTTACTTTATCCCTAGGACCTGAACATAGACGTAGAAACACAGAGATTGCGTCGGGATTTAATGCAAAAGGCGCAAGGCTGACTGAAGCACAAAAAGAGTCATTCTACTCATTGTTTGTGGTTTGCTTTGAGCGTTTCGTGGGAGATCAGCATTAGACTCCGTTGCACTACTGCAGCCCCATTCCATGCCCTGTACCTTCACATTGACGATCAAACTCAGAAATATGCGTCGGAATTTAATACTAATGGCACAATGCCGACTTAAGTACAAGAAGAGGAAATCTTGTCATTGTTTGTGGTTTGCTTTTGCCGTTTCCTGGGAGATCAGTATTAGATTCCGATGCACCACAGCAGCATTACTCAATCCCTTGGACCTTCGCATTGACGATGAAACATAGAAATTGCGTCGGCATTTAATACAAATGGCACAATGCCGACTTAAGTACTCGTACAAGAAGAGTAAATCATCTCATTGTTTGTAGTTTGCTTTGAGCGTTTCCTCGGAGATTGGTATTAGATACCGATGCACTACTGCAGCTCTACTCTATCCCTTGGACTTTCACATTGACGATGAAACACAGAAATTGCGTCGGGATTTAACCCAAAAGGCACAATGCAGACTTTAGTACAAGAACAGTAAATCTTCTTGTTGTTTGCGGTTTGGTTTGAGCGTTTCCTGGGACCTCAGTACTAGATTCCGATGCACTACTACTGCATTACTCTATACCTTGTACCCTCACATTGACGATGAAACACAGGAACTGCGTCGGGATTTAATACAAAAGGCACAATGCCGACTTAAATACAAGAAGAGTAAATCTTCTCATCGTTTTGTGGTTTGCTCTGAGCGTTTCCTGGGAGATCAGTACTAAATTCCATTGCACTACTGCTGCTTTACTCTATCCCTTGGACCTTCACTTTGACGATGAAACACAGAATTTGCGTCGGGATTTAATACAAATGACACAGTGCCGATTTAAGTACAATAAGGTTAAATCTTCTGATTGTTTGTGGTTTGCTTTGTGCGTTTCCTGGGAGATCAGAATTAGATTCCGACGCACTTCTGCAGCTTTATTCATTTCCTTGGGCCTTCAGATTGACGATGAAACACAGAAATTGCGTCGCGATTAAATGTAAAAGGCACAATGCCGACTTAAGTACAAGAATAGTAAAGCTTCTCATTGCTCGTGGTTTGTTTGAGCGTTTCCTGGGAGATCAGTATTAGATTCCGATGCACAACTGCAGCTTTACTCTATGCCTTGAACATTCACATAGACGATGAAACTCAGAAATAGAGTCGGGATTTATTACAAAGGGCACATTGCCGTCCTAAGTTCAAGAAGAGTAAATATTCTTCTAGTTAGTGGTTTGCTTTAAGCGTTTCCTGGGAGATCAGTATTAGATTCCGATGCACTACTGCAGCTTTACTCATTCCCTTGGACCTTCACATTGACGATGAGACACAGAACTTGCGTCGGGATTTAATACAAAAGGCACAATGGCGACATAAGTAAAGTAAGGTTACATCATCTCATTGTTTGTGGTTAGCTTTGAGCGTGCCCTGGGAGATCAGTATTAGTTTCCGATGCACTTCTGCAGCTTTATTCTATTCCTTGGACTTTCACATTGACGTTGAAACACAGAAATTGCGTCTTGATGTAATAGAAAAGGCTCAATGCCGTCTTAAGTACAAGAAGAGTAAATCTTCTCATTGTTCATGGTTTGCTTTGAGCGTTTCCTGGGAGATCAGCATTAGATTCCGATGCACTACTGCAGCTTTACTCTATCCCTTGGACCTTCACATTGACGATGAAACACAGAGATACCGTCGGGATTTATTACAAAAGCACAATCGCGACTTAAGTACAAGAAGAATAATCTTCTCATTGTTTGTGGTTTGCTTTGAGCGTTTCTAGTGAGTTCAATATTAGATTCTGATGCACTACTGCAGCTTTACTCATTCCCTTGGACCTTCACATTGACGATGAAACGCAGAAATTGCGTCGGGATTTAAAACAAAAGGCACAATGCCGACTTAAGTACAAGAAAAGTAAATCTACTCATTGTTTGTAGTATGCTTTGAGCGTTTCCAGGGAGCTTAGTATTAGATTTCAATGCACTACTGCAGCTTTACTCTATCCTTGGAGCCTCACATTGATGATGAAACACAGATATTGCGTCGGGATTTAACACAAAAGGCACAATGCCGACTTAAGTACAAGAAGAATAAATCCTCTCATTGTTTTGTGGTTTGTTCTGAGCGTTTCCTGGGAGATCAGTACTAGATTCCATTGCACTACTGCATCTTTACTCTATCCCTTGGACCTTCACATTGACGTGAAACACAGAAATATGCGTCATTATTTAATACAAAAAGCACATGGACGACTGAAGTAGAAAATGAGTCAATGTTCTCATTGTTGTTGGTTTGCTTTGAGCGTTTCCTGGGACATTAGTACTAGACTCCGATGCACTACTGCAGCTTTACTCTATCCCTTGGACCCTCACATTGACGGTGAAACACAGAAATTGCGTCGGGATTTAATACAAAAGGTACAATGCCGACTTTAGTACAAGAAGAGTAAATCTTCTCATTGTTCATGGTTTGCTTTGAGCGTTTCCTGGGAGATCAGCTTTAGAGTCCGATGCACTACTGCAGCTTTACTCTATCCCTAGGACCTTCACATTGACGATGAAACTCAGAAATTGCGTCGGGATTTAATACAAAAGGCACAATGCCGACATAAGTACAAGAATAGTAAATCTTCACATTGTTCGTGGTTTGTTTGAGCGTTTCCTGGGAGATCAGTATTAGATTCCGATGCACTACTGCAGCTTTACTCTGTCCCTTGGACCTTCAGATTGACCATGAAACACAGAAATTGCATCGTTAATGAATACAAAAGGCACAATGCCGACGTAAGTACAAGAAAAGTGAATCCTCTACGAGCTTGTGCTTTGAGTGGCTCCTGGGAGACCAATATTGGATTCCGATGCACCATTGCAGGTTTACTATATCCCTTGGACTGTCACATTGACCATGAAACACAGAAACTATATCGGGATTGGATACAAAATGCACAATGCCGACTTAAGTACGAGAACAGTGAATCTTCTAAGAATTTGAGATTTGAGAGGCTCCTGGGAGACCAGTATTAGATTCCGTCGCACCAGAGCAGGTTTACTGTATCCCTTGCACCTTCACAATGACCTTACACCACAGAAACTGCATCGGGATTGAATTAATAGAGACAATGCCAACTTAAGTACAAGAAGAGAGAATCTTCTAAGAATTTGGGCTTTGAGCGGCTCCTGGGAGACCAGTCATAGATTCCGATGCACCAGTGCAGGTTTACTGTATCCCCTGGACCGTCAACTTGTCCATGAAACTCAGAAATTGCATCGTGATCGAATACAAAAGGCACAATGCTGACTTAAGTACAAGAAGAATGAATCTTCTAAGAGTTTGTGCTTTGAGCGGCTCCTTGGGACACCAGTATTAGATTCCGATGCACTGGTGCTGGTTTACTGTATACCTTGGACCTTCACATTGACCAAGAAACACAGAAATTGCATCGGGATTGAATACAAAAGGCACAATGCTGACTTAAGTACAAGAACAGTGAATCTTCTAAGAGTTTGTGTTTTGAGTGGCTCCTGGAAGACCAGTTATAGATTCCGATGCACCAGAGCAGGTTTACTGTATCCCTTGGACCTTCACATCGATCATGAAACATAGATATTGTATCGGGATTGAATACAAAAGGGACAATGGCAACTTAAGTACAAGAAGAGTGAATCTTCTAAAAATTTGTACTTTCAGCGGATCCTGGGAGACCTGTATTAGACTCCGATGTACCAATGCAGGTTTACTGTATCACTTGGACCTTTACATTGACCATGAAACGCAGATATTGCTTCGGGATTGAATACAAAAGGGACAATGCCGACATATGTACAAGAAGAGTGAATCTTCTAAGATTTTGTGCTTTAAGCAGCTCCTTGGGAACAGTATTAGATTCCGATGCACCAGTGCACGTTTCATGTATCCCTTGGACCTTCAACTTGACCATGAATCACTGAAATTGCATCGGAATTGAATACAAAAGGGACAATGCCAACTTAAGTACAAGAAGATTGAATCGTCTAAGAGTTTGTGCTTTGAGCGGCCCCTGGGAGACCTGTATTGGATTCCGATACACCAGTGCAGGTTTACTGTATCTCTTGAACATTCACATTGACCATGTAAAACAGATATTGTATCGGGATTGGATACAAAATGCACAATGGCGACATAAGAACAGTGAATCTTATAGGTGTTTGAGTTTTGAGATGTTCCTGGCAGGCCAGTATTAGATCCGATGCACCAGTGCAGGTTTACTGTAACCCGTGGACCTTCACATTGACCATGAATCACAAAAATTGCATCGGGATTGAATTCAATAGGGACAATGCCAACTGAAGTACAAGAGGAGTGAATCTTCTAAGAGTTTGTGCTTTGAGCGGCTCCTGGGAGTCCCGTACTAGATTCCGATGCACCAGTGTAGGTTTACTGTATTACTTTGACATGCAAATGGACCATGAAAAGCGTTAATCCCCTCTGGATTGAATACAAATAGGACAATGCCGACTTAAGTACAAGAAGAGTGAATATTCTAAGAGTTTGTGCATTTAGCGGCTCCTCGGAGACCAGTATTAGATTCCGATGCACCAGTGCAGGTTTACTGTATCCCTTTGTACCTTCACATTGACAATGAGACACAGAAATCGCATCGGGAATGATTACAAACGGGACAATGCCGACGTAAGTACAAGTAAAGTGAATCCTCTACGAGCTTGTGCTTTGAGCGGCTCCTGGGAGACCAGTACGAGATTCCGATGCACCAGCGCAGGTTTACTGTATTCCTTGGATTTTCACATTGACCATGAAACATAGAAATTGCATCGGGATTGAATACAAAAGCGACAATGCCGACTGAAGTACAAGAAGAGTCAATCTTCTAAGAGTTTGTTCTTTGTGAGGCTCCTGGGAGACCTGTATTAGATTCCGATGCACCAGAGCAGATTAACTGTATCCCTTGGACTTTCACATTGACCATGAAACACTGAAATTGCATCGGGATTGAATAGAAAATGCACAGTGCCGACTTAAGTACAAGAAGAGTGAATCTTCTAAGAGTTTGTGCTTTGAGCGGCTCCTGGGAGACAAGTATTAGATTCCGATGCACCAGTGCAGGTTTACTGTATCACTTGGACCATCACATTGACCATGACACACAGACATTTCATCGGGATTGAATACAAAAGGGACAATGCCGAATTAAGTACAAGAAGAGTGAATCTTCTAAGAGTTTGTTCTTTGAGAGGCCCCTGGGAGACCTGTATTAGATTCCGATGCACCAGAGCAGATTAACTGTATCCCTTGGACCTTCACGTTGACCATGAAACACAGAAATTGCATCGGGATTGAATACAAAATGCACAATGCCGACTTAAGTACAAGAAGAGTGAATCTTCTAAACGTTTGTACTTTGAGCGGCTCCTTGGAGACCAGTATTAGATTCCGATGAATGAGTGGAGGTTCACTGTATCACTTGGACCTCCACGTTGACCATGAAACACAGAAATTGCATTGGCATTGAATACAAAATGGACAAAGCCGACTTAAGTACAAGAAGAGTGAATCTTCTAAGAGGTTGTGGTTTGAGTGGCTCCTGGAAGACCAATATTAGATCCCGATGCTCCAGAGCAGGTTAACTGTATCCCTTGGACATTCACATTGACCATGAAACATAGATATTGTATCGGGATTCAATACAAAAGGGACAATGCCAACTTAAGTACAAGAAGAGTGAATCTTCTAAGAGTTTGTTCTTTGAGCGGCTCCTGGGAGACCAGTATTAGATTCCGATGTACCAGTGCAGGTTTACTATATTGCTTGGACCTTTACATTGACCATGAAACGCAGAAATTGCTTCGGGATTGAATACAACAGGGACAATACCGACTTATGTACAAGAAGAGTGAATCTTCTAAGATTTTGTGCTTTGAGCGGCTCCTGGGGAACAGTATTAGATTCCGATGCACCAGTGCACGTTTAATGCATCCCTTGGACCTTTACATTGACCATGAAACACATAAATTGCATCGGGAATGAATACAAAAGGCACAATGCCGACTTAAGTGCAAGAAGAGTGAATCCTCTACGAGTTTGTGCTTTGAGCGACTCCTGGCAGACCAGTATGAGATTCCGATGCACCAGTGCAAGTTCACTGTATTCCTTCGACCTTAGCATTGACCATGAAACATAGAAATTGCATCGGAATTTAATTCAAAAGGGACATTGCCAACTTAAGTACAAGAAGAGTGAATCTTCTAAGAGTTTGTGCTTTGAGCGGCTCCTGGGAGACCAGTATTTAATTCCGATGCACCAGTGCCGCTCTACTGTATCCATTGGACCTTCACATTGACCATGAGACAAAGAAATTGCATAGGGATTGAATACAAAATGAAAAATGCCGACTTAAGTACAAGAAGAGTGAATCTTCTAAGAGTTTCTGCTATGAGCAGCTCCTGGGAGGCCAGTAATAGATTCCGAAGCACCAGTGCACGTTTACTGTATCTTTTGAACCTTCACATTGACCATGTAACACAGAAATTGCATCGGGAATGTAAACAAAAGGTATAATGCCGACTTATATACAAGAAGAGTGAACCCTCTACGAGTTTGTGCTTTGAGCGGCTCCTGGGAGACCAGTATGAGATTCCGATGCAATAGTGCAAGTTCACAGTATTCCTTGGACTTTCAGATTAACCATGAAACATAGAAATTGCATCGGGATTGAATACAAAAGGCACAATGCTGTCTTAAGTACAAGAAGAGTGAAACTTCGAAGAGTTTGGGCTTTGAGCGGCTCCTGGAAGACCAGTATTGGACTCCGATGCACCAGTGCAGGTTAACTGTATCCCTTGGACATTCACAGTGACCATGAAACACAGAAATTGCATTGGGATTGAATACAAAAGGGACAATCCCAACTGAAGTACAAGAAGAGTGAATCTTCTAAGAGTTTGTGCTTTGAGCGGCTCCTGGGACACCAGTATTAGATTCCGATGCACCAGTGCAGGTTTACTGTATCACTGTGAGATTCAAATGGACCATGAAACACAGTAATCCCATCTGGATTGAATACAAAAGGAACAATGCCGACTTAAGTACAAGAAGAGTGAATATTCTAAGAGTTTGTGTTTTAGCGGCTCTTCGGAGACCAGTATTAGATTACGATGCACCAGTGCAGGTTTACTGTATCCCTTTGTACCTTCACATTGACAATGAGACACAGAAATTGCATCGGGAATGAATACAAACGGGACAATGCCGACGTAAGTACAGGAAAATTGAATCCTCCACGAGTTTGTGCTTTGAGCGGCTGCTGGGAGACCAGTATTGGATTCTGTTGCACCACTGCAGGTTTACTGTATCCCTTGGACAGTCACATTGACCATGAAACACAGAAATTGTATCGGGATTGGATACAAAATGCACAATGCCGACTTAAGTACAAGAACAGTGAATCTTCTAAGAATTTGAGATTTGAGAGACTCCTGGCAGACCAGTACTTGATTCCGATGCACCAGTGCTTGTTTACTGTATCGCTTGGACCTTCACATTTATCATGAAACACAGAAATTGCATCGCTAGTGAAAGCAAAAGGCACATTGGCAACTTAAGTACAAGAAGAGTAAGTCTTCTATGAGTTTGTGGTTTGAGGGGCTTCTGGGAGACCAGTATTAGAATCCGATGTACCAGTGCTCGTTTACTGTATCCCTTGGACCTTCACATTGACCATGATCCACAGAAACTGCATCGGGATTGAATTAAAAGAAACAAAGCCGTCTTAAGTACAAGGAGAGAGAATCTTCTAAGAATTTCGGCTTTGAGCGGCTCCTGGGAGATCAGTAATAGATTCCGATGCACCGGTGCAGGTTTACTGTATCCCTTGGACCTTCAACTTGACCATGAAGCACTGAAATTGCATCGGCATTGAATACAAAAGGGACAAAAACAACTTAAGTAAAAGAAGAGTGAATCTTCTTGGAGTTTGTGCTTTGAGTGGCTCCTGGAAGACCAGTATTAGATTCCGATGCACCAGAGCAGGTTTACTGTATCCCTTGGACCTTCACATTGACCATGAAACACAGAAATTGCATCGGGAGTCGATGCAATCCAATCTGGATTGAATACAATAGGGACAATGCCGACTTAAGTACAAGAAGAGTGAATATTCTAAGGGTTTGTGATTTTAGCGGCTCCTCGGAATCGAGTATGAGATTCCGATGCACCAGTGCAGGTTTACTGTATCCCTTTGTACCATCACATTGACAATGAG
Source organism: Schistocerca piceifrons (assembly GCF_021461385.2). NCBI lineage: Eukaryota > Metazoa > Arthropoda > Insecta > Orthoptera > Acrididae > Schistocerca > Schistocerca piceifrons. The sequence continues at coordinate 953,923,212 of NC_060149.1, read as the reverse complement.
ACACAGAAATTGCATCGGGAATGAATACAAACGGGACAATGCCGACGTAAGTACAAGAGAAGTGAATCCTCTACGAGCTTGTGCTTTGAGCGGCTCCTGCACCAGTGCATTTTTAGTGTATCCCATTTACAATCATTTTGACCATTAAACACAGAAATTGAATCACGATGTGATAAAAAATGCACAATTCCGACTTAAGTACAGGAACAGTTAATCTTCTAAGATCTTGAGCTTTGAGAGGCTCCTGACAGACCAGTATTAGATTCCGATGCACCAGTGCAGGTATACTGTATCCATTGGACCTTCACATTGACCATGAAAGAAAGAAATTGCATAGGGATTGAATACAAAATGCACAATGCCGACTTAAGTACAAGAAGAGTGAATCTTCTAAGAGTTTGTGCATCGAGCAGCTCCTGGGTGGCCAGTAATAGATTCCGAAGCACCAGTGCACGTTTACTGTATCTTTTGGACATTCACATTGACCATGTAACACAGAAATTGCATCGGGAATGAATGCAAAAGGCACAATGCCGACTTAAGTACAAGAAGAGTCAATCTTCTAAGAGTTTGTTCTTTGAGAGGCTCCTGGGAGACCTGTATTAGATTCCGATGCACCAGAGCAGATTAACTGTATCCCTTGGACTTTCACATTGACCATGAAACACTGAAATTGCATCGGGATTGAATAGAAAATGCACAGTGCCGACTTAAGTACAAGAAGAGTGAATCTTCTAAGAGTTTGTGCTTTGAGCGGCTCCTGGGAGACAAGTATTAGATTCCGATGCACCAGTGCAGGTTTACTGTATCACTTGGACCATCACATTGACCATGACACACAGACATTCCATCGGGTTGAATACAAAAGGGACAATGCCGAATTAAGTACAAGAAGAGTGAATCTTCTAAGAGTTTGTTCTTTGAGAGGCCCCTGGGAGACCTGTATTAGATTCCGATGCACCAGAGCAGATTAACTGTATCCCTTGGACCTTCACGTTGACCATGAAACACAGAAATTGCATCGGGATTGAATACAAAATGCACAATGCCGACTTAAGTACAAGAAGAGTGAATCTTCTAAACGTTTGTACTTTGAGCGGCTCCTTGGAGACCAGTATTAGATTCCGATGAATGAGTGGAGGTTCACTGTATCCCTTGGACCTCCACGTTGACCATGAAACACAGAAATTGCATTGGCATTGAATACAAAATGGACAAAGCCGACTTAAGTACAAGAAGAGTGAATCTTCTAAGAGGTTGTGCTTTGAGTGGCTCCTGGAAGACCAATATTAGATCCCGATGCTCCAGAGCAGGTTAACTGTATCCCTTGGACATTCACATTGACCATGAAACATAGATATTGTATCGGGATTCAATACAAAAGGGACAATGCCAACTTAAGTACAAGAAGAGTGAATCTTCTAAGAGTTTGTTCTTTGAGCGGCTCCTGGGAGACCAGTATTAGATTCCGATGTACCAGTGCAGGTTTACTATATTGCTTGGACCTTTACAATGACCATGAAACGCAGAAATTGCTTCGGGATTGAATGCAAAAGGGACAATACCGACTTATGTACAAGAAGAGTGAATCTTCTAAGATTTTGTGCTTTGAGCGGCTCCTGGGGAACAGTATTAGATTCCGATGCACCAGTGCACGTTTAATGCATCCCTTGGACCTTTACATTGACCATGAAACACATAAATTGCATCGGGAATGAATACAAAAGGCACAATGCCGACTTAAGTACAAGAAGAGTGAATCCTCTACGAGTTTGTGCTTTGAGCGGCTCCTGGCAGACCACTATGAGATTCCGATGCACCAGTGCAAGTTCACTGTATTCCTTCGACCTTAGCATTGACCATGACACATAGAAATTGCATCGGAATTTAATTCAAACGGGACATTGCCAACTTAAGTACAAGAAGAGTGAATCTTCTAAGAGTTTGTGCTTTGAGCGGCTCCTGGAAGACCAGTATTTAATTCCGATGCACCAGTGCCGCTCTACTGTATCCATTGGACCTTCACATTGACCATGAGACAAAGAAATTGCATAGGGATTGAATACAAAATGAAAAATGCCGACTTAAGTACAAGAAGAGTGAATATTCTAAGGGTTTGTGCTTTGAGCGGCTCTTGGGACGCCAGTATTAGATTCCGATGCACCACTGCAGGTTTACTGTATCACTGTGACATTCAAATGGACCATGAAGCACAGTAATCCCATTTGGATTGAATACAAAAGGGACAATGCCGACTTAAGTACAAGAAGAGTGAATCTTCTAAGAGTTTGTGCTTTGAGCGGCTCCTGGGAGACCAGTATTAGATTCCGATGCACCGGTGCAGGTTCACTGTATCCCTTGGGGCTTTACATTGATCATGAAACACAGAAATTGCATCGGGATTGAATACAAAACACACAATGACGACTTTAGTACAAGAAGAGTGAAACTTCTAAGAGTTTGTGCTTTGAGCGGCTCCTGGGACACCAGTATTAGAATCCGATGCACCAGTGCAGGTTTATTATATCACTGTGACATTCAAATGGACCATGAAACACAGTAATCCCATCTGGATTGAATACAAAAAGGACAATGCCGACTTAAGTACAAGAAGAGTGAATATTCTAAGAGTTTGTGTTTTAGCGGCTCCTCGGAGACCAGTATTAGATTACGATGCACCAGTGCAGGTTTACTGTATCCCTTTGTACCTTCACATTGACAATGAGACACAGAAATTGCATCGGGAATGAATACAAACGGGACAATGCCGACGTAAGTACAGGAAAAGTGAATCCTCCACGAGTTTGTGCTTTGAGCGGCTCCTGGGAGACCAGTATTGGATTCCGTTGCACCACTGCAGGTTTACTGTATCCCTTGGACAGTCACATTGACCATGAAACACAGAAATTGTATCGGGATTGGATACAAAATGCATAATGCCGACTTAAGTACAAGAACAGTGAATCTTCTAAGAATTTGAGATTTGAGAGACTCCTGGCAGACCAGTACTTGATTCCGATGCACCAGTGCTGGTTTACTGTATCGCTTGGACCTTCACATTTATCATGAAACACAGAAATTGCATCGCTAGTGAAAGCAAAAGGCACATTGGCAACTTAAGTACAAGAAGAGTAAGTCTTCTATGAGATTGTGGTTTGGGGGGCTTCTGGGAGACCAGTATTAGAATCCGATGTACCAGTGCTCGTTTACTGTATCCCTTGGACCTTCACATTGACCATGATCCACAGAAACTGCATCGGGATTGAATTAAAAGAAACAAAGCCGTCTTAAGTACAAGGAGAGAGAATCTTCTAAGAATTTGGGCTTTGAGCGGCTCCTGGGAGATCAGTAATAGGTTCCGATGCACCGGTGCAGGTTTACTGTATCACTTGGACCTTCAACTTGACCATGAAGCACTGAAATTGCATCGGCATTGAATACAAAAGGGACAAAAACAACTTAAGTAAAAGAAGAGTGAATCTTCTAGGAGTTTGTGCTTTGAGTGGCTCCTGGAAGACCAGTACTAGATTCCGATGCACCAGATCAGGTTTACTGTATCCCTTGGACCTTCACATTGACCATGAAACACAGAAATTGCATCGGGAGTGGATGCAATCCGATCTGGATTGAATACAATAGGGACAATGCCGACTTAAGTACAAGAAGAGTGAATATTTTAAGGGTTTGTGCTTTTAGCGGCTCCTCGGAATCGAGTATGAGTTTCCGATGCACCAGTGCAGGTTTACTGTATCCCTTTGTACCATCACATTGACAATGAGACACAGAAATTGCATCGGGAATGAATACAAACGGGACAATGCCGACGTAAGTACAAGAGAAGTGAATCCTCTACGAGCTTGTGCTTTGAGCGGCACCTGCACCAGTGCATTTTTAGTGTATCCCTTGGACATTCATATTGACCATGAAACACAGAAATTGAATCACGATGTGATAAAAAATGCACAATTCCGACTTAAGTACAGGAACAGTTAATCTTCTAAGATCTTGAGCTTTGAGAGGCTCCTGACAGACCAGTATTAGATTCCGATGCATGGGTGCAGGTATCCTGTATCCATTGGACCTTCACATTGACCATGAAAGAAAGAAATTGCATAGGGATTGAATACAAAATGCACAATGCCGACTTAAGTACAAGAAGAGTGAATCTTCTAAGAGTTTGTGCATCGAGCAGCTCCTGGGAGGCCAGTAATAGATTCCGAAGCACCAGTGCACGTTTACTGTATCTTTTGGACATTCACATTGACCATGTAACACAGAAATTGCATCGGGAATGAATACAAAAGGCACAATGCCGACTTAAGTACAAGAAGAGTGAATATTCTAAGAGTTTGTGTTTTAGCGGCTCCTCGGAGACCAGTATTAGATTACGATGCACCAGTGCAGGTTTACTGTATCCCTTTGTACCTTCACATTGACAATGAGACACAGAAATTGCATCGGGAATGAATACAAACGGGACAATGCCGACGTAAGTACAGGAAAAGTGAATCCTCCACGAGTTTGTGCTTTGAGCGGCTCCTGGGAGACCAGTATTGGATTCCGTTGCACCACTGCAGGTTTACTGTATCCCTTGGACAGTCACATTGACCATGAAACACAGAAATTGTATCGGGATTGGATACAAAATGCACAATGCCGACTTAAGTACAAGAACAGTGAATCTTCTAAGAATTTGGGATTTGAGAGACTCCTGGCAGACCAGTACTTGATTCCGATGCACCAGTGCTGGGTTACTGTATCGCTTGGACCTTCACATTTATCATGAAACACAGAAATTGCATCGGGAGTGAAAGCAAAAGGCACATTGGCAACTTAAGTACAAGAAGAGTAAGTCTTCTATGAGTTTGTGGTTTGAGGGGCTCCTGTGAGACCAGTATTAGAATCCGATGTACCAGTGCTCGTTTACTGTATCCCTTGGACCTTCACATTGACCATGATCCACAGAAACTGCATCGGGATTGAATTAAAAGAAACAATGCCGTCTTAAGTACAAGGAGAGAGAATCTTCTAAGAATTTGGGCTTTGAGCGGCTCCTGGGTGATCAGTAATAGATTCCGATGCACCGGTGCAGGTTTACTGTATCCCTTGGACCTTCAACTTGACCATGAAGCACTGAAATTGCATCGGCATTGAATACAAAAGGGACAAAAACAACTTAAGTAAAAGAAGAGTGAATCTTCTAGGAGTTTGTGCTTTGAGTGGCTCCTGGAAGACCAGTATTAGATTCCGATGCACCAGAGCAGGTTTACTGTATCCCTTGGACCTTCACATTGACCATGAAACACAGAAATTGCATCGGGAGTGAAAGCAATCCGATCTGGATTGAATACAATAGGGACAATGCCGTCTTAAGTACAAGAAGAGTGAATATTCTAAGAGTTTGTGCTTTTAGCGGCTCCTCGGAATCCAGTATTAGATTCCGATGCACCAGTGCAGGTTTACTGTATCCCTTTGTACCATCACATTGACAATGAGACACAGAAATTGCATCGGGAATGAATACAAACGGACAATGCCGACGTAAGTACAAGAGAAGTGAATCCTCTACGAGCTTGTGCTTTGAGCGGCTCCTGCACCAGTGCATTTTTAGTGTATCCCTTGGACATTCATATTGACCAAGAAACACAGAAATTGAATCGCGATGTGATAAGAAATGCACAATTCCGACTTAAGTACAGGAACAGTGAATCTTCTAAGATCTTGAGCTTTGAGAGGCTCCTGACAGACCAGTATTACATTGCGATGCACCAGTGCAGGTTTACTGTATCCATTGGACCTTCACATTCACCATGAAAGAAAGAAATTGCATAGGGATTGAATACAAAATGCACAATGCCGACTTAAGTACAAGAAGAGTGAATCTTCTAAGAGTTTGTGCATCGAGCAGCTCCTGGGAGGCCAGTAATAGATTCCGAAGCACCAGTGCACGTTTACTGTATCTTTTGGACATTCACATTGACCATGTAACACAGAAATTGCATCGGGAATGAATACAAGAGGCACAATGCCGACTTAAGTACAAGAAGAGTGAATATTCTAAGAGTTTGTGTTTTAGCGGCTCCTCGGAGACCAGTATTAGATTACGATGCACCAGTGCAGGTTTACTGTATCCCTTTGTACCTTCACATTGACAATGAGACACAGAAATTGCATCGGGAATGAATACAAACGGGACAATGCCGACGTAAGTACAGGAAAAGTGAATCCTCCACGAGTTTGTGCTTTGAGCGGCTCCTGGGAGACCAGTATTGGATTCCGTTGCACCACTGCAGGTTTACTGTATCCCTTGGACAGTCACATTGACCATGAAACACAGAAATTGTATCGGGATTGGATACAAAATGCACAATGCCGACTTAAGTGCAAGAACAGTGAATCTTCTAAGAATTAGAGATTTGAGAGACTCCTGGCAGACCAGTACTTGATTCCGATGCACCAGTGCTGGGTTACTGTATCGCTTGGACCTTCACATTTATCATGAAACACAGAAATTGCATCGGGAGTGAAAGCAAAAGGCACATTGGCAACTTAAGTACAAGAAGAGTAAGTCTTCTATGAGTTTGTGGTTTGAGGGGCTCCTGGGAGACCAGTATTAGAATCCGATGTACCAGTGCTCGTTTACTGTATCCCTTGGACCTTCACATTGACCATGATCCACAGAAACTGCATCGGGATTGAATTAAAAGAAACAATGCCGTCTTAAGTACAAGGAGAGAGAATCTTCTAAGAATTTGGGCTTTGAGCGGCTCCTGGGAGATCAGTAATAGATTCCGATGCACCGGTGCAGGTTTTCTGTATCCCTTGGACCTTCAACTTGACCATGAAGCACTGAAATTGCATCGGCATTGAATACAAAAGGGACAAAAACAACTTAAGTAAAAGAAGAGTGAATCTTCTAGGAGTTTGTGCTTTGAGTGGCTCCTGGAAGACCAGTATAAGATTCCGATGCACCAGAGCAGGTTTACTGTATCCCTTGGACCTTCACATTGACCATGAAACACAGAAATTGCATCGGGAGTGAAAGCAATCCGATCTGGATTGAATACAATAGGGACAATGCCGACTTAAGTACAAGAAGAGTGAATATTCTAAGAGTTTGTGCTTTTAGCGGCTACTCGGAATCCAGTATTAGATTCCGATGCACCTGTGCAGGTTTACTGTATCCCTTTGTACCATCACATTGACAATGAGACACAGAAATTGCATCGGGAATGAATACAAACGGACAATGCCGACGTAAGTACAAGAGAAGTGAATCCTCTACGAGCTTGTGCTTTGAGCGGCTCCTGCACCAGTGCATTTTTAGTGTATCCCTTGGACATTCATATTGACCAAGAAACACAGAAATTGAATCGCGATGTGATAAGAAATGCACAATTCCGACTTAAGTACAGGAACAGTGAATCTTCTAAGATCTTGAGCTTTGAGAGGCTCCTGACAGACCAGTATTACATTGCGATGCACCAGTGCAGGTTTACTGTATCCATTGGACCTTCACATTCACCATGAAAGAAAGAAATTGCATAGGGATTGAATACAAAATGCACAATGCCGACTTAAGTACAAGAAGAGTGAATCTTCTAAGAGTTTGTGCATCGAGCAGCTCCTGGGAGGCCAGTAATAGATTCCGAAGCACCAGTGCACGTTTACTGTATCTTTTGGACATTCACATTGACCATGTAACACAGAAATTGCATCGGGAATGAATACAAAATGCACAATTCCGACTTAAGTACAAGAAGAGTGAACCCTCTACGAGTTTGTGCTTTGAGCGGCTCCTGGGAGACCAGTATGAGATACCGATGCAATTGTGCAAGTTCACTGTATTCCTTGGACTTTAACATTGACCATGAAACATAGAAATTGCATCAGGATTGAATACAAAAGGCACAATGCCGTCTTAAGTACAAGAAGAGTGAATCTTCTAAAAGTTTGGGCTTTGAGCGGCTCCAGGGAGACCAGTATTGGACTCCGATGCACCAGTTCAGGTATACTGTATCCCTTGGACATTCACAGTGACCATGAAACGCATAAATTGCATCGGGATTGAATACAAAAGGGACAATGCCAACTGAAGTACAAGAAGAGTGAATCTTCTCTGAGTTTGTGCTTTGAGCGGCTCCTGGGCGACCAGTATTAGATTCCGATGCACCAGTGCAGGTTTACTGTATCCCTTGGGCCTTTACATTGATCATGAAACACAGAAATTGCATCGGGATTGAATACAAAACACACAATGACGACTTAAGTACAAGAAGAGTGAAACTTCTCAGAGTTTGTGCTTTGAGCGGGTCCTGGGACGCCAGTATCAGATTCCGATGCACCAGTGCAGGTTTACTGTATCCCTTTGTACCTTCACATTGACAATGAGACACAGAAATTGCATCGGGAATGAATACAAACGGGACTATGCCGACGTAAGTACAAGAAAAGTGAATCCACTACGAACTTGTGCTTTGAGCGGCTCCTGGGAGACCGGTATGAGATTCCGATGCACCAGCGCAGGTTTACTGTATTCCTTGGATTTTCACATTGACCATGAAACATAGAAATAGAATCGGAATTGAATACAAAAGGGACAATGCCGACTTAAGTACAAGAAGAGTGAAACTTCTAAGAGTTTGTTCTTTGAGAGGCTCCTGGGAGACCTCTATTAGATTCCGATGCACCAGAGCAGATTAACTGTATCCCTTGGACCTTCACATTGACCATGAAACACAGAAATTGCATCGGGATTGAATACAAAATGCACAATGCCGACTTAAGTACAAGAAGAGTGAATCTTCTAAGAGTTTGTGCTTTGAGTGGCTCCTGGGAGACAAGTATTAGATTCCGATGCACCAGTGCAGGTTTAGTGTATCACTTGGACAGTCATATTGACCATGAAACACAGAAATTGTATCGGGAGTGAAAGCAAAAGGCACAATGCCGACTTAAGTACAAGAAGAGTAAGTCTTCTACACGTTTGTGGTTTGAGCGGCTCCTGGGAGACCTGTATTAGATTACGAGGCACCGGTGCACGTTTACTGTATCCCTTTGACCTTCACATTGACCATGAAACACAGATATTGAATTGGGATTGAATACAAAAGGCGCAATGCCGACGTAAGTACAAGAAAAATGAATCCTCTACGAGTTTGTGCTTTGAGCGGCTCGTGGGAGCCATGATACATAGAAATTGCATCCAGATTGAATACAAAAGTGACAAAGCCGACTTAAGTACAAGAAGAGTGAATTTTCTAAGAGTTTGTTCTTTGAGCGGCTCCTGGGAGACCAATATTAGATTCCGAGCACCAGAGCAGGTTTACTGTATCCCTTGGACCTTCACATTGACCATGAAACACAGAAATTGCTTTGGGATTGAATACAAAATACACAAAGCTGACTTAAGTACAAGAAGAGTGAATCTTCCAAGCGTTTATGCTTTGAGCGGCTCCTGGGAGACCACTATTAGATTACGATGCACCAGTGCAGGTTTACTGTATCCCTTGGACCGTCACATTGACAATGAAACACAGAAATTGCATCGGGATTGAATACAAAAGGGACAATGCCAACTTAAGTACAAGAAGACTGAATTTTCAAAGAGTTTGTGCTTTTGAGCGGCTCCTGGAAGACCAGTTGTAGATTCCCATGCACCAGTGCAGGTTAACTGTTTCACTTGGACCTTTATATTGACCATGAAACACAGAAATTGCTTCTGGATTGAATACAAAAGGGACAATGCCGACTTAAGTACAAGAGGAGTGATTCTTCTTAGAGTTTGTGCTTTGAGCGGCTCCTGGGGGAGCAGTTTTAGATTCCGATGCACCAGTGCACGTTTACTGTATCCCTTGGACCTTCACATTGACCATGAAACACAGAAATTGCATCGGGTATGAATACAAAAGGCACAATGCCGACTTAAGTACAAGAAGAGTGAATCCTGGACTTTCACGTTGATCATGAAACAAAGAAATTGCATCGGGATTGAATACAAAATGCACAATGCTGCCTTAAGTATAAGAAGAGTGAAACTTCTAAGAGTTTGTGCTTTGAGCTGCTCCTGGGAGACCAGTATAAGATACCGATGCACCAGTGCTGGTTTAGTGTATCCCTAGGTCGTTCACATTGACCATGCAACACAGAAATTGCATCGGTATTGAATAGAAAAGTTACAATGCCGATATAAGTGCAAGGAGAGTGAATTTTCTAAGAGTTTGTGGTTTGAGCGGCTCCTGGGAGACCAGTATTAGATTCCGATGTACCAGTGCTCGTTTACTGTATCCATTGGACCTTCACATTGACCATGTACCACAGAAACTGCATCGGGATTGAATTAAAAGGAACAATGCCGACTTAAGTACAAAGAGAGAGAATCTTCTAAGAATTTGGGCTTTGAGCGGCTCCTGGGAGACCAGTAATAGATTCCGATGCACCGGTGCAGGTTTACTGTATTCCTTGGATTTCCACATTGACCATGAAACATTGAAATTGCATCGGGATTGAATACAAAATGCACAATGCCGACTTAAGTACAAGAACAGTGAATCTTCTAAGAATTTGAGATTTGAGAGACTCCTGGCAGACCAGTATTTGATTCCGATGCACCATTGCTGGTTTACTGTATCGCTTGGACCTTCACATTCATCATGAAACACAGAATTTGCATCGGGAATGAATACAAAAATGCACAATGCCGACGTAAGTACAAGAAAAGTGAATCCTCTACGAGTTTGTGCTTTGAGCGTCTCCTGGGAGACCAGTATTGGATTCCGATGCACCAGTGCAGGTTTACTATATCCCTTGGACAGTAACATTGATCATGAAACACAGAAATTGTATCGGGATTGAATACAAAATGCACAATGCCGACTTAAGTTCAAGAACAGTGAATCTTCCAAGAAGTTGAGACTTGATAGACTCCTGGCAGACCAGTATTTGATTCCGATGCACCAGTGCTGGGTTAGTGTATCCCTTGGACCTTCACATTGACCATGAAACACAGAAATTGCATCGGGAGTGAAAGCAAAAGGCACAATGCCTACTTAAGTACACGAATAGTAAGTCTTCTGTGAGTTTTTGGTTTGAGGGGCTCCTCGGAGACCAGTATTAGAATCCGATGTACCAGTGCTCGTTTACTGTATCCCTTGGTCCATTACATTGACCATAATCCACAGGAACTGCATCGGGATTGAATTAAAAGGAACAATGCCGACTTAAGCACAGAATAGAGAGAATCTTCTAAGAATTTGGGCTTTGAGCGGCTCCTGGGAGACCAGTAATAGATTCCGATGCACCGGTGCAGGTTTACCGTATCCCTTGGACCTTCAACTTGACCATGAAACACAGATATTGCATTTGCATTGAATACAAAAGGGACAAAAACGACTTAAGTAAAAGAAGAGTGATTCTTCTAAGAGTTTGTGCTTTGAGTGGCTCCTGGAAGACCAGCATTGGATTCCGATGCACCAGAGCAGGTTTACTGTATCCTTTGGACTTTCACATAGACTATGAAACACAGAAATTCCATCGGGAGTGAAAGCAAAAGGCACAATGCCAACTTAAGTACAAGAAGAGTAAGTCTTCTACGAGTTTGTGGTTTGAGGGGCTCCTGGGAGACCTGTATTCGATTATGACTCACCGGTGCACGTTTACTGTATCCCTTTGACCTTCACATTGACCATGAAACACAGATATTGCATCGGGATTGAATACAAAATGCACAATGCCGACGTAAGTACAAGAAGAGTGACACTTCTAAGTGTTTGTGCTTTCAGCGGCTCCTGGGAGACAAGTATTAGATTCCGATGCACCAGTTCAGGTTTACTGTATCCATTGGACCTTCACATTGACCATGAAAGACAGATATTGCATCGGGATTGAATACAAAAGGGACAATGCCGACTTCAGTACAAGAACAGTGAATGCTCTAAGAGTTTGTTTTTTGAGCGGATCCCGGGAGACCAGTATTAGATTCCGATGCACCAGTGCAGGTTTACTGTATCACTTGGACCTTCACATTGTCCATGAAACACAGAAATTGCTTCGGGACTGAATACAAAAGGGACAATGCCGTCTTAGGTTCAAGAAGAGTGAATCTTCTAAGAATTTGTGACTTTAGCGGCTCCTGGGGGACCAGTATTAGATTCCGATGCACCAGTGCAGGTTTACTGTATCACTTGGACCTTTACATTGACCATGAAACACAGAAATTGCTTCCGGATTGAATATAAAAGGGACAATGCCGACTTAAGTACAAGAAGAGTGAATCTTAGAAGACTTTGTGATTTGAGCAGCTCCTGGGAAACCAGTAATAGATTCCGATGCACCAGCGCAAATTTACTGTATCCCTTGGACCTTCCACTTGACCATGAAACATAGATATTGCATCAGGACCGAATACAAAAGGCACAATGCCGACTTAAGTCCAAGAAGAGTGCATCTTTTAAGAGTGTGTGCTTTGAGCAGCTCCTTGGGACACCTGTATTAGATTCCGATGCACCAGTGCAGGTTTACTGTATGACTTGCACATTCACATTGACCATGAAGCAGAGAAATTACATCGGGATTGAAATCAAAAGGCACAATGCCGACTTACATACAAGAAGAGTGAATCTTCTAAGAGTGTGTACTTTGAGCGGCTCCTTGGAGACCAGTATTAGATTCCGATGCACCAGTGCAGGGTTACTGTATCCCTTGGGGCTTCACATTGACCATGAACCATAGAAATTGTTTCGGCATTGAATACAAGAGGGACAAGGCCGACTTAAGTACAAGAAGAGTGATTCCTCTAAGGATTTGTGCTTTGAGCGGCTCCTAGAAGACCAGTATTAGATTCCGATGCGCCAGAGCAGGTTTACTGTATCCCTTCACCTTTCACATTGACCATGAAACACAGAAATTGCATCGGGAATGAATACAAAAGGCACAATGCCGACTTAAGTACAAGAGGAGTGAATCTAGTAAGACTTTGTGGTTTGAGCGGCTCCTGGGAGACCAGTATTAGATACCGATGCACCAGTGCAGGTTTACTGTATCCCTTGGACCTTTACATTCATCATGAAACACAGAAATTGCATCGGGATTGAATACAAAAGACACAATGCCGACTTAAGTACAAGAAGAGTGGAACTTCTAAGAGTTTGTGCTTTGAGCGGCTCCTGGGAGACCAGTATGAGATTCCGATGCATCAGTGCAGGTTTACTGTATTTTTTTGATCTTCACATTGACCTTGATACATAGAAATTGCATCCAGATAGAATACAAAAGTGACAAAGCCGACTTAAGTACAAGAAGAGTGAATTTTCTAAGAGTTTGTTCTTTGAGCGGCTCCTGGGAGACCAATATTAGATTCCGAGCACCAGAGCAGGTTTACTGTATCCCTTGGACCTTCACATTGACCATGAAACACAGAAATTGCTTTGGGATTGAATACAAAATGCACAAAGCTGACTTAAGTACAAGAAGAGTGAATCTTCCAAGCGTTTATTCTTTGAGCGGCTCCTGGGAGACCACTATTAGATTACGATGCACCAGTGCAGGTTTACTGTATCCCTTGGACCGTCACATTGACAATGGAACACAGAAATTGCATCGGGATTGAATACAAAAGGGACAATGCCGACTTAAGTACAAGAAGACAGAATTTTCAAAGAGTTTGTGCTTTTGAGCGGCTCCTGGAAGACCAGTGGTAGATTCCCATGCACCAGTGCAGGTTTACTGTTTCACTTGGACCTTTATATTCACCATGAAACACAGAAATTGCTTCTGGATTGAATACAAAAGGGACAATGCCGACTTAAGTACAAGAGGAGTGATTCTTCTTAGAGTTTGTGCTTTGAGCGGCTCCTGGGGGAGCAGTTTTAGATTCCGATGCACCAGTGCACGTTTACTGTATCCCTTGGACCTTCACATTGACCATAAAACACAGAAATTGCATCGGGTATGAATACAAAAGGCACAATGCCGACTTAAGTACAAGAAGAGTGAATCCTGGACTTTCACGTTGATCATGAAACAAAGAAATTGCATCGGGATTGAATACAAAATGCACAATGCTGCCTTAAGTATAAGAAGAGTGAAACTTCTAAGAGTTTGTGCTTTGAGCTGCTCCTGGGAGACCAGTATTAGATTCCGATGCACCAGTGCTGGTTTAGTGTATCCCTAGGTCGTTCACATTGACCATGCAACACAGAAATTGCATCGGGATTGAATAGAAAAGGGACAATGCCGACATAAGTACAAGGAGAGTGAATTTTCTAAGAGTTTGTGGTTTGAGCGGCTCCTGGGAGACCAGTATTGGATTCCGATGTACCTGTGCTCGTTTACTGTATCCATTGGTCCTTCACATTGACCATGTACCACAGAAACTGCATCGGGATTGAATTAAAAGGAACAATGCCGACTTAAGTACAAAGAGAGAGAATCTTCTAAGAATTTGGGCTTTGAGCGGCTCCTGGGAGACCAGTAATAGATTCCGATGCACCGGTGCAGGTTTACTGTATTCCTTGGATTTCCACATTGACCATGAAACATTGAAATTGCATCGGGATTGAATACAAAATGCACAATGCCGACTTAAGTACAAGAACAGTGAATCTTCTAAGAATTTGAGATTTGAGAGACTCCTGGCAGACCAGTATTTGATTCCGAAGCACCATTGCTGGTTTACTGTATCGCTTGGACCTTCACATTCATCATGAAACACAGAAATTGCATCGGAAATGAATACAAAAGGCACAATGCCGACGTAAGTACATGAAAAGTGAATCCTCTACGAATTTGTGCTTTGAGCGTCTCCTGGGAGACCAGTATTGGATTCCGATGCACCAGTGCAGGTTTACTGTATCCCTTGGACAGTCACATTGATCATGAAACACAGAAATTGTATCGGGATTGGATACAAAATGCACAATGCCGACTTAAGTACAGGAACAGTGAATCTTCTAAGAAGTTGAGACTTGATAGATTCCTGGCAGACCGGTATTTGATTCCGATGCACCAGTGCTGGGTTAGTGTATCCCTTGGTCATTCACATTGACCATGCAACACAGAAATTGCATCGGGATTGAATAGAAAAGGGACAATGCCGACATAAGTACAAGGAGAGTGAATTTTCTAAGAATTTGGGCTTCGAGCGGCTCCTGGGAGACCAGTAATAGATTCTGATGCACCGGTGCAGGTTTACTGTATCCCTTGGACCTTCAACTTGACCATGAAACACAGAAATTGCATTGGCATTGAATACAAAAGGGACAAAAACGACTTACGTAAAAGAAGAGTGATTCTTCTAAGAGTTTGTGCTTTGAGTGGCTCCTGGAAGACCAGTATATGATTCCGATGCACCAGAGCAGGTTTACTGTATCCTTTGGACTTTCACATAGACACTGAATCACAGAAATTCCATCGGGAGTGAAAGCAAAAGGCACAATGCCACCTTAAGTACAAGAAGAGTAAGTCTTCTACGGTATTGTGGTTTGAGCGGCTCCTGGGAGACCTGTATTAGATTATGACTCAACGGTGCACGTTTACTGTATCCCTTTGACCTTCACATTGACCATGAAACACAGATATTGCATCGGGATTGAATACAAAATACACAATGCCGACGTAAGTACAAGAAGAGTGTAACTTCTAATAGTTTGTGCTTTCAGCGGCTCCTGGGAGACAAGTATTAGATTCCGATGCACCAGTTCAGGTTTACTGTATCCATTGGACCTTCACATTGACCATGAAAGACAGATATTGCATCGGGATTGAATACAAAAGGGACAAAGCCGACTTCAGTACAAGAAGAGTGAATCTTCTAAGAGTTTGTTTTTTGAGCGGATCCTGGGAGACCAGTATTAGATTCCGATGCACCAGTGCAGGTTTACTGTATCACTTGGACCTTCACATTGTCCATGATACACAGAAAATGCTTCGGGACTGAATACAAAAGGGACAATGCCGACTTAAGTGCAAGAAGAGTGAATCTTCTAAGAATTTGTGCTTTGAGCGGCTCTGGGGAACTCTATTAGATTCCGATGCAATAATGCACGTTAACTGTATCACTTGGACCTTTACATTGACCTTGAAACACAGAAATTGCTTCCGGATTGGATACAAAAGGGACAATGCCGACTTAAGTACAAGAAGAGTGAATCTTAGAAGAATTTGTGATTTGAGCGGCTCCTTGGGAAACCAGTAATAGATTCCGATGCACCAGCGCAGGTTTACTGTATCCCTTGGACCTTCAACTTGACCATGAAACATAGATATTGCATCAGAATCGAATACAAAAGGCACAATGCCGACTTAAGTGCAAGAAGAGTGCATCTTCTAAGAGTGTGTGCTTTGAGCAGACCTTGGGACACCTGTATTAGATTCCGATGCACCAGTGCAGGTTTACTGTATAACTTGCACATTCACATTGACCATGAAGCACAGAAATTGCATCGGGATTGAAATCATGAGGCACAATGCCGACTTACATACAAGAAGAGTGAATCTTCTAAGAGTGTGTACTTTGAGCGGCTCCTTTGGGAACAGTATTAGATTCCGATGCACCAGTGCAGGTTTACTGTATCCCTTGGTCCTTCACATTGTCCATGAACCATAGAAATTGCTATGGCATTGAATACAAGAGGGACAAGGCCGACTTAAGTACAAGAAGAGTGATTCATCTAAGGAT
Organism: Schistocerca piceifrons; assembly: GCF_021461385.2. Lineage (NCBI taxonomy): Eukaryota > Metazoa > Arthropoda > Insecta > Orthoptera > Acrididae > Schistocerca > Schistocerca piceifrons. The sequence goes on along the minus strand of NC_060149.1, from coordinate 953,906,537 downwards.
TTGTGCTTTGAGCATCTCCTAGAAGACCAGTATTAGATTCCGATGCGCCAGAGCAGGTTTACTGTATCCCTTCGCCTTTCACATTGACCATTAAACACAGAAATTGCATCGGGAATGAACACAAAAGGCACAATGCCGACTTACGTACAAGAGGAGTGAATCTAGTAAGACTTTGTGGTTTGAGCGGCTCCTGGGAGACCAGTATTAGATTCCGATGCACCAGTGCAGGTTTACTGTCTCCCTTGGACCATCACATTGACCATGATACATAGAAATTCCATCCGGATTGAATACAAAAGGGACAAAGCCGACTTAAGTACAAGAAGAGTGAATCTTCTAAGAGTTTGTCCTTTGAGCGGCTCCTGGGAGAGCAGTATTAGATTCCGAGCACCCGAGCAGGTTTACTGGATCCCTTGGACCTTCACATTGACCATGAAACACAGAAATTGCTTTGGGATTGAATACAAAAAGCGAAAAGCTGACTTAAGTACAAGAAGAGTGAATCTTCCAAGCGTTTATGCTTTGAGCGGCTCCTGGGAGACCAGTAATAGATTCCGAAGCACCGGTGCAGGTTTACCGTATCCCTTGGACCTTCAACTTGACCATGAAACACAGATATTGCATTGGCATTGAATACAAAAGGGACAAAAACGACTTAAGTAAAAGAAGAGTGATTCTTCTAATAGTTTGTGCTTTGAGTGGCTCCTGGAAGACCAGTATTGGATTCCGATGCACCAGAGCAGGTTTACTGTATCCTTTGGACTTTCACATAGACCATGAAACACAGAAATTCCATCGGGAGTGAAAGCAAAAGGCACAATGCCAACTTAAGTACAAGAAGAGTAAGTCTGCTATGAGTTTGTGGTTTGAGGGGCTCCTGTGAGACCTGTATTCGATTATGACTCACCGGTGCACGTTTACTGTATCCCTTTGACCTTCACATTGACCATGAAACACAGATATTGCATCGGGATTGAATACAAAATGCACAATGCCGACGTAAGTACAAGAAGAGTGACACTTCTAAGAGTTTGTGGCTTCAGCGGCTCCTGGGAGACAAGAATTAGATTCCGATGCACCAGTTCAGGTTTACTGTATCCATTGGACCTTCACATTGACCATGAAAGACAGATATTGCATCGGGATTGAATACAAAAGGGACAATGCCGACTTCAGTACAAGAACAGTGAATGCTCTAAGAGTTTGTTTTTTGAGCGGATCCCGGGAGACCAGTATTAGATTCCGATGCACCAGTGCAGGTTTACTGTATCACTTGGACCTTCACATTGTCCATGAAACACAGAAATTGCTTCGGGACTGAATACAAAAGGGACAATGCCGACTTAAGTGCAAGAAGAGTGAATCTTCTAAGAATTTGTGCTTTGAGCGGCTCCTGGGCAACACTATTAGATTCCGATGCACCAGTGCACGTTAACTGTATCTCGTGGACCTTCACATTGACCTTGAAACACAGAAATTGCTTCGGGAATGAATACAAAATGCACAATGCCGTCTTAGGTTCAAGAAGAGTGAATCTTCTAAGAATTTGTGACTTTAGCGGCTCCTGGGAAGCCAGTAATAGATTCCGATGCACCAGCGCAGGTTTACTGTATCCCTTGGACCTTCCACTTGACCATGAAACATAGATATTGCATCAGGATCGAATACAAAAGGCACAATGCCGACTTAAGTCCAATAAGAGTGCATCTTTTAAGAGTGTGTGCTTTGAGCAGCTCCTTGTGACACCTGTATTAGATTCCGATGCACCAGTGCAGGTTTACTGTATGACTTGCACATTCACATTGACCATGAAGCAGAGAAATTACATCGGGATTGAAATCAAAAGGCACAATGCCGACTTACATACAAGAAGAGTGAATCTTCTAAGAGTGTGTACTTTGAGCGGCTCCTTGGAGACCAGTATTAGATTCCGATGCACCAGTGCAGGTTTACTGTATCCCTTGGGGCTTCACATTGACCATGAACCATAGAAATTGTTTCGGCATTGAATACAAGAGGGACAAGGCCGACTTAAGTACAAGAAGAGTGATTCCTCTAAGGATTTGTGATTTGAGCGGCTCCTAGAAGACCAGTATTAGATTCCGATGCGCCAGAGCAGGTTTACTGTATCCCTTCACCTTTCACATTGACCATGAAACACAGAAATTGCTTCTGGATTGAATACAAAAGGGACAAAGCCGACTTAAGTACAAGAATAGTGAATCTTCTAAGAGTTTGTCCTTTGAGCGGCTCCTGGGAGAGCAGTATTAGATTCCGAGCACCCGAGCAGGTTTACTGGACCCCTTGGACCTTCACATTGACCATGAAACACAGAAATTGCTTTGGGATTGAATACAAAAAGCGAAAAGCTGACTTAAGTACAAGAAGAGTGAATCTTCCAAGCGTTTATGCTTTGAGCGGCTCCTGGGAGACCAGTATTAGAATACGATGCACCAGTGCAGGTTTACTGTATCCCTTGGACCGTCACATTGACAATGAAACACAGAAATTGCATCGGGATTGAATACAAAAGGCACAATCCCGACTTAAGCACAATAAGAGTGAATCCTGGACTTTCACGTTGATCATGAAACAAAGAAATTGCATCGGGATTGAATACAAAATTCACAATGCTGCCTTAAGTATAAGAAGAGTGAAACTTCTAAGAGTTTGTGCTTTGAGCTGCTCCTGGGAGACCAGTATTAGATTCCGATGCACCAGTGCTGGTTTAGTGTATCCCTTGGTCCTTCACATTGACCATGCAACAGAGAAATTGCATCGAGATTGAATAGAAAAGGGACAATGCCGAAATAAGTACAAGAAGAGTGAATTTTCTAAGAGTTTGTGGTTTGAGCGGCTCCTGGGAGACCAGTATTAGATTCCGATGTACCAGTGCTCGTTTACTGTATCCATTGGACCTTCACATTGACCATGTACCACAGAAACTGCATCGGGACTGAATTAAAAGGGACAATGCCGACTTAAGTACAAGAAGAGTGAATCATCTAAGAGTTTGTGCTTTGAGCGGTTCCTGGAAGACCATTCATAGATTCCGATGCAGCAGTGAAGGTTTACTGTATCCCTTGGACATTCAACTTGACCATGAAACACTGAAATTGTATCGGGATCGAATACAAAATGCACAATGCTGCCTTAAGTACAAGAAGAGTGAATCTTCTAAGAGTTTGTGCTTTGAGCGGCTCCTTGGGACACCAGTATTAGAATCCGATGCACAAGTGCAGGTTTACTGTATTCCTTGAACCATCACATTGCCCATGAAGCATAGAAATTGCATCGGGATTGAATACAAAAGGGACAATGCCAACTTAAGTACACGAAGATAGAATCGTCTAAGAGTTTGAGTTTTGGGAAGCTCCTGGCAGACCAGTATTAGATTCCGATGCACCACTGCAGGTTTACTGTAACCCTTGGACCTTCACATTGACCATGAAACAAAGAAATTCCATCGGGATTGAATGCAAAAGTCACAAGGCCAACTGAAGTACAAGAAGTGTGAGTCTTCCACGAGTTTGTGGTTTGAGCGGCTCCTGGGGACCTGTATTAGATTACGAGGCACCAGTGCAGGTTTACTGTATCCCTTGGACCTTCACGTTGACCATGAAACAAAGATATTGCATCGGGATTGAATAAAAATGCACAATTCTGACTTAAGTACAAGAAGAGTGAATCTCCTAAGAGTTTGTGCATTGAGCGGCTGCTGGGAGACCAGTAGTAGATTCCGATGTATCAGTGCAGGTTTACTGTATCCCTTGGACATCCACATTGACCATGAAGCACAGAAATTGCATCGGGATTGAATACAAAAGGCACAATGCCGACTTAAGTACAAGAAGCGTTAATCTTCTAAGAGTTTGTGCTTTGAGCGGCTCCTGGACGACCAGTACTAGAATGCGATGCACCGGAGCAGGTTTACTGTATCCCTTGGACCTTCACATTGACCATCAAGCAAAGAAATTCCATCGGGATTGAATGCAAAAGGCACAATGCTAACATAAGTACAAGAAGAGTGATTCTTCCACGAGTTTGCGGTTTGAGCGGCTCCTGGGAGACCTGTATTAGATTAAGAGGCACCAGTGCAGGGTTTACTGTAACCCTTGGACCTCCACATTGACCATGAATCACAGAAATTGCATCGGGATTGCATACAAAAGAGACAATGCCGACTTCAGTACAAGAAGAGTGAGTCCTCTAAGAGTTTGTGCTTTGAGCGGCTCCTGGGAGACCGGTATTGGATTCCGATGCACCAGTACAGGTTTACTCTATCCCTTGGACATTCTCATTGCCCATGAAACACAGAAATTGTATCGGGATTGGATACAAAATGCAGAATGCCAGCTTAAGTGCAAGAAGAGTGAATCCTCTAAGAGTTAGAGATTTGAGAGGCTCCTGGCACACCAGTATTAGATTCCGATGCACCAGTGCAAGTTTACTGTATCCCTTGGACCTTTACATTGACCATGAAACAAAGAAATTGCATCGGGATCGAATACAAAATGCTCAATGACGACTTAAGTACAAGAAGTGTGAATCTTCTAAGAGTTTGTGGTTTGAGCGACTCCTGGGAGACCAGTATTAGATTCCGATGCACCAGTGCAGGTTTACTGTATACCTTGGACCTTCATATTGACCATGAAACATAGAAATTGCATCGGGATTGAATTAAAAGAGACAATGCCGACTTAAGTACAAGAAGCGTGAATCTTCTAAGAGTTTGTGCTTTGAGCGGCTCCTGGACGACCAGTATTACATTGCGATGCACCGGAGCAGGTTTACTGTATCCCTTGGATCTTCACATTGACCATCAAGCAAAGAAATTCCATCGGGATTGAATGCAAAAGGCACAATGCTAACATAAGTACAAGAAGAGTGAGTCTTCCACGAGTTTGTGGTTTGAGCGGCTCCTGGGAGACCTGTATTAGATTAAGAGGCACCAGTGCAGGTTTACTGTAACCCTTGGACCTCCACATTGACCATGAATCACAGAAATTGCATCGGGATTGCATACAAAAGAGACAATGCCGACTTCAGTACAAGAAGAGTGAGTCCTCTAAGAGTTTGTGCTTTGAGCGGCTCCTGGGAGACCGGTATTGGATTCCGATGCACCAGTGCAGGTTAACTGTATCCCTTGGACATTCTCATTGACCATGAAACACAGAAATTGTATCGGGATTGGATACAAAATGCACAATGCCAGCTTAAGTGCAAGAAGAGTGAATCTTCTAGGAGTTAGAGATTTGAGAGGCTCCTGGCACACCAGTATTAGATTCCGATGCACCTGTGCGGGTTCACTGTAACCCTTGGACCTTCACATTGACCATGAATCACAGAAATTGCATCGGGATTGAATACAAAAGGGACAATGCCAACTGAAGTACAAGAAGAGTGAGCCTTGTAAGAATTTGTACTTTGAGCGGCTCCTGGGAGACCAGTATTTGATTCCGATGCACCAGTGCTGGTTTAGTGTATCCCTTGGACCTTCACACTGACCATGAAACACTGAAATTGCATCAGGATATAATACAAAAGGGACAATGCCGACTTAAGTACAAAAAGGGTGAATTTTCTAAGAGTTTGTGGTTTGAGCGACTCCTGGGAGACCAGTATTAGATTCCGATGTACCAGTGCAGTATTACTGTATCCTATGGACCTTCAGCATGACTATGAAACACAGAAATTGCATCAGGATCGATTACAAAAGGCACAATGCCGACTTAAGTACAAGAAGAGTGGATCTTCTAAGAGTTTGTGCTTTGAGCGGCTCCTTGGGACAACAGTATTAGATTCCGATACACCACTGCAGGTTCACTGTATCCCTTGGACCTTCATATTGACCATGAAACATAGAAATTGCGTCGGGATTGATTTAAAAGGGACAATGCTGACTTAAGTACTAGAAGAGTGAATCTTCTAAGAGTTTGTGCTTTGAGCGGTTCCTGGGAGACCAGTATTGGATTCCGATGCACCAGTGCAGGTTTACAGTATCCCTTGGACATTCACATTGACCAAGAAACACAGAAATTGTATCGGGATTGGATGCAAAATGCACAATGCCGGCCTAAGTGCAAGAAGAGTGATTCTTCTAAGAGTTAGATATATAAGAGGCTCCTGGCACACCGGTATTAGATTCCGATGCACCATTGCAGGTTTACTGTATCCCTTGGACCTTCACATTCACCATGAAACACAGAAATTGTATCGGGATTGAATACAAGAGGCACAAATGCCTTCTTATGTACAAAACGAGTGAATCTTCTAAGAGTTTGAACTTTGAGCGGCTCCTGGGAGACCAGTATTAGATTCTGATGCACCAGTGCAGGTTCACTGTACCCCTTGGACCTTCACATCGACCATGAAGCACAGATATTGCATCGGGATTGAATACAAAAGGCACAATGCCGACTTAAGTACAAGAAGACTGAATCTTCTAAGTGACCATGAAGCACAGAAATTGTATCGGGATTGGATACAAAATGCACAATGCCGAATTAAGTACAAGAAGAGTGAATCTTCTAAGAGTTTGAGTCTTGAGAAGCTCCTGGCAGACCAGTATTAGATTCCGATGCACCACTGCAGGTTTACTGTATTCCTTGAACCTTCACATTGACCATGAAACATAAAAATTGCATCGGGATTGAATACAAATGGCACAATGCCGTCTTAAGTACAAGACGAGTGAATCTTCTAAGATTTTGAACTTTGAGCGGCTCTTGGGAGACCAGTATTAGATTCTGATGCACCAGTGCAGGTTTACTGTAACCCTTGGACCTTCACATTGACCATGAATCACAGAAATTGCATCTGGATTGAATACAAAAGGGACAATGCCAACTTAAGTACAAGAAGAGTGAGTCTTCTAAGAGTTTGTGCTTTGAGCGGCTCCTGGGAGACCTGTATTGGATTCCGATGCACCAGTGCAGGTTTACTGTATCCCTTGGACATTCTCATTGACCATGAAACACAGAAATTGTATCGGGATTGGATACAAAATGCACAATGCCAGCTTAAGTGCAAGAAGACTGAATCTTCTAAGAGTTAGAGATTTGAGAGGCTCCTGGCACACCAGTATTAGATTCCGATGCACCAGTGCGGGTTCACTGTAACCCTTGGACCTTCACATTGACCATGAATCACAGAAATTGCATCGGGATTGAATACAAAAGGGACAATGCCAACTTAAGTACAAGAAGAGTGAGTCTTCTAAGAATTTGTGCTTTGAGCGGCTCCTGGAAGACCAGTATTTGATTCCGATGCACCAGTGCTGGTTTAGTGTATCCCTTGGACCTTCACATTGACCATGAAACACAGAAATTGCATCGGGATCGATTACAAAAGGCACAATGCCGACTTAAGTACAAGAAGTGTGGATCTTCTAAGAGTTTGTGATTTGAGCGGCTCCTTGGGACACCAGTATTAGATTCCGATGCACCAGTGCAGGTTCACTGTACCCCTTGGACCTTCACATCGACCATGAAGCACAGATATTGCATCAGGATTGAATACAAAAAGCACAATGCCGACTTAAGTACAAGAAGAGTGAATCTTCTAAGAATTTGTGCTTTGAGCGGTTCCTGGGAGACCAGTCATAGTTTCCGATGCAGCAGTGATGGTTAACTGTATCCCTTTGACATTCAACTTGACCATGAAACACAGAAATTGCATCGGGATTGAATACAAAAGGGACAATGCCAACTTAAGTACAAGAAGAATGAGTCTTCTAAGAATTTGTGCTTTGAGCGGCTCCTGGAAGACCAGTATTTGACTCCGATGCACCAGTGCTGGTTTAGTGTATCCCTTGGACCTTCACATTGACCATGAAACACAGAAATTGCATCGGGATCGATTACAAAAGGCACAATGCCGACTTAAGTACAAGAAGAGTGGATCTTCTAAGAGTTTGTGATTTGAGCGGCTCCTTGGGACACCAGTATTAGATTCCGATGCACCAGTGCAGGTTCACTGTACCCCTTGGACCTTCACATCGACCATGAAGCACAGATATTGCATCAGGATTGAATACAAAAAGCACAATGCCGACTTAAGTACAAGAAGAGTGAATCTTCTAAGAATTTGTGCTTTGAGCGGTTCCTGGGAGACCAGTCATAGTTTCCGATGCAGCAGTGACGGTTAACTGTATCCCTTTGACATTAAACTTGACCATGAAACAGAGAAATTGCATTGGGATTGAATACAAAAGGGACAATGCCAACTTAAGTACAAGAAGAATGAGTCTTCTAAGAATTTGTGTTTTGAGCGGCTCCTGGAAGACCAGTATTTGATTCCGATGCACCAGTGCTGGTTTAGTGTATCCCTTGGACCTTCACATTGACCATGAAACACAGAAATTGCATCGGGATTGAATACAAAAGGAACAATGCCGACTTAAGTAAAAGAAGGGTGAATTTTCTAAGAGTTTGTGCTTTGAGCGTCTCCTTGGGACACCAGTATTAGATTCCGATGCACCAGTGCAAGTTTACTGTATTCCTTGGACCTTCACATTGACCATGAAACGTAGAAATTGCATCGGGATTGAATACAAAAGCACAATGCCGTCTTAAGTACTAGAAGAGTGAATCTTCTAAGAGTTTGTGCTTTGAGCGGCTCCTGGGAGACCAGTACTGGATTCCGATGCACCAGTGCAGGTTTACTGTATCCCTTTGACATTCACATTGACCATGAAACACAGAAATTGTATCGGGATTGGATACAAAATGCACAATGCCGACTTAAGTACAAGAAGAATGAATCTTCTAAGAGTTTGAGGCTTGAGAAGCTCCTGGCATACCAGTATTAGATTCCGATGCACCAGTGCAAGTTTACTGTATTCCTTGGACCTTCACATTGACCATGAAAAATTGAAATTGCATCGGGATTGAATACAAAAGGCACAATGCCGTCTTAAGTACTAGAAGAGTGAATCGTCTAAGAGTTTGTGCTTTGAGCGGCTCCTGGGGACCAGGATTAGATTCTGATACACCAGTGCAGGTTTACTGTAACCCTTGGACGTTCACATTGACCATGAATCACAGAAATTGCATCGGGATTGAATACAAAAGGGACAATGCCAACTTAAGTACAAGAAGAGTGAGTCTTCTAAGAGTTTGTGCTTCTAGCGGCTCCTGGGAGACAAGTATTGGATTCCGATGCACCCGTGCAGGTTTACTGTATCACTTGGACATTCACATTGACCATGAAACACAGAAATTGTATCGGGATTGGATAAAAAATGCTCAATGCCGGCCTAAGTGCAAGAAGAATGAATCTTCTAAGATTTAAATATTTGAGAGGCTCCTGGCACACCGGTATTAGAATCCGATGCACCATTGCAGGTTTACTGTATCCCTTGGACCATCACATTGACCATGAAGCACAGCAATTGAATCGCGATTGAATAGAAAACGCGCAATGCCGACTTAAGTACAAGAACAGTGAATCTTCTAAGAGTTTGTGATTTGAGCGACTCCTTGGGACACCAGTATTTGATTCCGACGCACCAGTGCAGGTTTACTGTACCCCTTGGACCTTCACATCGACCATGAAGCACAGATATTGCATCGGGAATGAATACAAAATGCACAATGCCGACTTAAGTACAAAAAGAGTGAATCTTCTAAGAATTTGTGCTTTGAGCGGCTCCTGGGGGACCAGTCATAGATTCCGATGCACCAGTGCAGGTTTACTGTATCCCTTGGACCGTCAGCTTGACCATGAAACACAGAAATTGCATCGGGATCGATTACAAAATACACAATGCCGACTAAGGTACAAGAAGAGTGAACCTTCTAAGAGTTTATTCAATGAGCGGCTCCTGGGAGACCAGTATTAGATTCCAATGTACCAGTGCTCATTTACTGTATCCATTGGACCTTCACATTGACCATGTACCACAGAAACTGCATCGGGATTGAATTGAAAGAGACAATGACGACTTAAGTGCAAGAAGAGTAAATCTTCTAAGAATTTCTACTTTGAGCGGTTCCTGGGAGACCAGTCATAGATTCCGATGCAGCAGTTAAGGTTTACTGTATCCCTTGGACATTCAACTTGACCATGAAACACAGAAATTAGATCGGGATCGAACCCAAAAGGCACAATGCCGACTTAAGTACAAGAAGAGTGATTTTTCTAAGAGTTTGTGCTTTGAGCGGCTCCTTGGGACACCAGTATTAGATTCCGAAGCACCAGTGCAGGTTTACTGTATTCCTTGAAACTTCACATTCACCATGAAACATGGAAATTGCATCGTGATTGGATACAAAAGGCACAATGCCGTCTTCAGTACAAGACGAGTGAATCTTCAAAGAGTTTGTGCTTTGAGCGGCTCCTAGGACACCAGTATTAGAATCTGATACACAAGTGCAGGTTTACTGTAACCCTTGGACCTTCATATTGACCATGAAAGATAGAAATTGCATCGGGTTTGAATGAAAAGGGACAATTCCGACTTAAGTACAAGAAGAGTGAATCTTCTAAGAATTAGTGCTTTGAGCGGCTCCTGGGAGACCAGTCATAGATTCCGATGCACCAGTGCAGTTTTACTGTATCCCTTGGACCTTCAGCTTGACCATGAATCACAGAAATTGCATCGGGATCGATTACAAAATGCACAATGCCGACTAAGGTACAAGAAGAGTGAACCTTCTAAGAGTTTATTCAATGAGCGGCACCTGGGAGACCAGTAGTAGATTCCGATGCACCAGTGCAGGTATACTGAATCACTTAGACCTTTACATTGACCTTGAAACAAAGAAATTGCATCGGGATTGAATACAAATTGCACAACGCCGACTTAAGTACAAGAAGGGTGAATCTTCTAAGAGTTTGTGCTTTGAGCGGCTCCTGGGAGACCAGTATTGGATTCCGATGCACCAGTGCAGGTTTACTGTATCCCTTGGACATTCACATTGACCATGAAACACAGAAATTGTATTGGGATTGGATACAAAATGCACAATGCCGGCTTAAGTGCAAGAAGAGTGAATCTTCTAAGAGTTAGAGGTTTGAGAGGGTCCTGGCACACCGGTATTAAATTCCGATGCACCAGTGCAGGTTTACTGTATCCCTTGGACCTTTACATTGACCTTGAAACAAAGATATTGCATCGGGATTGAATACAAATTGCACAACGCCGACTTAAGTACAAGAAGAGTGAATCTTCTAAGAGTTTGTGCTTTGAGCGGCTCCTGGGAGACCAGTATTTGATTCCGATGCACCAGTGCTGGTTTAGTGTATCCCTTGGACCTTCATATTGACCATGAAACATAGATATTGCATCGGGTTTGAATGAAAAGTGACAATGCCGTCTTAAGTACAAGAAGAGTAAATCTCCTAAGAATTAGTGCTTTGAGCGGCTCCTGGGAGACCAGTCAGAGAGTCCGATGCACCAGTGCAGGTTTACTGTATCCCTTGGACCTTCAGCTTGACCATGAAACACAGAAATTGCATCGGGATCGATTACAAAATGCACAATGCCGACTAAGGTACAAGAAGAGTGAATCTTCTAAGAGTTTATTCTATGAGCGGCTCCTGGGAGACCAGTAGTAGATTCCGATGCACCAGTGCAGGTATACTGAATCACTTGTACCTTTACATTGACCATGAAACACAGAAATTGCATTGGGATAGATTACAAAAGGGACAACGCCGACTTAAGTACTAGAAGAGTGGATCTTCTAAGAGTATGTGCTTTGAGCGGCTAATTGGGACACCAGTATTAGATTCCGATGCACCAGTGCAGGTTGACTGTAAACCTTGGACCTTCACAATAACCATGAAGCACAGAAATTGCATCGGGATTGAATAGATAACGCACAATGCCAACTTAAGTGCAAGAAGAGTGAATCTTCTAAGAGTTTGTGCTTTGAGCGGCTCTTTGGAGACCAGTATTAGATTCCGATGCACCAGTGCAGGTTTACTGTATCGCTTGGACATTCACCTTGACCATGGAACACAGATATTGCACCGGGATTAAATACAAAATGCACAATGCGGACTTAAGTGAAGAAGAGTGAATCTTCTAAGAGTTTGTTCTATGAGCGGCTCCTGGGAGACCAGTAGTAGATTCCGATGCACCAGTGCAGGTTAACTGTATCCCTTGGACATTCTCATTGACCATGAAACACAGAAATTGTATCGGGATTGGATACAAAATGCACAATGCCAGCTTAAGTGCAAGAAGAGTGAATCTTCTAAGAGTTAGAGATTTGAGACGCTCCTGGCACACCAGTATTAGATTCCGATGCACCAGTGCGGGTTCACTGTAACCCTTGGACCTTCACATTGACCATGAATCACAGAAATTGCATCGGGATTGAATACAAAAGGGACAATGCCAACTGAAGTACAAGAAGAGTGAGTCTTCTAAGAATTTACACTTTGAGCGGCTCCTGGGAGACCAGTATTTGATTCCGATGCACCAGTGCTGGTTTAGTGTATCCCTTGGACCTTCACACTGACAATGAAACACTAAAATTGCACCAGTATTGAATACAAAACGGACAATGCCGACTTAAGTACAAAATAGGTGATTTTTCTAAGAGTTTGTGGTTTGAGCGACTCCTGGGAGACCAGTATTAGATTCCGATGTACCAGTGCAGTATTACTGTATCCCATGGACCTTCAGCATGACCATGAAACACAGAAATTGCATCAGGATCGATTACAAAAGGCACAATGCCGACTTAAGTACAAGAAGAGTGGATCTTCTAAGAGTTTGGCTTTGAGCGGCCCCTTGGGACAACAGTATTAGATTCCGATACACCACTGCAGGTTTACTGTATCCCTTGGACCTTCATATTGACCTTGAAACATAGAAATTGCGTCGGGATTGAATTAAAAGGGACAATGCCGACTTAAGTACAAGAAGAGTGAATCTTCTAAGAATTTGTGCTTTGAGCGGCCCCTGGGAGACCAGTCATAGATTCCGATGCACCAGTGCATGTTTACTGTATCCCTTGGACCTTCACATTGACCATGAAACACAGAAATTTAATCGGGAGTGAATAGAAAACGCACAATGCCGACTTAAGTACAAGAACAGTGAATCTTCTAAGAATTTGTGCTTTGAGCGGTTCCTGGGAGACCGGTCATAGATTACGATGCAGCAGTGAAGGTTTACTGTAATCCTTGGACATTCACATTGACCATGAAACACAGAAATTGTATCGGGATTGGATACAAAATGCACAATGCCGTCTTAAGTACTAGAAGAGTGAATCTTCTAAGAGTTTGTGCTTTGAGCGGTTCCTGGGAGACCAGTATTGGATTCCGATGCACCAGTGCAGGTTTACTGTATCCCTTGGACATCCACATTGACCAAGAAACACAGAAATTGTATCGGGATTGGATACAAAATGCACAATGCCGGCATAAGTGCAAGAAGAGTGATTCTTCTAAGAGTTAGATATTTAAGAGGCTCCTGGCACACCGGTATTAGATTCCGATGCACCATTGCAGGTTTACTGCATCCCTTGGACCTTCACATTGACCATGAAGCACAGAAATTGAATCGGGATTGAATAGAAGACGAACAATGCCGACTTAAGTACAAGAACAGTGAATCTTCTAGCAGTTTGTGATTTGAGCGGCTCCTTGGGACACCAGTATTTGATTCCGATGCATCAGTGCAAGTTTACTGTACCCCTTGGAACTTCACATTGACCATGAAACACAGAAATTGAATCGGGATTGAATAGAAAACGAACAATGCCGACTTAAGTACAAGAAGAGTGAATCTTTTAAGAATTTGTGCTTTGAGCGGCCCCTGGGGGACCAGTCATAGATTCCGATGCACCAGTGCAATTTTACTGTATCCCTTGGACCGTCAGCTTGACGATGAAACACAGAAATTCCATCGGGATTGAACTGAAAGGGACAATGCCGACTGAAGTGCAAGAAGAGTAAATCTTCTAAGAATTTCTGCTTTGAGCGGTTCCTGGGAGACCAGTCATAGATTCCGATGCAGCAGTGCAGGTTCACTGTACCCCTTGGACCTTCACATCGACCATGAAGCACAGATATTGCATCGGGATTGAATACAAAAGGGACAATGCCAACTTAAGTAAAAGAAAAGTGAGTCTTCTAAGAGTTTGTGATTTGAGCGGCTCCTTGGGATACCAGTATTAGATTCCGATGCACCAGTGCAGGTTTACTGTACCCCTTGGACCTTCACATCGACCATGAAGCACAGATATTGCATCAGGATTGAATACAAAAGCAAAATGCCGACTTAAGTACAAGAAGAGTGATTTTTCTAAGAGTTTGTGCTTTGAGCGTCTCCTTGGGACACCAGTATTAGATTCCGATGCACCAGTGCAGGTTTACTGTATTCCTTGGACCTTCACATTGACCATGAAACATAGAAATTGCATCGGGATTGAATACAAAAGCACAATGCCGTCTTAAGTACTAGAAGAGTGAATCTTCTAAGAGTTTGTGCTTTGAGCGGCTCCTGGGAGACCAGTATTGGATTCCGATGCACCAGTGCAGATTTACTGTATCCCTTTGACATTCACATTGACCATGAAACACAGAAATTGTATCGGGATTGGATACAAAATGCACAATGCCGACTTAAGTGCAAGAAGAATAAATCTTCTAAGAGTTTGAGGCTTGAGAAGCTTCTGGCATACCAGTATTAGATTCCGATGCACCAGTGCAAGTTTACTGTATTCCTTGGACCTTCACATTGACCATGAAAAATTGAAATTGCATCGGGATAGAATACAAAAGGCACAATGCCGTCTTAAGTACTAGAAGAGTGAATCGTCTAAGAGTTTGTGCTTTGAGCGGCTCCTGGGGACCAGGATTAGATTCTGATACACCAGTGCAGGTTTACTGTACCCCCTGGACGTTCACATCGACCATGAATCACAGAAATTGCATCGGGATTGAATACAAAAGGGACAATGCCAACTTAAGTACAAGAACAGTGAGTCTTCTAAGAGTTTGCGCTTCTAGCGGCTCCTGGGAGACAAGTATTGGATTCCGATGCACCAGTGCAGGTTTACTGTATCCCTTGGACATTCACATTGACCATGAAACACAGAAATTGTATTGGGATTGGATAGAAAATGCACAATGCCGGCCTAAGTGCAAGAAGAATGAATCTTCTAAGAGTTAAATATTTGAGAGGCTCCTGGCACACCGGTATTAGAATCCGATGCACCATTGCAGGTTCACTGTATCCCTTGGACCATCACATTGACCATGAAGCACAGCAATGGAATCGCGATTGAATAGAAAACGCGCAATGCCGACTTAAGTACAAGAACAGTGAATCTTCTAAGAGTTTGTGATTTGAGCGGCTCCTTGGGACACCAGTATTTTATTCCGACGCACCAGTGCAGGTTTACTGTACCCCTTGGACCTTCACATCGACCATGAAGCACAGAAATTGCATCGGGATTGAATACAAAATGCACAATGCCGACTTAAGTACAAAAAGAGTGAATATTCTAAGAATTTGTGCTTTGAGCGGCTCCTGGGGGACCAGTCATAGATTCCGATGCACCAGTTCAGGTTTACTGTATACCTTGGACCTTCAGCTTGACCATGAAACACAGAAATTGCATCGGGATCGATTACAAAATGCACAATGCCGACATTAGTACAAGAAGAGTGAATTTTCTAAGAGTTTGTGGTTTGAGCGGCTCCTGGGAGACCAGTATTAGATTCCAATGTACCAGTGCTCATTTACTGTATCCATTGGACCTTCACATTGACCATGTACCACAGAAACTGCATCGGGATTGAATTGAAAGGGACACTGACGACTTAAGTGCAAGAAGAGTAAATCTTCTAAGAATTTCTACTTTGAGCGGTTCCTGGGAGACCAGTCATAGATTCCGATGCAGCAGTGAAGGTTTACTGTATCCCTTGGACATTCAACTTGACCATGAAACACAGAAATTAGATAGGGATCGAATACAATAGGCACAATGCCGACTTAAGTACAAAGAGAGTGATTTTTCTAAGAGTTTGTGCTTTGAGCGGTTCCTTGGGACACCAGTATTAGATTCCGAAGCACCAGTGCAGGTTTACTGTATTCCTTGGAACTTCACATTGACCATGAAACATAGAAATTGCATCGGGATTGGATACAAAAGGCACAATGCCGTCTTCAGTACAAGTCGAGTGAATCTTCAAAGAGTGTGTGCTTTGAGCGGCTCCTGGGACACCAGTATTAGATTCTGATACACCAGTGCAGGTTTACTGTAACCCTTGGACCTTCACATTGACCATGAATCACAGGCATTGCATCGGGATTGAATACAAAAGGGCCAATGCCAACCTAAGTACAAGAAGAGTGAATTTTCTAAGAGTTTGTGCTTTGAGCGGCTCCTGAGAGTCCACTATTACATTCCGATGCACCAGTGCAGGTTAACTGTATCCCTTGGACATTCACATTGACCATGAAACACGGAAATTGTATCGGGATTGGATACAGAATGCACAATGCCGACTTAAGTACAAGAACAGTGAACCTTCTAAGAGTTTGAGCTTTGAGAGGCTCCTGGGAGCCCAGTATTAGATTCCGATGCACCAGTGCAAATTTACTGTATCCCTTGGACCTTCATAGTGACCATGAAACATAGATATTGCATCGGGATTGAATACAAAAGGCACAAAGCTTTCTTAAGTACAAGACGAGTGAATCTTCTAAGAGTTTGAACTTTGAGCGGCTCCTGGGTTACCAGTACTAGATTCTGATGCACCAGTGCTGGTTTACTGTAACCCTTCGACCTTCACATTGACCATGAAACACAGAAATTGCATCGGGATTGAATACAAAAGGGACAATGCCAATTTCAGTACAAGAAGAGTGAGTTTTCTAAGAGTTTGTGCTTTGAGCGGCTCCTGGGAGACCAGTATCAGATTCCGATGCACCAGTGCAGGTTTACTGTATCCCTTGGACATTCACATTAACCATGAAACACAGAAATTGTATCGGGATTGGATACAAAATGCACAATGCCTTCTTAAGTGCAAGAAGAGTGAATCTTCTAAGAGTTAGAGATTTGAGAGGCTCCTGGCACACCGGTATTAGATTCCGATGCACCAGTGCAGGTTTACTGTATCCCTTGGACCTTTACATTGACCCTGAAACTAAGAAATTGCATCGGGATTGAATACAAATTGCACAACGCCGACTTATGTACAAGAAGAGTGAATCTTCTAAGAGTTTGTGCTTTGAGCGGCTCCTGGGAGACCAGTATTAGATTCCGATGCACCAGTGCAGGTTTACTGTATCCCTTGGACCTTCATATTGACCATGAAAGATAGAAATTGCATCGGGTTTGAATGAAAAGGGGCAATTCCGACTTAAGTACAAGAAGAGTGAATCTTCTAAGAATTAGTGCTTTGAGCGGCTCCTGAGAGACCAGTCATAGATTCCGATGCACCAGTGCAGTTTTACTGTATCCCTTGGACCTTCAGCTTGACCATGAAACACAGAAATTGCATCGGGATCGATTACAAAATGCACAATGCCAACTAAGGTACAAGAAGAGTGAACCTTCTAAGAATTTGTTCAATGAGCGGCTCCTGGGAGACCAGTAGTAGATTCCGATGCACCAGTGCAGGTATACTGAATCACTTGGACCTTTACATTGACCTTGAAACAAGGAAATTGCATCGGGATTGAATACAAATTGCACAACGCCGACTTAAGTACAAGAAGAGTGAATCTTCTAAGAGTTTGTGCTTTGAGCGGCTCCTGGGAGACCAGTATTGGATTCCGATGCACCAGTGCAGGTTTACTGTATCTCTTGGACATTCACATTGACCGTGAAACACAGAAATTGTATTGGGATTGGATACAAAATGCACAATGCCGTCTTAAGTGCAAGAAGAGTGAATCTTCTAAGAGTTAGAGATTTGAGAGGGTCCTGGCACACCGGTATTAAATTCCGATGCACCAGTGCAGGTTTACTGTATCCCTTGGACCTTTACATTGACCTTGAAACAAAGAAATTGCATCGGGATTGAACACAAATTGCACAACGCCGACTTAAGTACAAGAAGAGTGAATCTTCTAAGAGTTTGTGCTTTGAGCGGCTCCTGGGAGACCAGTATTTGATTCCGATGCACCAGTGCTGGTTTAGTGTATCCCTTGGACCTTCATATTGACCATGAAACATAGATATTGCATCGGGTTTGAATGAAAAGGGACAATGCCGTCTTAAGTACAAGAAGAGTGAATCTTCTAAGAATTAGTGCTTTCAGCGGCTCCTGGGAGACCAGTCAAAGAGTCCGATGCACCAGTGCAGGTTTACTGTATCCCTTGGACTTTCAGCTTGACCATGAAACACAGAAATTGCATCGGGATCGATTACAAAATGCACAATGCCGACTAAGGTACAAGAAGAGTGAATCTTCTAAGAGTTTATTCTATGAGCTGCTCCTGGGAGACCAGTAGTAGATTACGATGCACCAGTGCAGGTATACTGAATCACTTGTACCTTTACATTGACCATGAAATACAGAAATTCCATTGGGATAGATTACAAAAGGGACAACGCCGACTTAAGTACTAGAAGAGTGGATCTTCTAAGAGTTTGTGCTTTGAGCGGCTAATTGGGACACCAGTATTAGATTCCGATGCACCAGTGCAGGTTGACTGTAAACCTTGGACCTTCACAATGACCATGAAGCGCAGAAATTGCATCGGGATTGAATAGATAACGCACAATGCCGACTTAAGTGCAAGAAGAGTGAATCTTCTAAGAGTTTGTGCTTTGAGCGGCTCCTTAGGACACCAGTATTAGATAGCGATGCACCAGTGCAGGTTTACTGTACCCCTTGGACCTTTACATTGTCCATGAAGCACAGATATTGCATCGGGATTGAATACAAAATTCACAATGGCGACTTAAGTACAAGAAGAGTGAATCTTCTAAGAGTTTGTACTTTGAGCGGCTCTTTGGAGACCAGTATTAGATTCCGATGCACCAGTGCAGGTTTACTGTATCGCTTGGACATTCACTTTGACCATGGAACACAGATATTGCATCGGGATTAAATACAAAATGCACAATGCGGACTTAAGTCAAGAAGAGTGAATCTTCTAAGAGTTTGTTCTATGAGCGGCTCCTGGGAGACCAGTAGTAGATTCCGATGCACCAGTGCAGGTTTACTGTATCACTTGGACCTTTATATTGACCATGAAACACATAAATTGCATTGGGATTGATTACAAAAATGTTAACGCCTACTTAAGTACAAGAAAAGTGAATCTCCTAAGTGTTTGTGCTCTGAGCGATTCCTCGGGGACCAGTATTAGATTCCGATGCACCAGTGCGGGTTCACTGTAACCCTTGGACCTTCACATTGACCATGAATCACAGAAATTGCATCGGGATTGAATACAAAAGGGACAATGCCAACTGAAGTACAAGAAGAGTGAGTCTTCTAAGAATTTGTACTTTGAGCGGCTCCTGGGAGACCAGTATTTGATTCCGATGCACCAGTGCTGGTTTAGTGTATCCCTTGGACCTTCACACTGACCATGAAACACTGAAATTGCATCAGGATTGAATACAAAAGGGACAATGCCGACTTAAGTACAAAAAAGGTGAATTTTCTAAGAGTTTGTGGTTTGAGCGACTCCTGGGAGACCAGTATTAGATTCCGATGTACCAGTGCAGTATTACTGTATCCCATGGACCTTCAGCATGACCATGAAACACAGAAATTGCGTCAGGATCGATTACAAAAGGCACAATGCCGACTTAAGTACAAGAACAGTGGATCTTCTAAGAGTTTGGCTTTGAGCGGCTCCTTGGGACAACAGTATTAGATTCCGATACACCACTGCAGGTTTACTGTATCCCTTGGACCTTCATATTGACCATGAAACATAGAAATTGCGTCGGGATTGAATTAAAAGGGACAATGCCGACTTAAGTACAAGAAGAGTGAATCTTCTAAGAATTTGTGCTTTGAGCGGCTCCTGGGAGACCAGTCATAGATTCCGATGCACCAGTGCCGGTTTACTGTATCCCTTGGACCTTCACATTGACCATGAAACACAGAAATTGAATCGGGATTGAATAGAAAACGCACAATGCCGACTTAAGTACAAGAACAGTGAATCTTCTAAGAATTTGTGATTTGAGCGGCTCCTTGGGACACCAGTATTAGATTCCGATGCACCAGTGCAGGTTTACTGTACCCCTTGGACATTCACATCGACCATGAGGCACAGATATTGCATCAGGATTGAATACAAAAGGCACAATGCCGACTTAAGTACAAGAAGAGTGAATCTTCTAAGATTTTGTGCTTTGAGCGGTTCCTGGGAGACCGGTCATAGATTACGATGCAGCAGTGAAGGTTTACTGTAATCCTTGGACATTCACATTGACCATGAAACACAGAAATTGTATCGGGATTGGATACAAAATGCACAATGCCATCTTAAGTACTAGAAGAGTGAATCTTCTAAGAGTTTGTGCTTTGAGCGGTTCCTGGGAGACCAGTATTGGATTCCGATGCACCAGTGCAGGTTTACTGTATCCCTTGCACCTTCACATTGACCATGAAGCACAGAAATTGAATCGGGATTGAATAGAAAACGAACAATGCCGACTTAAGTACAAGAACAGTGAATCTTCTAACAGTTTGTGATTTGAGCGGCTCCTTGGGACACCAGTATTTGATTCCGTTGCACCAGTGCAATTTTACTGTATCCCTTGGACCGTCAGCTTGACGATGAAACACAGAAATTGCATCGGGATCGATTACAAAATGCACAATGCCGACATAAGTACAAGAAGAGTGAATTTTCTAAGATTTTGTGGTTTGAGCGGCTCCTGGGAGACCAGTATTAGATTCCGATGTACCAGTGCTCATTTACTGTATCCACTGGACCTTCACATTGACCATGTACCACAGAAACTGCATCGCGATTGAACTGAAAGGGACAATGCCGACTTAAGTGAAAGAAGAGTAAATCTTCTAAGAATTTCTGCTTTGAGCGGTTTCTGGGAGACCAGTCATAGATTCCGATGCAGCAGTGCAGGTTCACTGTACCCCTTGGACATTCTCATTGACCATGACACAGAAATTTTATCGGGATTGGATACAAAATGCACAATGCCAGCTTAAGTGCAAGAAGAGTGTATTTTTTAAGAGTTAGAGATTTAAGAGGCTCCTGGCAAACCAGCATTAGATTCCGATGCTCCACTGCAGGTTTACTGTATCCCTTGGACCTTCACACTGACCATGAAGCACAGAAATTGAATCGGGATTGAATAGAAAACGCACAATGCGGAGTAAGTGCAAGAACAGTGAATCTTCTAAGAGTTTGTGATTTGAGCGGCTTCTTGGGACACCAGTATTAGATTCCGATGCACCAGTGCAGGTTCACTGTACCCCTTGGACCTTCACATCGACCATGAAGCACAGATATTGCATCGGGATTGAATACAAAAGGGACAATGCAAACTTAAGTACAAGAAAAGTGGGTCTTCTAAGAGTTTGTGATTTGAGCGGCTCCTGGGAGACCAGTATTGAATTCCGATGCACCAGTGCAGGTTTACTGTATCCCTTTGACATTCACGTTGACCATGAAACACAGAAATTGTATCGGGATTGGATACAAAATGCACAATGCCGACTTAAGTACAAGAAGAATAAATCTTCTAAGAGTTTGAGGCTTGAGAAGCTCCTGGCATACCAGTATTAGATTCCGATGCACCAGTGCAAGTTTACTGTATTCCTTGGACCTTCACATTGACCATGAAAAATTGAAATTGCATCGGGATTGAATACAAAAGGCACAATGCCGTCTTAAGTACTAGAAGAGTGAATCGTCTAAGAGTTTGTGCTTTGAGAGGCTCCTGGGGACCAGGATTAGATTCTGATACACCAGTGCAGGTTTACTGTAACCCTTGGACGTTCACATCGACCATGAATCACAGAAATTGCATCGGGATTGAATACAAATGGGACAATGCCAACTTAAGTACAAGAACAGTGAGTCTTCTAGGAGTTTGTGCTTCTAGCGGCTCCAGGGAGACAAGTATTGGATTCCGATGCACCAGTGCAGGTTTACTGTATCCCTTGGACATTCACATTGACCATGAAACACAGAAATTGTATCGGGATTTGATACAAAATGCACAATGCCGGCCTAAGTGCAAGAAGAATGAATCTTCTAAGAGTTAAATATTTGAGAGGCTCCTGGCACACCGGTATTAGAATCCGATGCACCATTGCAGGTTTACTGTATCCCTTGGACCGTCACATTGACCATGAAGCACAGCAATTGAATCGCGATTGAATAGAAAACGCGCAATGCCGACTTAAGTACAAGAACAGTGAATCTTCTAAGAGTTTGTGATTTGAGCGGCTCCTTGGGACACCAGTATTTGATTCCGACGCACCAGTGCAGGTTTACTGTACCCCTTGGACCTTCACATCGACCATGAAGCACAGATATTGCATCGGGATTGAATACAAAATGCACAATGCCG
This sequence comes from Schistocerca piceifrons, assembly GCF_021461385.2. NCBI lineage: Eukaryota > Metazoa > Arthropoda > Insecta > Orthoptera > Acrididae > Schistocerca > Schistocerca piceifrons. The sequence goes on along the minus strand of NC_060149.1, from coordinate 953,884,041 downwards.
ACTTAAGTACAAAAAGAGTGAATCTTCTAAGAATTTGTGCTTTGAGCGGCTCCTGGGGGACCAGTCATAGATTCCGATGCACCAGTTCAGGTTTACTGTATCCCTTGGACCTTCAGCTTGACCATGAAACACAGAAATTGCATCGGGATCGATTACAAAATGCACAATGCCGATATTAGTACAAGAAGAGTGAATTTTCGAAGAGTTTGTGGTTTGAGCGGCTCCTGGGAGACCAGTATTAGATTCCAATGTACCAGTGCTCATTTACTGTATCCATTGGACCTTCACATTGACCATGTACCTCAGAAACTGCATCGGGATTGAATTGAAAGGGACACTGACGACTTAAGTGCAAGAAGAGTAAATCTTCTAAGAATTTCTACTTTGAGCGGTTCCTGGGAGACCAGTCATAGATTCTGATGCAGCAGTGAAGGTTTACTGTATCCCTTGGACATTCAACTTGACCATGAAACACAGAAATTAGATCGGGATCGAATACAAAAGGCACAATGCCGACTTAAGTACAAGGAGAGTGATTTTTCTAAGAGTTTGTGCTTTGAGCGGCTCCTTGAGACACCAGTATTAGATTCCGAAGCACCAGTGCAGGTTTACTGTATTCCTTGGAACTTCACATTGACCATGAAACATAGAAATTGCATCGGGATTGGATACAAAAGGCACAATGCCGTCTTCAGTACAAGTCGAGTGAATCTTCAAAGAGTTTGTGCTTTGAGCGGCTCCTAGGACACCAGTATTAGATTCTGATACACCAGTGCAGGTTTACTGTAACCCTTGGACCTTCACATTGACCATGAATCACAGGCATTGCATCGGGATTGAATACAAAAGGGCCAATGCCAACCTAAGTACAAGAAGAGTGAATTTTCTAAGTGTTTGTGCTTTGAGCGGCTCCTGAGAGTCCACTATTACATTCCGATGCACCAGTGCAGGTTAACTGTATCCCTTGGACAGTCACATTGACCATGAAACACGGAAATTGTATCGGGATTGGATACAGAATGCACAATGCCGACTTAAGTACAAGAACAGTGAACCTTCTAAGAGTTTGAGTTTTGAGAGGCTCCTGGGAGTCCAGTATTAGATTCCGATGCACCAGTGCAAATTTACTGTATCCCTTGGACCTTCATAGTGACCATGAAACATAGATATAGCATCGGGATTGAATGCAAAAGGCACAAAGCTTTCTTAAGTACAAGACGAGTGAATCTTCTAAGAGCTTGAACTTTGAGCGGCTCCTGGGTTACCAGTACTAGATTCTGATGCACCAGTGCTGGTTTACTGTAACCCTTCGACCTTCACATTGACCATGAATCACAGAAATTGCATCGGGATTGAATACAAAAGGGACAATGCCAACTTAAGTACAAGAAGAGTTAGTCTTCTAAGAGTTTGTGCTTTGAGCGGCTCCTGGGAGACCAGTATTGGGTTCCGATGCACCAGTGCAGGTTTACTGTATCCCTTGGACATTCACATTAACCATGAAACACAGAAATTGTATCGGGATTGGATACAAAATGCACAATGCCTTCTTAAGTGCAAGAAGAGTGAATCTTCTAAGAGTTAGAGATTTGAGAGGCTCCTGGCACACCGGTATTAGATTCCGATGCACCAGTGCAGGTTTACTGTATCCCTTGGACCTTTATATTGACCTTGAAACTAAGAAATTGCATCGGGATTGAATACAAATTGCACAACGCCGACTTATGTACAAGAAGAGTGAATCTTCTAAGAGTTTGTGCTTTGAGCGGCTCCTGGGAGACCAGTATTAGATTCCGATGCACCAGTGCAGGTTTACTGTATCCCTTGGACCTTCATATTGACCATGAAAGATAGAAATTGCATCGGGTTTGAATGAAAAGGGACAATTCCGACTTAAGTACAAGAAGAGTGAATCTTCTAAGAATTAGTGCTTTGAGCGGCTCCTGAGAGACCAGTCATAGATTCCGATGCACCAGTGCAGTTTTACTATATCCCTTGGACCTTCAGCTTGACCATGAAACACAGAAATTGCATCGGGATCGATTACAAAATGCACAATGCCAACTAAGGTACAAGAAGAGTGAACGTTCTAAGAGGTTATTCAATGAGCGGCTCCTGGGAGACCAGTAGTAGATTCCGATGCACCAGTGCAGGTATACTGAATCACTTGGACCTTTACATTGACCTTGAAACAAAGAAATTGCATCGGGATTGAATACAAAAGGCACAATGCCGTCTTAAGTACTAGAAGAGTGAATCGTCTAAGAGTTTGTGCTTTGAGAGGCTCCTGGGGACCAGGATTAGATTCTGATACACCAGTGCAGGTTTACTGTAACCCTTGGACGTTCACATCGACCATGAATCACAGAAATTGCATCGGGATTGAATACAAAAGGGACAATGCCAACTTAAGTACAAGAACAGTGAGTCTTCTAGGAGTTTGTGCTTCTAGCGGCTCCAGGGAGACAAGGATTGGATTCCGATGCACCAGTGCAGGTTTACTGTATCCCTTGGACATTCACATTGACCATGAAACACAGAAATTGTATCGGGATTTGATACAAAATGCACAATGCCGGCCTAAGTGCAAGAAGAATGAATCTTCTAAGAGTTAAATATTTGAGAGGCTCCTGGCACACCGGTATTAGAATCCGATGCACCATTGCAGGTTTACTGTATCCCTTGGACCGTCACATTGACCATGAAGCACAGCAATTGAATCGCGATTGAATAGAAAACGCGCAATGCCGACTTAAGTACAAGAACAGTGAATCTTCTAAGAGTTTGTGATTTGAGCGGCTCCTTGGGACACCAGTATTTGATTCCGACGCACCAGTGCAGGTTTACTGTACCCCTTGGACCTTCACATCGACCATGAAGCACAGATATTGCATCGGGATTGAATACAAAATGCACAATGCCGACTTAAGTACAAAAAGAGTGAATCTTCTAAGAATTTGTGCTTTGAGCGGCTCCTGGGGGACCAGTCATAGATTCCGATGCACCAGTTCAGGTTTACTGTATCCCTTGGACCTTCAGCTTGACCATGAAACACAGAAATTGCATCGGGATCGATTACAAAATGCACAATGCCGACATTAGTACAAGAAGAGTGAATTTTCTAAGAGTTTGTGGTTTGAGCGGCTCCTGGGAGACCAGTATTAGATTCCAATGTACCAGTGCTCATTTACTGTATCCATTGGACCTTCACATTGACCATGTACCTCAGAAACTGCATCGGGATTGAATTGAAAGGGACACTGACGACTTAAGTGCAAGAAGAGTAAATCTTCTAAGAATTTCTACTTTGAGCGGTTCCTGGGAGACCAGTCATAGATTCCGATGCAGCAGTGAAGGTTTACTGTATCCCTTGGACATTCAACTTGACCATGAAACACAGAAATTAGATCGGGATCGAATACAAAAGGCACAATGCCGACTTAAGTACAAGGAGAGTGATTTTTCTAAGAGTTTGTGCTTTGAGCGGCTCCTTGAGACACCAGTATTAGATTCGAAGCACCAGTGCAGGTTTACTGTATTCCTTGGAACCTCACATTGACCATGAAACATAGAAATTGCATCGGGATTGGATACAAAAGGCACAATGCCGTCTTCAGTAAAAGTCGAGTGAATCTTCAAAGAGTTTGTGCTTTGAGCGGCTCCTCGGACACCAGTATTAGATTCTGATACACCAGTGCAGGTTTACTGTAACCCTTGGACCTTCACATTGACCATGAATCACAGGCATTGCATCGGGATTGAATACAAAAGGGCCAATGCCAACCTAAGTACAAGAAGAGTGAATTTTCTAAGTGTTTGTGCTTTGAGCGGCTCCTGAGAGTCCACTATTACATTCCGATGCACCAGTGCAGGTTAACTGTATCCCTTGGACAGTCACATTGACCATGAAACACGGAAATTGTATCGGGATTGGATACAGAATGCACAATGCCGACTTAAGTACAAGAACAGTGAACCTTCTAAGAGTTTGAGTTTTGAGAGGCTCCTGGGAGCCCAGTATTAGATTCCGATGCACCAGTGCAAATTTACTGTATCCCTTGGACCTTCATAGTGACCATGAAACATAGATATAGCATCGGGATTGAATACAAAAGGCACAAAGCTTTCTTAAGTACAAGACGAGTGAATCTTCTAAGAGCTTGAAATTTGAGCGGCTCCTGGGTTACCAGTACTAGATTCTGATGCACCAGTGCTGGTTTACTGTAACCCTTCGACCTTCACATTGACCATGAATCACAGAAATTGCATCGGGATTGAATACAAAAGGGACAATGCCAACTTAAGTACAAGAAGAGTTAGTCTTCTAAGAGTTTGTGCTTTGAGCGGCTCCTGGGAGACCAGTATTGGGTTCCGATGCACCAGTGCAGGTTTACTGTATCCCTTGGACATTCACATTAACCATGAAACACAGAAATTGTATCGGGATTGGATACAAAATGCACAATGCCTTCTTAAGTGCAAGAAGAGTGAATCATCTAAGAGTTAGAGATTTGAGAGGCTCCTGGCACACCGGTATTAGATTCCGATGCACCAGTGCAGGTTTACTGTATCCCTTGGACCTTTACATTGACCTTGAAACTAAGAAATTGCATCGGGATTGAATACAAATTGCACAACGCCGACTTATGTACAAGAAGAGTGAATCTTCTAAGAGTTTGTGCTTTGAGCGGCTCCTGGGAGACCAGTATTAGATTCCGATGCACCAGTGCAGGTTTACTGTATCCCTTGGACCTTCATATTGACCATGAAAGATAGAAATTGCATCGGGTTTGAATGAAAAGGGACAATTCCGACTTAAGTACAAGAAGAGTGAATCTTCTAAGAATTAGTGCTTTGAGCGGCTCCTGAGAGACCAGTCATAGATTCCGATGCACCAGTGCAGTTTTACTATATCCCTTGGACCTTCAGCTTGACCATGAAACACAGAAATTGCATCGGGATCGATTACAAAATGCACAATGCCAACTAAGGTACAAGAAGAGTGAACGTTCTAAGAGGTTATTCAATGAGCGGCTCCTGGGAGACCAGTAGTAGATTCCGATGCACCAGTGCAGGTATACTGAATCACTTGGACCTTTACATTGACCTTGAAACAAAGAAATTGCATCGGGATTGAATACAAATTGCACAACGCCGACTTAAGTACAAGAAGAGTGAATCTTCTAAGAGTTTGTGCTTTGAGCGGCTCCTGGGAGACCAGTATTGAATTCCGATGCACCAGTGCAGGTTTACTGTATCCCTTGGACATTCACATTGACCATGAAACACAGAAATTGTATTGGGATTGGATACAAAATGCACAATGCCGGCTTAAGTGCAAGAAGAGTGAATCTTCTAAGAGTTAGAGATTTGAGAGGGTCCTGGCACACCGGTATTAAATTCCGATGCACCAGTGGAGGTTTACTGTATCCCTTTGACCTTTACATTGACCTTGAAACCAAGAAATTGCATCGGGATTGAACACAAATTGCACAACGCCGACTTAAATACAAGAAGAGTGAATCTTCTAAGAGTTTGTGCTTTGAGCGGCTCCTGGGAGACCAGTATTAGATTCCGATGCACCAGTGCAGGTTTACTGTATCCCTTGGACCTTCATATTGACCATGAAAGATAGAAATTGCATCGGGTTTGAATGAAAAGGGACAATTCCGACTTAAGTACAAGAAGAGTGAATCTTCTAAGAATTAGTGCTTTGAGCGGCTCCTGAGAGACCAGTCATAGAGTCCGATGCACCAGTGCAGGTTTACTGTATCCCTTGGACCTTCAGCTTGACCATGAAACACAGAAATTGCATCGGGATCGATTACAAAATGCACAATGCCGACTAAGGTACAAGAAGAGTGAATCTTCTAAGAGTTTATTCTATGAGCTGCTCCTGGGAGACCAGTAGTAGATTACGATGCACCAGTGCAGGTATACTGAATCACTTGTACCTTTACATTGACCATTAAACACAGAAATTGCATTGGGATAGATTACAAAAGGGACAACGCCGACTTAAGTACTAGAAGAGTGGATCTTCTAAGAGTTTGTGCTTTGAGCGGCTAATTGGGACACCAGTATTAGATTCCGATGGACCAGTGCAGGTTGACTGTAAACCTTGGACCTTCACAATGACCATGAAGCACAGAAATTGCATCGGGATTGAATAGATAACGCACAATGCCGACTTAAGTGCAAGAAGAGTGAATCTTCTAAGAGTTTGTGCTTTGAGCGGCTCCTTGGGACACCAGTATGAGATACCGATGCACCAGTGCAGGTTTACTGTACCCCTTGGACCTTTACACTTTCCATGAAGCACAGATATTGCATCGGGATTGAATACAATATTCACAATGGCGACTTAAGTACAAGAAGAGTTAATCTTCTAAGAGTTTGTACTTTGAGCGGCTCTTTGGAGACCAGTATTAGATTCCGATGCACCAGTGCAGGTTTACTGTATCGCTTGGACAGTCACTTTGACCATGGAACACAGATATTGCATCGGGATTAAATACAAAATGCACAATGCGGACTTAAGTCAAGAAGAGTGAATCTTCTAAGAGTTTGTTCTAAGAGCGGCTCCTGGGAGACCAGTAGTAGATTCCGATGCACCAGTGCAGGTTTACTGTATCACTTGGACCTTTATATTGACCATGAAACACATAAATTGCATTGGGATAGATTACAATTGTGTTAACGCCTACTTAAGTACAAGAAAAGTGAATCTCCTAAGTGTTTGTGCTCTGAGCGATTCCTCGGGGACCAGTATTAGATTCTGATGCACCAGTGCTGGTTTACCGTAACCCTTGGGCCTTCACACTGACCATGAATCACAGAAATTGCATCGGCATTAAACACAAAAGGGACAAAGCTATCTTAAGTACAAGAAGAGTGAATCTTCTAAGAGATTGTGTTTTGAGCGGCTCCTGGGAGACCAGTATTGGATTCCGATGCACCAGTGCAGGTTTACTGTATCCCTTGGACATTCACATTGACCATGAAACACAGAAATTGTATTGGGATTGGATATAAAATGCACAATGCCGGCTGAAGTGCAGGAAGAGTGAATCTTCTAAGAGTTAGAGATTTGAGAGGCTCCTGGCACACCGGTATTAGATTCCGATGCACCAGTGCAGGTTTACTGTATCCCTTTTACCTTTACATTGACCTTGAAACAAAGAAATTGCATCGGAATTGAATACAAATTGCACAACGCCGACTTAAGTACAAGAAGAGTGAATTTTCTAAGAGTTTGTGGTTGGAGCGGCCCCTGGGAGACCAGTATTAGATTCCGATGTACCAGTGCAGGTTTACTGTATCAGTTGGACCTTCAGCTTGACCATGAAACACAGAAATTGCATCGGGATCGATTACAAAAGGCACAATGCCGACTTAAGTACAAGAGGATTGGATCTTCTAAGAGTTTGTGCTTTGAGCGGCTCTTTGGGACACCACTATTAGATTCACATGCACCAGTGCAGGTTTACTGTATCCCTTGGACCTTCATATTGACCATGAAACATAGATATTGCATCGTCTTTGAATGAAAAGGGACAATGCCGTCTTAAGTACAAGAAGAGTGAATCTTCTAAGAATTAGTGCTTTGAGCGGCTCCTGGGAGACCAGTCATAGAGTCCGATGCACCAGTGCAGGTTTACTGTATCCCTTGAACCTTCAGCTTGACCATGAAACACAGAAATTGCATCGGGATCGATTACAAAATGCACAATGCCGACTAAGGTACTAGATGAGTGAATCTTCTAAGAGTTTATTCTATGAGCGGCTCCTGGGGGACCAGAAGTAGATTCCGATGCACCAGTGCAGGTATACTGAATCACTTGGACCTTTACATTGACCATGAAACACAGAAATTGCATCGGGATAGATTACAAAAGGGACAACGCCGACTTAAGTACAAGAAGAGTGGATCTTCTAAGAGTTTGTGCTTTGAGCGGCTAATTGGGACACCAGTATTAGATACCGATGCACCAGTGCAGGTTTACTGTACCCCTTGGACCTTTACATTGTCCATGAAGCACATGGTCAATATGAAGGTCCAAGGGATACAGTAAACCTGCACTGGTGCATCGGAATCTAATACTGGTCTCCCAGGAGCCGCTCAAAGCACAAACTCTTAGAAGATTCACTCTTCTTGTACTTAGGTCGGCGTTGTGCAATTTGTATTCAATCCCGATGCAATTTCTTTGTTTCAAGGTCAATGTCAAGGTCCAAGGGATACAGTAAACCTGCACTGGTGCATCGGAATCTAATACTGGTCTGCCAGGAACCTCTCAAAACTGAAACTCTTTGACGATTCACTGTTCTTGTACTTAAGTCGGCATTGTGCATTTTGTATCCAATCCGGATACAATTTCTGTGTTTCATGGTCAATGTGAATGTCCAAGGGATACAGTAAACCTGCACTGGTGCATCGGAATCCTATACTGGTCTCCCAGGAGCCGCTCAAAGCACAATCTCTTAGAAGATTCACTCTTCTTGGACTTAAGTTAGCAATGTCCCTTTTGTGTTTAATGCCGATGCAATTTCTGTGATTCATGGTCAGTGTGAAGGCCCAAGGGTTACGGTAAACCAGCACTGGTGCATCAGAATCTAATACTGGTCCCCGAGGAATCGCTCAGAGCACAAACACTTAGGAAATTCACTTTTCTTGTACTTAAGTAGGCGTTAACCCTTTTGTAATCAATCCCGATGCAAATTCTGTGTTTCATGGTCAATATAAAGGTCCAAGTGATACAGTAAAGCTGCACTGGTGCATCGGAATCTACTACTGGTCTCCCAGGTGCCGCTCATAGAACAAACTCTTAGAAGATTCACTCTTCTTGTACTTAAGTCCGCATTGTGCATTTTGTATTTAATCCCGATGCAATATCTGTGTTCCATGGTCAAAGTGCTTTGAGCGGCTAATTGGGATACCAGTATTAGATTCCGATGCACCAGTGCAGGTTGACTGTAATCCTTGGACCTTCACAATGACCATGAAGCACAGAAATTGCATCGGGATTGAATAAAAAACGCACAATGCCGACTCAAGTACAAGAAGAGTGAATCTTCTAAGAGTTTGTGCTTTGAGCGGCTCCTTGGGACACCAGTATTAGATACCGATGCACCAGTGCAGGTTTACTGTACCCCTTGGACCTTTAAATTGTCCATGAAGCACAGATATTGCATCGGGATTGAATACAAAAGGCACAATGGCGACTTAAGTACAAGAAGAGCGAATCTTCTAAGAGTTTGTACTTTGAGTGGCTCTTTGGAGACCAGTATTAGATTCCGATGCACCAGTGCAGGTTTACTGTATCGCTTGGACATTCACTTTGACCATGGAACACAGATATTGCATCGGGATTAAATACAAAATGCACAATGCGGACTTAAGTACAAGAAGAGTGAATCTTCTAAGAGTTTGTTCTATGAGCGGCTCCTGGGAGACCAGTAGTAGATTCCGATGCACCAATGCAGGTTTACTGTATCACTTGGACCTTTATATTGACCATGAAGCACAGAAATTGCATCGGGATTGATTACAAAAGGGCTAACGCCTACTTAAGTACAAGAAAAGTGAATCTCCTAAGTGTTTGTTTCCTGAGCGATTCCTCGGGGATCAGTATTAGATTCTGATGCACCAGTGCTGGTTTACTGTATCCCTTGGACCTTCATCTTGACCATGAAAGATAGAAATTGCATCGGGTTTGAATGAAAAGGGACAATGCCGACTTAAGTACAAGAAGAGTGAATCTTCTAAGAATTAGTGCTTTGAGCGGCTCCTGGGAGACCAGTCATAGAGTCCGATGCACCAGCGCAGGTTTTCTGTATCCCTTGGACCTTCAGCTTGACCATGAAACACAGAAATTGCATCGGGATCCATTACAAATGCACAATGACGACTAAGGTACAAGAAGAGTGAATCTTCTAAGAGTTTATTCTATGAGCGGCTCCTGGGAGACCAGTAGTAGATTCCGATGCACCAGTGCAGGTATACTGAATCACTTGGACCTTTACATTGACCATGAAACACAGAAATTGCATCGGGATAGATTACAAAAGGACAACGCCGACCTAAGTACTAGAAGAGTGGATCTTCTATGAGTTTGTGCTTTGAGCGGCTAATTGGGACACCAGTATTAGATTCCGATGCACCAGTGCAGGTTGACTGCAACCCTTGGACCTTCACAATGACCATGAAGCACAGAAATTGCATCGGGATTGAATAGAAAACGCACAATGCCGACTTAAGTACAAGAAGAGTGAATCTCCTAAGTGTTTTTGCTCTGAGCGATTCCTCGGGGACCAGTATTAGATTCTGATGCACCAGTGCTGGTTTACTGTAACCCTTGGGCCTTCACACTGACCATGAATCACAGAAATTGCATCGGCACTAAACACAAAAGGGACAATGCTAACATAAGTACAAAAAGAGTGAATCTTCTAAGAGATTGTGATTTAAGCGGCTCCTGGGAGACCAGTATTGGATTCCGATGCACCAGTGCAGGTTTACTGTATCCCTTGGACATTCACATTGACCATGAAACACAGAAATTGTATCCGGATTAGATACAAAATGCACAATGCCGATTTAAGTACAAGAACACTGCATCGTCTAAGAGTTTCAGCTTTGAGAGGTTCCTGGCAGACCAGTATTAGATTCCGATGCACGAGTGCAGGTTTTCTGTATCCCTTGGACCTTCACATTGAACATGAAACAAAGAAATTGCATCGCGATTGAATACAAAACGCACAATGCCGACTTAAGTGCAAGAAGAGTGAATCTTCTAAGAGTTTGTGCATTGAGCGGCACCTGGGAGACCGGTAATGGATTCCGATGCACCAGTGCTGGTTTACTGTATCCCTTGGACCTGCACATTGACCATGAAACACAGCATTTGAATCGGGATTGAATACAAAAGGCACAATGAGTACTTAAGTACAATAAAAGTGAATCTTCTAAGAGTTTGTGCTTTGAGCGGCTGCAGGGAGACCAGTATTAGATTCCGACGCAACAGTGCAGTTTTACCGTATCTCTAGGACCTTCACATTGACCATGAAACACAGAAATTGCATCGAGATTGAATACAATTTAGACAATGCCGACTTAAGAACAAGACGAGTGAATCTTCAAAGAGTTGGTGCTTTGAGCGGCCCCTGGGAGACCAGTATTAGATTCCGATGAACTAGTGCAGGTTTACCGTATCCCTTGGACCTTCACACTGACAATTAAAGACAGAAATTCATCGGGAATGAAATCAAAAGGTGCAATGCGCAGTTAAGTACAAGAACAGTGTATCTTCTTAGAGTTTGTGCTTTGAGCGGCTCCTGGGAGACCAGTACTAGATTCCGCTGCACCAGTGCAGGTTTACTGTATCTCTTGGGACATCACATTGACCATGAAACAAAGAAATTGTATTGGTATTGGATACAAAACGCACAATGTCGAATTAAGTACAAGAACGGTCAATCATCTAGGAGATTGAGTTTTGAGAGGCTCCTGGCAGAACAGTATTAGATTCCGATGCACCAGTGGAGGTTTACTGTAACCCTTGGAAATTCACATAGACCATGAATCACAGAAATTGCATCGGCATTGAATATCAAAGGGACAATGCCAACTTAAGTACAAGAAGAGTGATTCTTCTAAGAGTTTGTGCTTTTGAGCGGCTCCTGGGAGACCAGTATTGGATTCCGATGCACCAGTGAAGGTTTACTGTATTCCTTGGACATTCACATTGACCATGAAACAAAGAAATTGCATCGGGATTGAATAAAAAATGCACAATGCCGACTTAAGTACAAGTAGAGTGAATCCTCTACGAGATTGTGCTTTGAGCGGCTCTTGGGAGACCACTATGAGATTCCGATGCACCAGTGCAAGTTCACTGTATTCTTTGGCCCTTCTTATTGACCATGAAACATAGAAATTTTATCGGGATTGGATACAAAATGCACAATGCCGACTTAAGTACAAGAAGAGTGAATCTTCTAAGAGTTTGTGCTTTGAGCGGCTCCTGGGAGACCAGTAGTAAATTCCGATGCACCAGTGCAGGTTTACTGTATCCCTTGGGCCTTCACATTGACCATGAATCACAGAAATTGCATCGGGATTAAACACCAAAGGGACAATGCTAACTTAAGTACAAGAAGAGTGAATCTTCTAAGAGTTTGTGCTTTGGGCGCTCCTGGGAGATCAGTATTGGATTCCGATGCACCAGTGCAGGCTTACTGTATCCCTTGGACATTCACATTGACCATGAAACACAGAAATTGTATACGGATTGGATACAAAATGCACAATGCCGACATAAGTACAAGAGCAGTGAATCGTCTAAGAGTTTGAGCTTTGAGAGATTCCTGGGAGACCATTATTAGATTCTGATGCACCAGTGCAGGTTTACTGTATCCCTTGGACCTTCACATTGAATATGAAACAAAGAAATTGCATCGCGATTGAATACAAAACGCACAATGCCGACTTACGTGCAAGAAGGGTGAATCTTCTATAAGTTTGTGCATTGAGCGGCTCCTGGGAGACCAGTAATAGATTCCGATGCACCAGTACAGGTTTACTGTATCCTTTGGACCTTCACATTGACCATGAAGCACTGAAATTGCATCGGGATTGACTACAAAAGGCACAATGCCGACTTAAATACAAGACGAGTGAATCTTCTAAGAGTTTGTGCTTTCAGCAGCTCCTGGAAGACCAGTATTAGATTCCCATGCACCAGAGCAGGTTTACTGTATCCCTTGGACCTTCACATTGACCATGAAACACAGAAATTGCATCGGGATTGAATGCAAAAGGCACAATGCCAACTTAAGTACAAGAAGAGTGAATCTTCTACGAATTTGTGGTTTAAGCTGCTCCTGGGAGACCTGTATTAGTTTACGAGGCACCAGTTCACGTTAACTGTATCCATTTGACCTTCACATTGAGTATGAGACACAGAAATTGCATCGGGATTGAATACATAATTGACAATGCCGACTTAAGCACAAGAAGAGTAAATCTTCTATGAGTTTGTTATTTGAGCGACTCCTGGGATGCCAGTATTTGATTCCGATGCAACAGTGCAGGTTTATTGTATCCCTTGGACCTTCACATTGACCATGAATCACAGAAATTGCATTGGGATTGAATACAAAATGCACAATGAGTACTTAAGTACAATAAAAGTGAATCTTCTAAGAGTTTGTGCTTTGAGCGGCTGCAGGGAGATCAGTATTAGATTCCGCTGCTCCAGTGCAGGTTTACTGTATCCCTTGGACCTTCAACTTGACCATGAAACACAGAAATTGCATCGGGATAGATTACAAAAGGGACAACGCCGACTTAACTACAAGAAGAGTGAATCTTCTAAGAGTTTGCGCTTTGAGCGGCTCCTTGGGACACCAGTATTAGATACCGATGCACCAGTGCAGGTTTACTGTACCCCTTGGACCTTTGCATTGTCCATGAAGCACAGATATTCCATCGGGATTGAATACAAAAGGCACAATGGCGACTTAAGTACAAGAAGAGTGAATCTTCTAAGAGTTTGTACTTTGAGCGGCTCTTTGGAGGCCAGTATTAGATTCCGATGCACCAGTGCAGGTTTACTGTATCGCTTGGACATTCACTTTGACCATGGAACACAGATATTGCATCGAGATTAAATACAAAATGCACAATGCGGACTTAAGTACATGAAGAGTGAATCTTCTAAGAGTTTGTTCTATGAGCGGCTCCTGGGAGACCAGTAGTAGCTTCCGATGCACCAGTGCAGGTTTACTCTATCCCTTGGACCTTCACATTGAACATGAAACAAAGAAATTGCATCGCGATTGAATACAAAACGCACAATTCCGACTTAAGTGCAAGAAGAGTGAATCTTCTAAGAGTTTGTGCATTGAGCGGCACCTGGGAGACCAGTAATAGATTCCGATGCACCAGTGCAGGTTTACTGTATCCCTTGGACCTTCACATTGACCATGAAACTCAGAATTTGAATCGGGATTGAATACAAAAGGCACAATGAGTACTTAAGTACAATTAAAGTGAATCTTCTAAGAGTTTGTGCTTTGAGCGGCACTTGGGAGACCAGTAATAGGTTCCGATGCACCAGTGCAGGTTTACTGTATCCCTTGGACCTTCATATTGTCAATGAAACATAGAAATTGCATCGGGTTTGAATTAAAAGGGACAATGCCGACTTAAGTACAAGAAGAGTGAATCTTCTAAGAATTAGTGCTTTGAGCGGCTCCTGGGAGACCAGTTATAGATTCCGATGCACCAGTGCAGTTTTACTGTATCTCTAGCACCTTCAGCTTGACTATTTAACACAGAAATTGCATCGGGATCGATTACAAAATGCACAATGCCGACTAAGGTAGAAGAAGAGTGAATCTTCTAAGAGTTTGTAGTATGAGCGACTCCTGGGGGACCAGCATTAGATTCTGATGCACCAGTGCAGGTTTACTGTAACCTTTGGGCCTTCACATTGACCATGAATCACAGAAATTGCATCGGGATTAAACACAAAAGGGACAATGCTAACTTAAGTACAAGAAGAGTGAATCTTCTAAGAGTTTGTGCTTTGAGCGCTCCTGGGAGATCAGTATTGGGTTCCGATGCACCAGTGCAGGCTTACTGTATCCCTTGGACATTCACATTGACCATGAAACACAGAAATTGTATACGGATTGGATACAAAATGCACAATGCCGACATAAGTACAAGAGCAGTGAATCGTCTAAGAGTTTGAGTTTTGAGAGATTCTTGGGAGATCATTATTAGATTCCGATGCACCAGTGCAGGTTTACTGTATCCCTTGGACCTTCACATTGAATATGAGACAAAGAAATTGCATCGCGATTGAATACAAAACGCACAATGCCGACTTACGTGCAAGAAGGGTGAATCTTCTAAGAGTTTGTGCATTGAGCGGCTCCTGGGAGACCAGTAATAAATTCCGATGCACCAGTGCAGGTTTACTGTATCCCTTGGACCTTCACATTGACCATGAAGCACTGAAATTGCATCGGGATTGAATACAAAAGGCACAATGCCGACTTAAATACAAGAAGAGTGAATCTTCTAAGAGTTTGTGCTTTCAGCAGCTCCTGGAAGACCAGTATTAGATTCCGATGCACCAGAGCAGGTTTACTGTATCCCTTGGACCTTCACATTGACCATGAAACACAGAAATTGCATTGGGATTGATTGCAATAGGCACAATGCCAACTTAAGTACAAGAAGAGTGAATCTTCTTCGAGTTTGTGGTTTAAGCTGCTCCTGGGAGACCTGTATTAGTTTACGAGGCACCAGTGCACGTTAACTGTATCCATTTGACTTTCACATTGACCATGAGACACAGAAATTGCATCGGGATTGAATACAAAATTGACAATGCCGACTTAACACAAGAAGAGTAAATCTTCTATGAGTTTGTGATTTGAGCGACTCCTGGGTTACCAGTATTTGATTCCGATGCAACAGTGCAGGTTTATTGTATCCCTTGCACCATCACATTGACCATGAAACACAGAAATTGCATCGGGATTGAATACAAAATGCAGAATGAGTACTTAAGTACAATAAAAGTGAATCTTCTGAGAGTTTGTGCTTTGAGCGGCTGCAGGGAGACCAGTATTGGATTCCGATGCACCAGTTCTGTTTTACTGTATCTCTAGGACCTTCACATTGTCAATGAAACACAGAAATTGCATCGAGATTGAAAAAATTGGGACAAAGCCGACTTAAGGACAAGAACAGTGAATCTTCTAAGAGTAAGAGATTTGAGAGGCTCCTGGCAGACCAGTATTAGATTCCGATGCACCACTGCAGGTTTACTGTATCCCTTGGACCATTACATTGACCATGAAACAAAGAAATTGCATCGGGATCGATTACAAAAGGCACAATGCCGACTAAAGTACAAGAAAAGTGAGTCTTCTAAGAGTTTGTTCTACGAGCGGCTCCTGGAAGACCAGTAGTAGATTCCGATGCACCAGTGCAGGTTTACTGTATCACTTGGACCTTTATATTGACCATGAAACACAGAAATTGCATCGGGATTGATTACAAATGGGTTAAAACCTACTTAAGTACAAGAAGAGTGAATCTCCTAAGAGTTTGTGCTTTGAGCGCTCCTGGGAGATCAGTATTGGATTCCGATGCACCAGTGCAGGTTTACTGTATCCCTTGGACATTCACATTGACCATGAAACACAGAAATTGTATACGGATTGGATACAAAATGCACAATGCCGACTTAAGTACAAGAGCAGTGAATCGTCTAAGAGTTGAGTTTTGAGAGGTTCCTGGGAGACCATTATTAGATTCCGATGCACCAGTGCAGGTTTACTGTATCCCTTGGACCTTCACATTGAATATGAAAAAAAGAAATTGCATCGCGATTGAATACAAAACGCACAATGCCGACTTACGTGCAAGAAGGGTGAATCTACTAAGACTTTGTGCATTGAGCGGCTCCTGGGAGACCAGTAATAGATTCCGATGCACCAGTGCAGGTTTACTGTGTCCCTTGGACCTTCACATTGACCATGAAACACAGAAATTGCATCGGGATTGAATGCAAAAGGCACAATGCCAACTTAAGTAAAAGAAGAGTGAATCTTCTACGAGTTTGTGGTTTAAGCTGCTCGTGGGAGACCTGTATTAGTTTACGAGGCACCAGTCGACGTTAACTGTATCCATGTGACCTTCACATTGACCATGAGACACAGAAATTGCATCGAGATTGAATACAATTGGGACAATGCCGACTTAAGAACAAGATGAGCGAATCTTCTAAGAGTTTGTGCTTTGAGCGGCCCCTGGGAGACCAGTATTAGATTCCGATGAACTAGTGCAGGTTTACCGTATCCCTTGGACCTTCACATTGACCATGAAAGACAGAAATTCATCGGGAATGAAATCAAAAGGTGCAATGCGGAGTTAAGTACTAGAAGAGTGGATCTTCTAAGATTTTGTGCTTTGAGCGGCTAATTGGGACACCAGTATTAGATTCCGATGCACCAGTGCAGGTTGACTGTAACCCTTGGACCTTCACAATGACCATGAAGCACAGAAATTGCTTCGGGATGGAATAGAAAACGCACAATGCCGACTTAAGTACAAGAAGTGTGAATCTTCTAAGAGTTTGTACTTTGAGCGGCTCTTTGGAGACCAGTATTAGATTCCGATGCACCAGTGCAGGTTTACTGTATCGCTTGGACATTCACTTTGACCATGGAACACAGATTTTGCATCGGGATTAAATACAAAATGCACAATGTGGACTTAAGTGCAAGAAGAGTGAATCTTCTAAGAGTTTGTTCGATGAGCGGCTCCTGGGAGACCAGTAGTAGATTCCGATGCACCAGTGCAGGTTTACTGTATCACTTGGACCTTTATATTGACCATGAAACACAGAAATTGCATCGGGATTGATTACAAAAGGGTTAACGCCTACTTAAGTACAAGAAAAGTGAATCTCCTAAGTGTTTGTGCTCTGAGCTATTCCTCGGGGACCAGTATTAGATTCTGATGCACCAGTGCTGGTTTACTGTAACCCTTGGGCCTTCACACTGACCATGAATCACAGAAATTGCATCAACATTAAACACAAAATGGACAATGCTAACTTAAGTGCAAGAAGAGTGAATCTTCTAAGTGTTTGTGCATTGAGCGGCACCTTGGAGACCAGTAATAGATTCCGATGCACCAGTGCAGGTTTACTGTAACCCTTGGACTTTCACATTGACCATGAAACACATAATTTGAATCGGGAATGAATACAAAAGTCACAATGAGTACTTAAGTACAATAAAAGTGAATCTTCTAAGAGTTTGTGCTTTGAGCGGCTCTTGGGGGACTAGTATTAGATTCTGATGCACCAGTGCAGGTTTACAGTAACACTTGGACCATCACATTGACCATGAATCACAGAAATTGCATCGGAATTGAATACAAAAGGGACAATGCCAACTTAAGTACAAGAAGAACGAATCTTCTAAGAGTTTGTGCTTGGAGCGGCTCCTGGGAGACCAGTATTGGATTCTGATGCACCAGTGCAGGTTTACTGTATCCCTTGGACATTTATATTGACCATGAAACTCAGAAATTGTATCGGGATTGGATACAAAATGCACAATGCCAACTTAAGTACAACAACAGTGAATCTTCTAAGAGTAAGGGATTTGAGTGGCTCCTGGCAGACCAGTATTAGATTCCGATGCACCACTGCAGGTTTATTGTATCCCTTGGACCATTACATTGACCATGAAAGAAAGAAATTGCATCGGGATCGATTACAAAATGCACAATGCCGACTTAAGTACAAGAAGAGTGGATCTTCTAAGAGTTTGTTCTATGAGCGACTCCTGGGGGACCAGCATTAGATTCTGATGCACCAGTGCAGGTTTACTGTAACCCTTGGGCCTTCACATTGACCATGAATCACAGAAATTGCATCGGGATTAAACACAAAAGGGACAATACTAACTTAAGTACAAGAAGAGTGAATCTTCTAAGAGTTTGTGCTTTGAGCGGCTCCTTGGGACACCAGTATTACATTCCGATGCACCAGTGCAGGTTTACTGTATCCCTTGGACCTTCATATTGACCATGAAACATAGAAATTGCATCGGGTTTGAATTAAAAGGGACAATGGCGACTTAAGCACAAGAAGAGTAAATCTTCTATGAGTTTGTGATTTGAGCGACTCCTGAGATACCAGTATTTGATTCCGATGCAACAGTGCAGGTTTATTGTATCCCTTGGACCTTCACATTGACCATGAAACACAGAAATTGCATCGGGATTGAATACAAAATGCACAATGAGTACTTAAGTACAATAAAAGTGAATCTTCTGAGAGTTTGTGCTTTGAGCGGCTGCAGGGAGACCAGTATTGCATTCCGCTGCACCAGTACTGTTTTACTGTATCTCTAGGACCTTCACATTGACCATGAAACACAGAAATTGCATCGAGACTGTATACAATTGGGACAATGCCGACTTAAGAACAAGAACAGTGAATCTCCTAAGAGTAAGAGATTTGAGAGGCTCCTGGCAGACCAGTATTAGATTCAGATGCACCACTGCAGGTTTACTGTATCCCTTGGACTATTACATTGACCATGAAACAAAGAAATTGCATCGGGATCGATTACAAAAGGCACAATGCCGACTTAAGTACAAGAAGAGTGGAACTTCTAAGAGTTTGTGCTTTGAGCGGCTCCTTGGGACACCAGCATTACATTCCGATGCACCAGTGCAGGTTTACTGTATCCCTTGGACTTTCATATTGACCATGATACATAGAAATTGCATCGGGTTTCAATTAAAAGGAACAATGCCGACTTAAGTACAAGAAGAGTGAATCTTCTAAGAATTAGTGCTTTGAGCGGCTCCTGGGAGACCAGTCACAGATTCCGATGCACCAGTGCAGTTTTACTGTATCCCTTGGACCTTCAGCTTGACCATTTAACACAGAAATTGCATCGGGATCGATTTCAAAATGCACAATGCCGACTAAGGTACAAGAAGAGTGAATCTTCTAAGAGTTTGTTCTATGAGCGGCTCCTGGGAGACCAGTAGTAGATTCCGATGCACCAGTGCAGGTTTACTGTATCACTTAGACCTTTATATTGACCATGAAACACAGAAATTGCATCGGGATTGATTACAAAAGGGTTAAAACCTACTTAAGTACAAGAAGAGTGAATCTCCTAAGTGTTTGTGCTCTGAGTGATTCCTGGGGGACCAGCATTAGATTCTGATGCACCAGTGAAGGTTTACTGTAACCCTTTGGCCTTCACATTGACCATGAATCACAGAAATTGCATCGGGATTAAACACAAAAGGGACAATGGGAACTTAAGTACAAGAAGAGTGAATCTCCTAAGTGTTTGTGCTCTGAGTGATTCCTGGGGGACCAGCATTAGATTCTGATGCACCAGTGCAGGTTTACTGTATCCCTTGGACATTCACATTGACCATGAAACACAGAAATAATATACGGATTGGATACAAAATGCACAATGCCGCCTTAAGTACAAGAGCAGTGAATCGTCTAAGAGTTTGAGTTTTGAGAGGTTCCTGGCAGACCATTATTAGATTCAGATGCACCAGTGCAGGTTTACTGTATCCCTTGGACCTCCACATTGAATATGAAACAAAGAAATTGCATCGCGATTGAATACAAAACGCACAATGCCGACTTACGTGCAAGAAGGGTGAATCTTCTAAGAGTTTGTGCATTGAGCGGCTCCTGGGAGACCAGTAATAGATTCCGATGCACCAGTGCAGGTTTACTGTATCCCTTGGACCTTCACAATGACCATGAAGCACTGAAATTGCATCGCGATTGAATACAAAAGGCACAATGCCGACTTAAATACAAGAAGAGTGAATCTTCTAAGAGTTTGTGCTTTCAGCAGCTCCTGGAAGACCAGTGTTAGATTCCGATGCACCAGAGCAGGCTTACTGTATCCCTTGGACCTTCACATTGACCATGAAACACAGAAATTGCATCGGGATTGAATGCAAAAGGCACAATGCCAACTTAAGTACAAGAAGAGTGAATCTTCTACGAGTTTGTGGTTTAAGCTGCTCCTGGGAGACCTGTATTAGTTTACGAGGCACAAGTCCACGTTAACTGTATCAATTTGACCTTCACATCGACCATGAGACAAAGCAATTTCATCGGGATTGAATACAAAATTGTCAGTGCCGACTTAAGCACAAGAAGAGTAAATCTTCTACGAGTTTGTGATTTGAGCGACTCCTGGGATACCAGTATTTGATTCCGATGCAACAGTGCAGGTTTATTGTATCCCTTGGACCTTCACATTGACCATGAAACACAGAAATTGCATCGGGATTGAATACAAAATGGACAATGAGTACTTAAGTACAATAAAAGTTAATCTTCTAAGAGTTTGTGCTTTGAGCGGCTGCAGGGAGACCAGTATTAGATTCCCATGCAGCAGTACAGTTTTAATGTATCTCTAGGACCTTCACATTGACCATGAAACACAGAAATTGCATCGAGATTGAATACAATTGGGACAATGCCCACTTAAGAACAAGATGAGTGAATCTCCTAAAAGTTTGTGCTTTGAGCGGCCCCTGGAAGACCAGTATTAGATTCCGATGTACTAGTGCAGGTTTACCGTATCCCTTGGACCTTCACATTGACCATGAAAGACAGAAATTGATCGGGAATGAAATCAAAAGGTGCAATGCGGAGTTAAGTACAAGAACAGTGTATCTTCTAAGAGTTTGTGTTTTGAGCGGCTCCTGGGAGACCAGTATTAGATTCCGCTGCACCAGTGCTGGTTTACTGTATCTCTTGGGATATCACATTGACCATGAAACATAGAAATTGCATCGGTATTGGATACTAAACGCACAATGTCGAATTAAGTACAAGAACGGTGAATCATCTAGGAGATTGAGTTTTGAGAGGCTCCTGGCAGACCAGTATTGGATTCCAATGCACCAGTGCAGGTTTACTGTATCCCTTGGACATTCAAATTGAACATGAAACAAAGAAATTGCATCGGGATTGAATACAAAATGCACAATGCCGACTTAAGTACAAGAACAGTGAATCTTCTAAGACCCTGAGTTTTGAGAGGCTCCTGACAGACCAGCATTAGATTCCGATGCACCAGTGCACGTTTACAATATCCCTTGGACTTCACATTGAGCATCAAACACAGAAATTGCATCGGGATTGAATACAAAAGGGACAATGCCAACTTAAGTACAAGAAGAGTGAATCTTCTAAGAGTTTGTGCTTTGAGCGGCCCCTGGGAGACCAGTATTAGATTCCGATGAACTAGTGCAGGTTTACCGTATTCCTTGGACCTTCACATTGACCACGAAACACAGAAATTGCATCGGGGATGAATACAAAAGGTACAATCCCGACTGAAGTACAAGAAGAATGAATCTTCTAAGAGTTTGTGCTTTGAGCGGCTCTTGGGGGACCAGTATTAGATTCTGATGAACCTGTGCAGGTTTACAGTAGCACTTGGACCATCACATTGACCATGAGTCACAGAAATTGCATCGGGATTGAATACAAAAGGGACAATGCCAACTTAAGTACAAGAAGAGTGAATCGTCTAAGAGTTTCTGCTTTGAGCGGCTGCTGAGAGACCAGTATTGGATTCCGATGCACCAGTGCAGGTTTACTGTATCCCTTGGACATTCACATTGACCATGAAACAAAGAAATTGCATCAGGATTGAATACAAAATGCACAATGCTGACTTAAGTACAAGAACAGTGAATCTTCTAAGACCTTGAGCTTTGAGAGGCTCCTGGCAGACCAGCATTAGATTCCGATGCACCAGTGCAGGTTTGCTGTATCCCTTGGACTTTCACATTGACCATGAGACCAAGAAATTGCATCGGGATTGAATACAAAATGCACAATGCCGACTTAAGTACAAGAAGAGTGAATCTTCTAAGAGTTTGTGCTTTGAGCGGCTCCTGAGAGACCATTCCGATGCACCTGTGCAGGTTTATTGTATCCCTTGGACATTCAAATTGACCATGAAACACAGAAATTGTATCGGGATTGGATACAAAATGCACAATGCCGACTTAAGTACGAGAACAGTGAATCTTCTAAGAGTTTGAGTTTTGAGAGGCTCCTGGCATACCAGTATTAGATTCCGATGCACCAGTGCAGGTTTACTGTATCCCTTGGACCTTCCCATTGAACATGTAACAAAGAAATTGCAGCGCGATTGAATACAAAACGCACAATGCCGACTTAAATATATGAAGAGTGAATCTTCTAAGAGTTGTGCTTTGACCGGCTCCTGGGAGACCAGTAATAGATTTCGATGGACCAGTGTAATTTTACTGTATCCCTTGGTCCTTCCGATTGACCATAAAACACAGAAATTGCATCGGGATCGATTACAAAAGGCACAATGCCGACTTAAGTACAAGAAGAGTGGATCTTCTAAGAGTTTGTGCTGTGAGCGGATTCTTGGGACACCAGTATTAGATTCCGATGCACCAGTGCAGGTTTACTGTACCCCTTGGACGTTCACATTGACCATGAAGCACAGATATTGCATCGGGATTGAATACAAAAGGCACACTGGCGACTTAAGTACAAGAAGAGTGAATCTTCTAAGAGGTTGTACTTTGAGCGGCTCCTAGGGGGCCAGTATTAGATTCCGATGCACCAGTGCAGGTTTACTGTATCGCTTCGACTTTCACATTGACCATGGAACACAGATATTGCATCGGGATTGAATACAAAATGCACAATACCGGCTTAAGTACAAGAAGAGTGAATCTCCTTAGAGTTTGTTCTAAGTGCGGCTCCTGGGAGACCAGTAGTAAATTCCGATGCACCAGTGCAGTTTTTCTGTATCACTTGGACCTTTACATTGACCATGAAACACAGAAATTGCATCGGGATTGATTACAAAAGTGTTAACGCCTACTTAAGTAAAGAAGAGTGAATCTTCTATGTGTTTGTGCTCTGAGTGATTACTGGGAGAAAAGTATTAGATACTGATGCACCAGTGCAGGTTTACAGTAACCCTTGGACCATCACATTGACCATGAATCACAGAAATTGCATCGAGCTAGAAAATACGAAAGGGACAATGCCATCTTAAGTACAAGAAGAGTGAATCTTCTAAGAGTTTGTGCTTTGAGCGGCTCCTGGGAGTCCAGTATTGGATTCCGATGTACCAGTGCTCGATTACTGTATCCCTTGGATAATCACATTGCCAATGAACCGCAGAAACTGCATCGGGATTGAATTAAAAGGGACAATGCCGACTTGAGTACAAGTAGAGTGAACCTTCTAAGAATTTGTGCTTTGAGCGGCGCCTGGGAGACCAGTAATAGATTCCGATGGACCAGTAAAGGTTTACTGTATCCCGTGGAGCTTCAACGTGACCATGAAACACTGAAATTGTATCGGGATTGGATACAAAATGCACAATGCCGACTTAAGTACAACAACAATGAAACTTCTAAGATTTTGAGATTTGAGAGGCTCCCGGGAACCCAGTATTACATTCCGATGCACCAGTGCAGGTTTGCTGTATCCCTTGGACCTTCACATTGACCATGAAACATAGAAATTGCATCGGGATTGAATACAAAATGCACAATGTCGTCTTAAGTACAAGACGAGTGAATCTTCAGAGAGTTTGAAATTTGAGCGGCTCCTGGGTGACCAGTATTAGATTCTGATGCACCTGTGCAGGTTTACTGTAACCCTAGGACCTTCACATAGACCATGGATCACAGAAATTTGAATCGGGATTGATTACAAAAGGTACAACGCCGACTTAAGTACAAGAAGAGTGAATCTTCTAAGTGTTTGTGCTCTTAGCGATCCCTGGGGGACCAGTATTAGATTCTGATGCACCAGTGCAGGTTTACTGTAACCCTTGGGCCTTCACATTGACCATGAATCACAGAAATAGAATCGGGATTGAACACAATAGGGACAATGCCAACTTAAGTACAAGAAGAGTGAATCTTCTAAGAGTTGTGCTTTGATCGTCTCCTGGGAGACCAGTAATAGATTTCGATGCACCAGTGCAATTTTACTGTATCCCTTGGACCTACCGATTGACCATAAAACACAGAAATTGCATCGGGATCGATTACAAAAGGCACAATGCCTACTTAAGTACAAGAAGAGTGGATCTTCTAAGAGTTTGTGCTTGGAGCGGCATCTTGGGACACCAGTATTAGATTCCGATGCACCAGTGCAGGTTTACTGTACCCCTTGGACGTTGACATTGACCATGAAGCACAGATATTGCATCGGGATTGAATACAAAAGGCACAATGGCGACTTAAGTACAAGAAAAGGGAATCTTCTAAGAGTTTGTACTTTGAGCGGCTCCTTGGAGACCAGTATTAGATTCCGATGCACCAGTGCAGGTTTACTGTATCCCTTGGACCTTCACATTGACCATGAAACACAGAAGTTGCATCGGGATTGATTACAAATGTGTTAACGGCTACTTAAGTAAAGAAGGGTGAATCTTCTATGTGTTTGTGCTCTGAGTGATTCCTGGGGGACCAGTATTAGATTCTGATGCACCAGTGCAGGTTTACTGTAACCCTTGGGCCTTCACATTGACCATGAATCACAGAAATTGCATCGGGATTGAACACAAAAGGGACAATGCCAACTTAAGTACAAGAAGAGTGAATATTCTAAGAGTTTGTGCTTTGAGCGGCTCCTGTGAGACCAGTATTGGATTCCGATGCACCAGTGCAGGTTTACTGTATCCCTTGGACATTCACATTGACCATGAAGCACAGAAATTGTATCCGGATTGGATACAAATTTCACAAGGCCAACTTAAGTACAAGAACAGTGACTCTTCTAAGAGTTTGAGTTTGGAGAGGCTCCTGGCAGTCCAGTATTAGTTTCCGATGTACCAGTGCAGGTTTACTGTAACCCTTGGACCTTCACATTGACCATGAAACACAGAAATTGCATCGGGATTGAATACAAATGGCACATGGCCAACTTAAGTACAAGAAGAGTAAATCTTCTAAGAGTTTGTGGTATGTGCGGCTCCTGGGAGACCAGTATTTGATTCCGCGTCACCAGTGCAGGTTCACCGTATCCATTGGTCCTTCACATTGACCATGAAACACAGAAATTGCATCTGGATTGAATTCAAATGGGACAATGCCGACATAAGTACAAGAAGAGTGAGTTTTCTAAGAGTTTGTGCTTTGAGCGGCTCCTGGGAGACCAGTATTAGATTCCGATGCAACAGTTCAGGTATGCTGTATCACTTGGACCTTCACATTGACCATGAAACACAGAAATTGCATTGAGATTGAATACAAGAGGGACAATGCCGACTTATGTACATGAAGAGTGAATCTTCTGTGAATTTGTGATTTGAGCGGCTCCTAGGAGACCAGAATTAGATTCCGATGAAACTGTGCAGGTTTACTGTATCCCTTGGACCTTCACATAGGCCATGAAACACAGAAATTGCATCGGGATTTAACACGAAAGGCACAATGGGTACTGAAGTACAATAAAAGTGAATCTTCTCAGATTTTGTGCTTTGAGCGGCTCCAGGGAGATCAGTATTAGATTCCGATGCACCATTGCAGTTTTACTGTATCTCTACGCCCTTCACATTGCCATGAAACACAGAAATTACATGGAGCTTGAGTACAATTGGGACAATGCCGACTTAAGAACAAGATGAGTGAATCTTCTAAGACTTTGAGTTTGGAGAGGCTCCTGGCACCCCTGTATTAGTTTCCGATGCACCAGTGCAGGTTTACTGTATCCCCTGGACCTTCACATTGACCATGAAGCTCAGATATTGCATCGGGAATGAATACAAAACGAACAATGGCGACTTAAGAACAAGATGAGTGAATCTTCTAAAAGTTTGTGCTTTGAGCGCCCCTGGGAGACCAGTATTAGATTCCGATGAACTAGTGCGTGTTTACCGTACCCCTTGGACCTTCACATTGACCATTAAAGACAGAAATTCATCGGGAATGAAATCAAAAGGGGCATGCAGAGTTAAGTACAGGAACAGTGTATCCTCTATGAGTTTGTGCTTTGAGCGGCTTCTGGGAGACCAGTGTTAGATTCCGCTGCACCAGTGCAGGTTACTGTATCTCTTGTCACATCACATTGACCATGAAACACTGAAATTGCTTTGGGATTGAATACAAGTGGGAGTATGCCGACTTAAGGACAAGAAAATTTAATCTTCTATGAGTTTGTGATTTGGGCGGATCCTGGGAGACCAGTATTAGATTCCGATGCACCAGTGCAGGGTTACTGACCCCTTGAACCTTCACATTGACCATGAAACATAGAAATTGAATCGGGATTGGATACAAAATGCACAATGCCGACTTAAGAACAAGAACCGTGAATCTCCTACGAGATTGAGCTTTGAGAGGCTCCTGGCAGACCAGTATTAGATTCCGATGCACCAGTGCAGGTTTACTGTAACTCTTGGACCTTCACATGGACCATGAATCACAGAAATTGCATCGGGATTGAATAAAAAATTCACAGTGCCGACTTAAGTACAAGAAGAGTGAATCTTCTAAGAGTTTGTGCTTTGAGTGTCTCCTGGGAGACCAGTATTTATATCCGATGCACCAGTGCTGTTTAGTGTATCCCTTGGACCTTCACATTGACCATGAAACACAGAAATTGCATCGGGATAGAATACAAAAGGGACAGTGCCGACTTAAGTACAAGAAGAGTGAAATTTCTAAGAATTTGTGCTTTGAGCGGCTCCTGGGAGACCAGTGTTAGATTCCGATGTACCAGTGCTCGATTACTGTATCCCTTGGACCATCACATTGACCATGAACCTCAGAAACTGTATCGGGATTGAATTACGAGGGACAATGATGACTTGAGTACAGGTAGAGTGAATCTTCTAAGAATTTGTGTTTTGAGCGCCTCCTGGGAGACCAGTAATAGATTCCGATGGACCAGGGAAGGTTTACTGTATCCATTGGAGCATCAACGTGACCATGAAACACTGAAATTGTATCGGGATTGGATACAAAATGCACAATGCCTACTTAAGTACAACAACAGTGAATCTCCTAAGAGTTTGAGTTTTGAGAGGCTCCCGGAAGCCCAGTATTAGATTCCGATGCACCAGTGCAGGTTTACTGTATCCCCTGGACCTTCACATTGACCATGAAACACAGAAATGGCATCGGGATTGAATACAAAATGCGCAATGCCGTCTTAAGTACAAGACGAGTGAATCTTCAAAGAGTTTGAACTTTGAGCGGCTCCTGGGAGACCAGTATTTGAATCCGATGCACCAGTGAAGGTTTACTGTATCCCTTGGACCTTTACATTGACCATTAAACAAAGAAATTGCATCGGGATTAAATACAAATTGCACAGTGTCGACTTAAGTACAAGAAGAGTGAATGGTCTAAGAGTTTGTTCTATGAGCGGCTCCTGGGAGACCAGTAGTAGATTCCGATGCACCAGTGCAGGTTTACTGTATCACGTGGATCATTACATTCACCATGATACACAGAAATTAAATCGGGATTGAATACAAAATGCATAATGCCGCCTTAAGTACAAGAAGAGTGAATCTTCTAAGAGTTTGTGCTTTGAGCGGCTCCTGGGACCTCAGTATTGGATTCCGATGCACCAGTGCAGGTTTACTGTATCCATTGGACATTCACATTGAACATGAAACACAATAATTGTATCGGAATTGAATACAAAACGCACAATGCCGACTTAAGTACAAGAACAGTGAATCTTCTTAAAGTTTGAGTTTTAGAGGCTCCTGGGAGCGCAGTATTAGATTCCGATGCACCAGAGCAGGTTTACTGTATCCCTTGGACCTTCACATTGACCGTGAAACATAGAAATTGCATCGTGATTGAATACAAAAGGCACTTTGCCGTCTTACGTACAAGACGAGTGAATCTTGTAAGAGTTTGAGCTTTGAGCGGCTCCTGGGAGACCAGTATTAGGTTCTGATGCACCAGTGCAGGTTTACTGTAACCCTTGGACCTTCACATTGACCATGAATCACAGAAATTCCAGCGGGATTGAATAGAAAATGCACAATGCCGTTTTAAGTACAAGAAGAGTGAATCTTCTACGAGTTTGTGGTTTCAGCGGCTCCTGGGAGACCTGTATTAGTTTACGAGGCACCAGTGCTGGTTTACTGTATCCTTTGGACCTTCACATTGACAATGAAACAAAGAAATCGCATCTGGATTGAAAACTAGGGGGACAATGCCAACTTAAGTACAAGAAGAGTGAATCTTCAATGGGTTAGTGCTTTGAGCGGCTCCTGGGAGACCAGTATTAGATTCGGATGAACTAGTGCAGGTTTACCATATGCCTTGGACCTTCACATTGACCATGAAACACAGATATTGTATAGGGATTGGATACAAAATGTACAATGCCGACTTGACTACAAGAGGAGTGAATCTTCTAAGAGTTAGAGGTTTGAGAGGCTCCTCGGAGACCAGTATTAGATTGCGACGAACCAGTGCAGAGTTACTGTATCCCTTGGACCTTCACACTGACCATGAAACTCAGAATTTTCATTGGGATTGAATACAAAATGCACAATGCCGCCTTAAATACAAGAAGAGTGAATCTTCTAAGAATTTGTGGTTTGAGCGACTCCTTGAGAGACCAGTATTAGATTCCGACGCACCAGTGCAGGTTTACTGTAGCACATGGACCTTCAAATTGACCATGAAACACAGAAATTGCACCGGCATTGAATACAAAAGGGATAAAGCTGACTTAAGTCCAAGAAGAGTGATTCTTCTAAGAGTTTTTGCTTTGAGAGGCTCATGGAAGACCAGTATTAGATTCCGATGCACCAGAGCAGGTTTACTTTATCCCATGGACCTTCACATTGACCATGAAGCACAGAAACTGCATCAGGATAGAATTAAAAGGCACAATGCCAACTTAAGTAGAAGAAGAGTGAATCATCTACGAGTTTGTGGCTTGAGCGGCTTCTGGGAGACCTGTATAAGATTACGTGGTACCAGTGCACGTTTACTGTATCCCTTTGACCTTCACATTGACCATGAAACACAGAAATTGCATCGGGATTGAATACAAACGTGACAATGCCTGCTGGAGCACAAGAAGAGTGAAACTACTAAGAGTTTGTGGTTTGAGCAGCTCCTGGGAGACCAGTATTAGTTTCCGAGTCACCAGTGTACGTTTTTCCGTATCCCTTGGACGTTCGCATTGACCATGAAACACAGAAATAGCGTCGGGATTGAATAGAAAAATCACAATGCCTACTTAAGTACAACAAGGGTGAAATTTCTTAGAGTTTGTGCTTTCAGCGGCTCCTGGGAGACCAATATTAGGTTCCGATGCACCAGTGCAGGTTTACTGTATCCCTTGGACCTTCACATTGACCATGAAACACAGAAATTGCATCTGGATTGAATTCAAATGGGACAATGCCGACTTAAGTCCAAGAAGAGTGAATCTACTGTATGTGGTTTGAGCGGCTCCTGGGAGACCAGAAAGAGTTTCCAAGGCACCAGTGCAGGGTTACCGTTTCGCTTGGACTTTCGCATTGACCATGAAACACAGATATTGCGTCGGGATTGAATACAAAAGGTACAATGCCGACTTAAGTACAAGAAGAGTGAATCTTCTAAGAGTTTGTGCTTTGAGCGGCTCCTGGGAGACCAGTATTAGATTCCGATGCACCAGTTTTGGTTTACTGTATCACTTGGACCTTCAAATTGACCATGAAACACAAATATTGCATCGGGATTGAATACAAGTAGAGGGATTCTTCCAAGTGCTTGTGCTTTGAGCGGCTCCTGGGAGACCAGTATTAGATTCCGATGCACCAGTGCAGGTTTACTGTTTCCCTTGGACCTTCACATTGACCATGAAACACAGAAATTGCATCTGGATTGAATTCAAAAGGGACAGTGCCGACTTACGTACAAGAAGAGTGAATCATCTACGGGTTTGTGTTTTGAGCGGCTCCAGGGAGATCAGTATTAGATTCTGATGCACCATTGAAAGTTTACTGAATCCCTTTGACATTCACATTGACCATGAAACACAGATATTGTATCGGGATTGGATACAAAATGCACAATGGCGACTTAAGTACAAGAAGAGTGTACCTTCTAAGAGTTTGTGTGTTTGAGCGGCTCCTGGGAGGCCTGTATTAGATTCCGACCTACCAGCGCAGGTTTACTGTATCCCTTGGACCTTCAACTTGACCATGAAACACAGAAATTGCATAGAGATCGAATACAAAAGGCACAATGCCCACTTAAGTACAAGAAGAGCGAATCTTCTAAGAGTTTGTGGTTTGAGCGACTCCTTGAGAGACCAGTATAAGATTCCGATGCACCAGTGCAGGTTTACTGTATCCCTTGGACCTTCACATTGACCATGGAGCACAGAAAATGCATCGGCATTGAATACAAAAGGGACAAAACCGACTTAAGTACAAGATGAGTGAATCTTCTAAGAGTTTCTGCCTTGAGCGGCTCCTGGGTGACCAGTATTAGATTCCGATGCACCAGTGCAGGTTTACTGTATAACTTGGACCTTCACATTGACCATGAAACACAGAAATCGTATCGGGATTGGATACAAAATGCACAATGGCGACTTAAGTACAAGAAGAGTGAATCTTCTAAGAGCATGTGTTTTTGAGCGGCTGCTGGGAGACCAGTATTAGATTCCGATGCACCAGTGCAGGTTTAGTGTACCCCTTGAATCTTCAGATTGACCATGAAACACAGAAAATGCATCCGGAATGAATACAAAAGGCACAAAACCGACTAAAGTACAAGAAGAGTGAATCCACTACGATTGTGTGCTTTGAGCGGCTCCTTGGAGACCTGTATGAGATTCCGATGCACCAGTGCATTTTTACTGTATCCCTTGGACATTCACATTGACCATGAAACACAGAAATTGTATCGGGATTGGATACAAAATGCACAATGCCGACTTCTAAGAGTTTGAGTTTTGAGAGGCTCTGGGAGACCAGTATTAGATTCCGATGCACCAGTGCGGGTTTACTGTATCCCTTGGACCTTCACATTGACCATGAAACTCAGAAATTGCACCGACATTGAATACAAAAGGGATAAAGCTGACTTAAGTCCAAGAAGAGTGATTCTTCTAAGAGTTTTTGCTTTGAGAGGCTCCTGGAACACCAGTATTAGATTCCGATGCACCAGTGCAGGTTTACTGTATCACTTGGACCCTCACATTGGCCATGAAACACAGAAATTGCGTCGGGATTGAATACAAAACCCACAATGCCTACTTAAGTACAACAAGGGTGAAATTTCTTAGAGTTTGTGCTTTGAGCGGCTCCTCGGAGACCAATATTAGATTCCGATGCACCAGTTTAGGTTTACTGTATCACTTGGACCTTCAAATTGACCATGAAACACAAATATTGCATAGGGATTGAATACAAGTAGAGGGAATCTTCCAAGTGTTTGTGCTTTGAGCGGCTCCTGGGAGACCAGTATTAGATTCAGATGCACCAGTGCATGTTTACTCTTTCCCTTGGACCTTCACATTGACCATGAAACACAGAAATTGCCACTGGATTGAATTCAAAAGGAACAGTGCCGTCTTAAGTACAAGAAGAGAGAATCCTCTACGAGTTTGTGCTTTGAGCGGCTCCAGGGAGATCAGTATTAGATTCTGATGCACCATTGCAAGTTTACTGAATCCCTTTGACATTCACATTGACCATGAAACACAGATATTGTGTCGGGATTGGATACAAAATGCACAATGGCGACTTAAGTTTAAGAACAGTGAATCTCCTACGAGTCTGAGTTTTGAGAGGCTCCTGGCAGACCAGTATTAGATTCCGATGCACCAGTGCAGGTTTACTGTATCACTTGGACCTTCAAATTGACCATGAAACACAGACATTGCATCGGGATTGTATACTAAATGGACAATGCCGACTTAACTACAAGGAGAGTGAATCTTCTAAGATTTGGAGTTTTGAGAGGCTCTGGGAGACCAATATAAGATTCCGATGTGCAGTGCAGGTTTACTGCATTCCTTGGACATTCACATTGACCATGTAACACAGAAATTGCATCGGGATTGAATACAAAATGCACAATGCCGACTTAAGTAAATGAAGAGTGAATCTTCTAGGAGTTTGTGCTTTGAGCGGCTCCTGGAAACCAGTATTAGATTCCATGGCACCAGTGCAGGTTTACTGTATCCCTTGGACCATCACATTGACCATGAAACACAGAAATTGCATCGGGATTGACTACAAAAGTTACAATGCCGGCTTAAGTACAAGAAGAGTGAATCTAATAAGAGTTTGTGGTTTGAGCAGCTCCTGGGAGACCAGTATTAGATTCCGAGGCACCAGTTCAGGTTTACCGTATCCCTTGGAACTTCGCATTGACCATGAAACAAAGAAATTGGATTGGGATTGAATACAAAAGGTACAATGATGACTTAAGTACAAGAAGAATGGAACTTCTAAGAGTTTGTGTTTTGAGCGGCTCCTGGGAGACCAGTATTAGATTCCAATGCACCAGTGCAGGTTTACTGTATCACTTGGACCTTCAAATTGACCATGAAACACCGAAATTGCATCGGGATTGGATACAAGTAGAGGGAATCTTCCAAGTGTTTGTGTTTGAGCGACTCCTTGGAGATTAGTATTTGATTCCAATGCACCAGTGCACATTTACTGTATCCCTTGGACCTTCACATTGACCATCAAACATAGAAATTGGATCTGGATTGAATTCAAAAGGGACAGTTCCAACTTACGTACAAGAAGAGTTAATCCTCGACGAGTTTGTGCTTTGAGCGGCTCCTCGGGGATCAGTATTAGATTCCGATGCACCATTGCAAGTTTACTGAATCCTTTTGACATTCACATTGACCATGAAACACAGAAATCGTATCGGGATTGGATACAAAATGCACAATGGCGACTTAAGTACAAGAAGAGTGAATCTTCTAAGAGCATGTGTTTTTGAGCGGCTGCTGGGAGACCAGTATTAGATTCCGATGCACCAGTGCAGATTTAGCGTATCCCTTGAATCTTCAGATTGACCATGAAACACAGACATTGCATCGGGAATGAATACAAAAGGCACAAAACCGACTAAAGTACAAGAAGAGTGAATCCACTACGATTGTGTGCTTTGAGCGGCTCCTGGGAGACCTGTATGAGATTCCGATGCACCAGTGCATTTTTACTGTATCCCTTTGACATTCACATTGACCATGAAACACAGAAATTGTATCGGGATTGGATACTAAATGCACAATGCCGACTTCTAAGAGTTTGAGATTTGAAGGGCTCTGGGAGACCAGAGTTAGATACCGATGCACCAGTGCTGGTTTACAGTATCCCTTGGACCTTCACATTGACCATGAAACACAGAAATTGCACCGGCATTGAATACAAAAGGGATAAAGCTGACTTAAGTCCAAGAAGAGTGATTCTTCTAAGAGTTTTTGCTTTGAGAGGCTCCTGGAAGACCAGTATTAGATTCCGATGCACCAGATCAAGTTTACTGTATCACTTGGACCTTCAAATTGACCATGAAACACAAATATTGCATCGGGATTGAATACAAGTAGAGGGAATCTTCCAAGAGTTTGTGCTTTGAGCGGCTCCTGGGAGACCAGTATTAGATTCCGATGCGCCAGTGCAGGTTTACTGTATTACTTGGACCTTCACATTGACCATGAAACACAGAAATTGCATCTCGATTGAATTCAAATGGGACAATGCCGACTTCAGTACAAGAAGAGTGAATCTACTAAGAGTTTGTGGTTTGAGCGGCTCCTGGGAGACCAGTAAGAGTTTCCAAGGCACCAGTGCAGGTTTACCGTTTCGCTTGGACTTTCGCATTGACCATGAAACACAGATATTGCGTCGGGATTGAATACAAAAGGTACAATGCCGACTTCTAAGAGTTTGAGTTTTGAGAGGCTCTGGGAGACCAGTATTAGATTCCGATGCACCAGTGCGGGTTTACTGTATCCCTTGGACCTTCACATTGAGCATGAAACTCAGAAATTGCACCGACATTGAATACAAAAGGGATAAAGCTGACTTAAGTCCAAGAAGAGTGATTCTTCTAAGAGTTTTTGCTTTGAGAGGCTCCTGGAACACCAGTATTAGATTCCGATGCACCAGTGGAGGTTTACTGTACCACTTGGACCCTCACATTGGCCATGAAACACAGAAATTGCGTCGGGATTGAATACAAAACCCACAATGCCTACTTAAGTACAACAAGGGTGAAATTTCTTAGAGTTTGTGCTTTGAGCGGCTCCTCGGAGACCAATATTAGATTCCGATGCACCAGTTTAGGTTTACTGTATCACTTGGACCTTCAAATTGACCATGAAACACAAATATTGCATAGGGATTGAATACAAGTAGAGGGAATCTTCCAAGTGTTTGTGCTTTGAGCGGCTCCTGGGAGACCAGTATTAGATTCAGATGCACCAGTGCATGTTTACTCTTTCCCTTGGACCTTCACATTGACCATGAAACACAGAAATTGCCACTGGATTGAATTCAAAAGGGACAGTGCCGTCTTAAGTACAAGAAGAGAGAATCCTCTACGAGTTTGTGCTTTGAGCGGCTCCAGGGAGATCAGTATTAGATTCTGATGCACCATTGCAAGTTTACTGAATCCCTTTGACATTCACATTGACCATGAAACACAGATATTGTGTCGGGATTGGATACAAAATGCACAATGGCGACTTAAGTTTAAGAACAGTGAATCTCCTACGAGTCTGAGTTTTGAGAGGCTCCTGGCAGACCAGTATTAGATTCCGATGCACCAGTGCAGGTTTACTGTATCACTTGGACCTTCAAATTGACCATGAAACACAGACATTGCATCGGGATTGTATACTAAATGGACAATGCCGACTTAACTACAAGGAGAGTGAATCTTCTAAGATTTGGAGTTTTGAGAGGCTCTGGGAGACCAATATAAGATTCCGATGTGCAGTGCAGGTTTACTGCATTCCTTGGACCTTCACATTGACCATGTAACACAGAAATTGCATCGGGATTGAATACAAAATGCACAATGCCGACTTAAGTAAATGAAGAGTGAATCTTCTAGGAGTTTGTGCTTTGAGCGGCTCCTGGAAACCAGTATTAGATTCCATGGCACCAGTGCAGGTTTACTGTATCCCTTGGACCATCACATTGACCATGAAACACAGAAATTGCATCGGGATTGACTACAAAAGTTACAATGCCGGCTTAAGTACAAGAAGAGTGAATCTAATAAGAGTTTGTGGTTTGAGCAGCTCCTGGGAGACCAGTATTAGATTCCGAGGCACCAGTGCAGGTTTACCGTATCCCTTGGAACTTCGCATTGACCATGAAACAAAGAAATTGGATCGGGATTGAATACAAAAGGTACAATGATGACTTAAGTACAAGAAGAATGGAACTTCTAAGAGTTTGTGTTTTGAGCGGCTCCTGGGAGACCAGTATTAGATTCCAATGCACCAGTGCAGGTTTACTGTATCACTTGGACCTTCAAATTGACCATGAAACACCGAAATTGCATCGGGATTGGATTCAAGTAGAGGGAATCTTCCAAGTGTTTGTGTTTGAGCGACTCCTTGGAGATTAGTATTTGATTCCAATGCACCAGTGCACATTTACTGTATCCCTTGGACCTTCACATTGACCATCAAACATAGAAATTGGATCTGGATTGAATTCAAAAGGGACAGTTCCAACTTACGTACAAGAAGAGTTAATCCTCGACGAGTTTGTGCTTTGAGCGGCTCCTCGGGGATCAGTATTAGATTCCGATGCACCATTGCAAGTTTACTGAATCCTTTTGACATTCACATTGACCATGAAACACAGAAATCGTATCGGGATTGGATACAAAATGCACAATGGCGACTTAAGTACAAGAAGAGTGAATCTTCTAAGAGCATGTGTTTTTGAGCGGCTGCTGGGAGACCAGTATTAGATTCCGATGCACCAGTGCAGATTTAGCGTATCCCTTGAATCTTCAGATTGACCATGAAACACAGACATTGCATCGGGAATGAATACAAAAGGCACAAAACCGACTAAAGTACAAGAAGAGTGAATCCACTACGATTGTGTGCTTTGAGCGGCTCCTGGGAGACCTGTATGAGATTCCGATGCACCAGTGCATTTTTACTGTATCCCTTTGACATTCACATTGACCATGAAACACAGAAATTGTATCGGGATTGGATACTAAATGCACAATGCCGACTTCTAAGAGTTTGAGTTTTGAAGGGCTCTGGGAGACCAGTGTTAGATACCGATGCACCAGTGCTGGTTTACAGTATCCCTTGGACCTTCACATTGACCATGAAACACAGAAATTGCACCGGCATTGAATACAAAAGGGATAAAGCTGACTTAAGTCCAAGAAGAGTGATTCTTCTAAGAGTTTTTGCTTTGAGAGGCTCCTGGAAGACCAGTATTAGATTCCGATGCACCAGATCAAGTTTACTGTATCACTTGGACCTTCAAATTGACCATGAAACACAAATATTGCATCGGGATTGAATACAAGTAGAGGGAATCTTCCAAGAGTTTGTGCTTTGAGCGGCTCCTGGGAGACCAGTATTAGATTCCGATGCGCCAGTGCAGGTTTACTGTATTACTTGGACCTTCACATTGACCATGAAACACAGAAATTGCATCTCGATTGAATTCAAATGGGACAATGCCGACTTCAGTACAAGAAGAGTGAATCTACTAAGAGTTTGTGGTTTGAGCGGCTCCTGGGAGACCAGTAAGAGTTTCCAAGGCACCAGTGCAGGTTTACCGTTTCGCTTGGACTTTCGCATTGACCATGAAACACAGATATTGCGTCGGGATTGAATACAAAAGGTACAATGCCGACTTTAGTACAAGAAGAGTGAATCTTCTAAGAGATTGTGCTTTGAGCGGCTCCTGGGAGACCAGTATTAGATTCCGATTCT
Source organism: Schistocerca piceifrons (assembly GCF_021461385.2). Taxonomy (NCBI): domain Eukaryota; kingdom Metazoa; phylum Arthropoda; class Insecta; order Orthoptera; family Acrididae; genus Schistocerca; species Schistocerca piceifrons. The sequence goes on along the minus strand of NC_060149.1, from coordinate 953,846,494 downwards.
CCAGTGCAGGTTTACTGTTTCCCTTGGACCTTCATATTGACCACGAAACACAGAAATTGCATCAGGATTGGATGCAAAAGCCACAATGCCAACTTAAGAACAAGAAGAATGAATCTTCTACGAGTTGATGGTCTGAGCGGCTCCTGGGAGACCTGTATTAGGTTAGAGGGTACGAGTGCACGTTTACAGTATCCCTTTGACCTTCACATTGACCATGAAACACAGAAATTGCACCGCGATTGAATACAAAAGTGACAATGCCGACTAAAGTACAAGAAGAGTGAATATACTAAGAGCGTTTGGTTTGAGCAGCTCCTCGGAGACCAGTATTAGATTCCGAGGCACCTGTGCAGGTTTACCGTATGCCTTGGACGTTCGCATTGACCATGACTCACATATATTGCATCGGGATTGAATACAAAAGGTACAATGCCGACTTAAGTACGAGAAAATTTTGTGCTTTGAGCGGCCCCTGGGAGACTAGTATTAGATTCCGATGCACCAGTGCAGGTTTACTGTATCCCTTGGCCCTTCACATTGGCCATGAAACACAGAAATTGCATCGGGATGGAGTACAAAATACACAATGCCGACGTAAGTACAAGGAGAGTGAAATTTTCGAAGAGTTTGTGCTTTGAGCGGCCCCTGGGAGACCAGTATTAGATTCCGATGCACCAGTGCAGGTTTACAGTATCCCTTGGACCTTCAGATAGAACATGAAACACAGAAATTGTATCGGGATCGAATACAAAAGGGACAATGCCGACTTAAGTACAAGAAGAGTGAATCTACTAAGAGTTTGTGGTTTGAGCAGCTCCTGGGAGACCAGTAAGAGTTTCCGCGGCACCAGAGCAGGTTTACCGTATAGCTTGGACCTTCGCATTGACCATGAAACACAGATATTGCATCAGGATTAAATACAAAATATACAATGTCGACTTAAGTACAAGAATATTGAGTCTTTAAAGAGACTGAGTTTTGAGCGGCTCTGGGAGACCAGTAAGAGTTTCCGGGGCACCAGTGCAGGTTTACCGTATCGCTTGGACCTTCGCATTGACCATGAAACACAGATATTGCATCAGCATTAAATACAAAAGGTACAATGCCAACTCAAGTACAAGAAGAGTGAAACTTCTAACTGTTTGTGTTTTGAGCGGCTCCTGGGAGACCATTATTAGATTCCGATGTACCAGTGCAGGTTTATTGTATCACTTGGACCTTCAAATAGAACATGAAACACAGAAATTGTATCGGGATTGAATACAAAAGGGACAATGCCGACTTAAGTACAAAAAGAGAGAATCTTCTAAGAGTTTGTTCTTCTTGCGGCTCCTCGGAGACCAGTATTAGATTCCGATGCACCATGGCAGGTTTTCTGTATCACTTGGACCGTCAGATAGAACATGAAACACAGAAATTGTATTGGGATCAAATACAAAAGGGACAATGCCGACTTAAGTACAAAAAGAGTGAATCTTCTAAGAGTTTGTTCTTTTTGCGGCTCCTCTGAGACCAGTATTAGATTCCGATGCACCAGTGCAGGTTTACTGTATTCCTTTGGACCTTCACATTGACCATGAAACACAGAAATTGCATCAGGAATGAACACAAACGGGTCAATGCCGACTTAAGTGCAAGAAGAGTAAATCCTCTGCGAGTTTGTGCTTTGAGCGGCTCCTCAGAGACCAAAATTAGATTCCGATGCACCAGTTCAAGAGTACTGTATCCCTTGGACATTCACATTGAACATGAAACACAGAAATTCTATCGGGATTAGATACAAAATGCATAATGCCGACTTAAGTACAAGAAGAGTGTATCTTCTAAGAGTTTGTGATTTGAGAAGCTCCTGGCAGACCAGTATTAGATTCGGATGCACCAGTGCAGGTTTACTGTATCCCTTGGACCTTCACATTGACCATGAAACACAGAAAGTGCATCGAGATTGAATATAATATGCACAATGCCGCCTTAAGTACAAGAAGAGTGAATCTTCTAAGAGTTAGTGCGTTGAGCGGCTCCTGGGAGTTCAGTATTTGATTCCGATGTACCAGTGCACGTTTTCTGTATCCCTTGGACCTTCACATTGACCATGAAACGTAGAAATTGCGTCGGGATTGAATACAAACCACACAATGCCGACTTAAGTACAAGAAGAGTGAATGTAATAAGAGTTTGTGGTTTGAGCTGCTCCTAGGAGACCAGTAAGAGTTACCGAGGCACCAGTGCAGGTTTACCATATCGCATGGACCTTCGCATTGACCATGAAACACAGATATTGCATCGGGATTGAATACAAAAGGAACAATGCCGACTTAAGTACAAGAAGAGTGAATATTATAAGGGTTTGTGCATTGAGCGGCTCCTGGGAGACCAGTATTAGATTCCGATGCTCCAGTGCAGGTTTACTGCATCCCTTGGACCCTCTCATTGGCAATGAAACACAGAAATTGCATCGGGATTGATTACAAAACACACAATGCCGACTTAAGTACAAGAAGGGTGAAACATCTAAGAGTTTGTGTTTGAGCGGCTCCTGGGAGACCAATATTAAATTCCGATGCACCAGACCAGGTTTACTGTATCATTTGGAACTTCAAATTGACCATGAAACACAGAAATTGCATCGGGATTGAAGACAAAAGGGACAAAGCCGACTTAAGTACAAGAAGAGTGAACCTTCTAAGAGATTGTGCTTTGAGCAGCTCCTGGAACACCAGTATTAGATTCCGATGCACCAGAGCAGGTTTACTGTATCCCTTGGACCTTCACATTGGCCATGAAACGCAGAAACTGCATCAGGATTGAATTAAAAGGCACAATGCCGACTTAAGTACTAGAAGGGTGAATCTTCTAAGAATTTGTATTTTGAGCGGCTCCTGGGAGACCAGTATTAGATTCCGATGCACCAGCGCAGGTTTACTGTATCCCTTGGACCATCAACTTGACCATCAAACACAGAAATTGCATCGAGATCGAATACAAAAGGCACAATGCCGACTTAATTACAAGAAGAGTGAATCTTCTAAGAGTTGTGCTTTGAGCAGCTCCTGGAACACCAGTATTAGATTCCGATGCACCAGAGCAGGTTTACTGTATCCCTTGGACCATCACATTGACCACGATACAGGGAAATTGCATCGGGATTGAATGCAAAAGGCACATTGCCAACTTAAGCAAAAGAAGTGTGAATCTTCAACGAGTTTGTGGTTTGAGCGGCTCCTGGGAGACGTGTATTAGATTACGAGGCACCAGTGCACGTTTACTGTATCCCTTTGACCTACACTTTGACCATGATACACAGAAATAGCTCCAGGATTGAGTACTAAAGGGACAATGCCGACTTAAGTACAAGAAGAGTGAATCTACTAAGAGTGTGTGGTTTGAGCGGCTCCTGGGAGACCAGTATTAGATTCCGAGGAACCAGTGCAGGTTTACTGTATCCCTAGGACCCTCACATTGACCATGAAACACAGAAATTGCATCGGGATTGAATTCAAAATGCACAATGCCGACTTAAGTACAAAAAGAGTGAATCTTCTAAGAATCTGTGCTTTGAGCGGTTCCTGGGAGACCAGTGTTAGATTCCGATGCACCAGCGCAGGTTTACCGTATCCCTTGGAATATCACATTGACCATGAAGCACAGAAATTGCATCGGCATTGAATACAAATGCGACAAAGCCGACTTAAGTACAAGAAGAGTGAATCTTCTAAGAGATTGTGCTTTGAGCGGCTCCTAGAAGGCCAGTATTAGATTCCGATGCACCAGTGCAGGTTTAGTGTATCCCTTGGACCCTCACATTGACCATGAAACACAGAAATTGCATCGTGATTGAATACAAAAGGGACACTGCCGCCTTTAGTACAGGAAGAGTGAATTTTCTAAGAGTTTGTGGTTTGGGCGGCTCCTGGGAGTTCAGTATTAGATTCCGATGTACCAGTGCACGTTTTCTGTATCCCTTCGACCTTCACATTGACAATGAAACGCATTAACTGCATCGGGATTGAATTACAAGGCTCAATTCTGACTTAAGTACAAGAAGAGTGAAACTTCTAAGAATTTGTGTTTTGAGCGGCTCCTGGGAAACCATTATTAGATTCCGATGCACCAGCGCAGGTTTACTGTATCCCTTGGACCTTCACATTGACCATGTAACACAGAAATTGCATCGGGTTTGAATGCAAAAGGTACAATGCCAACTTAAGTACAAGTAGAGTGAATCTTCTACGAGTTTGTGGTTTGTGCGGCTCCTGGGAGTTCAGTATTAGTTTCCGTTGACCCAGTGCAAGTTTACTGTATCACTTGGCCCTTCAAATTGACTATGAAACACAGAAATTGCATCAGGATTGATTACAAAAGGGACAACGCCGACATAAGTACAAGAAGAGTGGATAATCTAAGAGTTTGTGCTTTGAGCGGCTCCTGGAAGACCAGTAATAGATTCCGATGCATCGGTGCAGTTTAACTGAATCCCTAGGGACTCCACATTGACCATGATACACAGAAATTGCATCGGGATTGAATACAATTGGGACAATGCCTACTTAAGAACAAGATGAGTGAACCTTCTAAGAGTTTGTGCTCTGTGCAGCTCCTGGGAGACCAGTATTAGATTCCGATGCACCAGTGCAAGTTTACTGTATCCCTTGGACCTTCACATTGACCATGAAAGACAGAAATTGCTTCGGGTTTGTATAGAAAAGGCACAACGCCGACTTAAGTACAAGTAGAGTTTATCTTCTAAGGGTTTGTGCTTTGAGCGGCTCCTGGAAGACCAGTAATAGATTCCGATGCACCAGAGCAGGTTTACTGTATCCCTTGGACCATCACATTGACCATGAAACACAGAAAGTTCCTCGGGGCTGAATGCAAAAAGCACAATGCCAACTTAAGTACAAGAATTGTTAATCTTCTACGAGTTTGTGCTTCAAGCGGCTCCTGGGAGACCTGTATTAGATTACGAGGCACCAGTGCTGGTTTACTCTATCCCTTGGAACATCCCATTGACCATGAAACACAGAAATTGCATTGGGATTGAATACAAAAGGCACAATGCTTACTTAAGTACAAGAAAAGTGAATCTTTTAAGATTTTGTTCTTTGAGCGGCTCCAGGGAGACCAGTATTAGATTCCGATGCACCAGTGCAGTTTCGCTGTCTCCCTAGGTCCTTAAAATTGACCATGAAACACAGATATTGCATCGGGATGGAATACAAAAGGGACAGTGCCGACTTAAGTACAAGAATAGTGTATTTTCTAAGAGTTTGTGGTTTGAGCGTGTCCTGGAAGACCAGTAATAGATTCCGATGCACCAGAGCAGGTTTACTGTATCCCTTGGACCATCACATTGACCATGAAGCACAGAAATTTCATCGGGGTTGAATGCAAAAAGCACAATGCCAACTTAAGTACAAGAATAGTGTATTTTCTAAAAGTTTATGGTTTGAGCGGCTCCTGGGAGTTCAGTATTAGATTCCGATGTACCAGTGCACGTTTTCTGTATCCCTTGGACCTTCACATTGGCCATGAAACGCAGAAACTGCATCAGGATTGTATTAAAAGGCACAATGCCGACTTAAGTACTAGAAGGGTGATCCTTCTAAGAATTTGTGCTCTGAGCGGCTCCTGGGAGACCAGAATTAGATTCCGATGCACCAGCGCAGGTTTTCTGTATCCCTTGGACATTCACATTGACCATGAAACACAGAAATTGCATCAGGAATGAATTCAAGCGGGACAATGCCGACTTAAGTACAAGACGAATAAATCCTCTACGAGTTTGTGCTTTTAGCGGCTCCTCGGGGACCAGCATATAATTCCGATGCACCAGTGCAGGTCTACTGCATCCCTTGGACATTCACATTGACCATGAAACACAGAAATTCTATCGGGATTGGATACAAAACGCACAATGCCGACTTCAGTACAAGAAGAGTGAATCTTCTAAGAGTTTGAGATTTGAGAGGCTCCTGGGAGACCAGTATTAGTTTTACATGCACCAGTGCAGGTTTGCAGTATCCCTTGGACCTTCACATTGACCATGAAACACAGAAAGTGCATCGGGATTGAATACAAAATACACAATGCCGCATTAAGTACAAGAAGAGAGAATCTTCTAAGAGTACGTGCGTTGAGCGGCTCCTGGGAGACCAGTATTAGATTCCGATGTACCAGTGCACGTTTTCTGTATCCCTTGGACCTTCACATTGAATATGAAACGCAGAAACTGCATCGGGATTGAATTAAAAAGCACAATGCCGACTTAAGTACAAGAAGAGTGAATCATCTAAGAATATGTGCTTTGAGCGGTTCCTGGGAGACCAGTATTAGATTCCGCTGCACCAGTGCAGGTTTACTGTATCCCTTGGAATTTCACATTGACCATGAAGAACAGAAATTGCTCGGGATTGAATACAAAAGCGACAAAGCCGACTTAAGTACAAGAAGAGTGAATCTTCTAAGAGATTGTGCTTTGAGCGGCTCCTAGGCGACCAGTATTAGATTCCGATGTACCAGTGCACGTTTTCTGTATCCCTTCGACCTTCACATTGACAATGAAGCGCAGAAACTGCATCGGGATTAAATTACAAGGCACAATTCTGACTTATGTACAAGAAGAGTGAATCTTCTAAGAATTTGTGCTTTGAGCGGCTCCTGGGAAACCATTATTAGATTCCGATGCACCAGCGCAGGTTTTCTGTATCGCTTGGACCTTCACATTGACCATGTAACACAGAAATTGCATTGGGATTGAATGCAAAAGGCACAATGCCAACTTAAGTACAAGTAGAGTGAATCTTCTACGAGTATGTGGTTTGTGCGGCTCCTGGGAGATCAGTATTAGTTTCCGTTGACCTAGTGCAGGATTACTGTATCACTTGGCCCTTCAAATTGACTATGAAACACAGAAATTGCATCGGGATTGATTACAAAAGGGACAATGCCGTCATAAGTACAAGAAGAGTGGATCATTTAAGAGTTTGTGCTTTTAGCGGCTCCTCGGACACCAGTGTTAGATTCCGACGCACCAGTGCAGGTTTACTGTTTCTCTTTGGATCTTCACATTGACCATGAAACACAGAAATTGCAGGGGCAACGAATACAAACGGGGCAATGCAGCCTTAGGTACAAAAAGAGTGAATCCTCAACGAGTTTGTGCTTTGAGCGGCTCCTGGTAGACCAGTATGAGATTAGGATGCACCAGTGCAGGTTTACTGTATTCCTTGGATCTTCACATTAACCATGAAACATAGAAATTGCATCGGGATTGAATACAAACATCACAATGCCGGCTTAAGTACAAGAAGAGTGAATCTTTTAAGAGTTTGTGCTTTGGGCGGCTCCTGGGAGACCAGTAATAGATTCCGATGCACCATTAAATGTTTACCGTATCCCTTGGACCTTCCCATTGACCATGAAACACAGAAATTGCATCGGGATTGATTAAAAAGGGACAATGCCGACTTAATTACCAGAAGAGTGATTGTTCTAAGAGTTTGTGCTTTGAGCGGCTCCTTGGAGACCTGTTTTAAATTCCGATGCACCAGTGCTGGTTTACTGTATCCCTTGGACTTTCACATTGACAATGAAACACAGAAATTGCATAGGGATCAAATACAAAGGGGAGAATGCCGACTTAAGTACAAGAATTGTGAATCTTCTACGAGTTTGTGTTTCAAGCGGCTCCTGGGAGACCTGTATTAGATTACGAGGCACCAGTGGAGGTTTACTGTATCCCTCGCACTTTCACATTGACCAAGAAACACAGAAATTGCATCGGGATTGAATAAAAAGGGGACAATGCCGACCTAAGTGCAAGAAGAGTGGATCCGCTAAGCGTTTGTGCTTTGGCGGCTCCTGGGAGAGCAGTATTAGGTTCCGATGCACCAGTGCAGGTTTACTCTATCGCTTGGAACATCACATTGACCATGAAACACAGAAATTGCATTGGGATTGAATACAAAAGGCACAATGCCTACTTAAGTACAAGAAAAGTGAATCTTCTAAGATTTTGTTCTTTGAGCGGCTCCTGGGAGACCAGTATTAGATTCCGATGCACCAGCGCAGGTTTACTGTATGCCTTGGACCTTCAACTTGTCCATGAAACACAGATATTGCATCGAGATCGAATACAAAATGTACAATGCCAACTGAAGTACAAGAAGAATGAATTTTCTAAGAGTTTGTGCTTTGAGCGGCTCCTTGGGAGACCAGTACTAGAATCCGATGCACCAGTGCAGGTTTACTGTATCCCTTGGACTTTCACATTGACCATGAAACACAGAAACTGCATCGGGATTGAATACAAAAGGAACAGTGCCAACTTAAGTACAAGAAGAGTGAGTCTACTAAGAGTTTGTGGTTTGGGCGGCTCCTGGGAGACCAGTATTAGATTCGGAGGCACCGGTGCTGGTTTACCGTATCCCTTGGACCTACACATTAAACATGATACACAGAAATTGCATCGGGATTGAATACAAAAGGCTCAATGCCGACTTAAGAACAAGCAGAGTGAATCTTCTATGAGTTTGTGATTTGAGCGGCTCCTGGGAGATCAGTATTTGATTCTGATGCACCAGTGCAGGTTTAGTGTATCCCTTGGACCGTCTCATCGACCATGAAACTCAGATATTTCATCGGGAATGAATACAAAAGCACAATGCCGACTTAAGTACAGGAAGAATGAATCCTCTACGAGTTTGTACTTTGAGCGGCTCCTGGGAGACCAGTAAGAGATTCCGATGCAGCAGTGCAGGTTCACTGTATTCCTTGGACCTTCACATTGACCATGAAACATAGAAATTGCATCGGGATTGAATACAAAAGGCACAATGCCGCCTTAAGTATAAGAAGAGTGAATCTCCTAAGAGTTTGTGTTTGGGCGGCTCCTGGGAGACCAGTATTAGATTCTGATGCACTAGTGCAGGTTTACTGTAACCCTTGGACTTTCACATTGACCATGAAACACAGAAATTACATCGGGATTGGGTACAAAGTGCACAATGCCGACTTAACTACAAGAAGAGTGTATCTTATAAGAATTTGAGATTTGAGAGGCTCCTGGGAGACCAGTACTTGATTCCGATGCACCAGAGCGGGTTTGCTGTATCACTTGGACCTTCACATTGAACATGAATCACAGAAATTTCATTTGGATTGAGTACAAGATTCACAATGCCGACCTAAGTACATGAAGAGTTAATCTTCTACGACTTTGTGCTTTGAGCGGTTCCTGGGAGGCTGGTATTAGATTCCGATTCACCAGTGCAGGTTTTTTGTATCCCTTTGACCTTCACATTGACCATGAAACACAGAGTTTACATCGGGATTGAATACAAAAGGGGCAATGCCGACTTAAGTACAAGAAGAGTGAATCTACAAACAATTTGTGCTTTGAGCGGCTCCTGGGAGTCCAGTATTAGATTCCGATGCACCAGTGCAGGTTTACTGTATCCCTTTGGACCTTCACAATGACCATGAAACACAGATATTGCATCGGGATTGAATACAAACTTCATAATGCCGTCTTAAGTAGAAGAAGAGTGAATTTTCTAAGTGTTTGTGCTTTGAGCGGCTCCTGGGAGACCAGTATTAGATTCTGATGCACCAGTGAAGGTTTACTGTATCCCTTGGTCCTTCACATTGACCATAAAACACAGAAATTGCATCGGGATTGAATACAAAACGGACAATGCTGACTTAAGTACAAGAAGAGTGAATCTACTAAGAGTTTGTGCATTGAGCGGCTCCTGGGAGACCAGTATTAGATTCCAATGCACCAGTGCACGTATACTGTATCTCTTAGACACTCACATTGACCATGAAACACAGAAATTGCATCGGGATTGAATACAAGAGGGATAATGCCGACTTAAGTACCAGAAGAGTGAACCTTATACGAGTTTGTGGTTGGAGCGGCTCCTGGGAGACCTGTATTAGATAACGAGGCACCAATGCAGGTTTACTGTATCCCTTGGACCTTCACATTGACCATGAAAGACAGAAACTGCATCGGGATTGAATACAAAAGAGACAGCGATAACTTAAGTAAAAGAAGAATGAATCTACTAAGAGTTTGTGGTTTGGGCGGCTCCTGGGAGACCAGTATTAGATTCGGAGGCACCAGTGCAGGTTTACCGTATCCCTTGGACCTTCGCATTGACCATGATACACAGAAATTGCATCGGGATTGAATACAAAAGACACAACGCCGACGTAAGTACAAGAAGAGTGAATCTTCTATGAGTTTGTGATTTTACCGGTTCCTGGGGGATCAGTATTTGATTCCGATGCACCAGTGCAGGTTTAGTTTATCCCTAGGACCTTCTCATTGACCATGAAACTCAGATATTTCATCGTTAATGAATACAAAAGGCACAATGCCGACTTAAGTACTGGAAGAGTTAATCCTCTAATAGCTTGTGTTTTGAGCGGCTCCTGGGGGACCAGTAAGATATTCTTATGCACCAGTGCAGGTTCACTGTATTCCATGGACCTTCACATTGACCATGAAACATAGAAATTGCATCGGGGTTAAATACAAAAGGCACAATGCCGCCTTAAGTACAAGAAGAGTGAATCTCCTAAAAGTTTGTGCTTTGAGCGGCGCCTGGGAGACCAGTTTTAGATTCCTATGCACTAGTGCAGGTTTACTGTAACTCTTGGACCTTCACATTGACAATGAAACACAGAAATTACATCGGGATTGGGTGCAAAATGCACAATGCCGACTTAAGTACAAGAAGAGTGTATCTACTAACAATTTGTGATTTGAGCGGCTCCTGGGAGACCAATATTAGTTTCCGTTGCACCTGTGCAGGATTACTGTATCACTTGGACCTTCACATTGACCATGAAACCCAGAAATTGCAATGGGATTGAACACAAAAAGCAAAATGCCTACTAAAGTACAAGAAATGGGAATCTTCTAAGATTTTGTGCTTTGAGCGGCTCCTGGGAGACCAGTATTAGATTCCGATGCACCGGTGCAGTTTTACTGAATCCCTAGGAACTCCACATTGACCATGAAACACAGAAATTGCATCGGGATTGAATACAATTGGGACAATGCCTACCTAAGGACAAGATGAGGAATCTTCTAAGAGTTTGCGTTTTGAGCGGCTCCTGGGGGACCAGTAAGAGATTCCGATGCACCAGTGCAGGTTCACTGTATCCCTTGGACCTTCACATTGACCATGAAAGACAGAAATTGCTTCGGGATTGTATACAAAAGGCACAACGCCGACTTAAGTACAAGTAGAGTGTATCTTCTAAGTGTTTGTGCTTTGAGACGCTCCGGGGAGACCAGAATTAGATTCCGATGCACGATTGTAGGTTTACTGTATCGCTTGGAACATCACATAGACCATGAAACACAGAAATTGCATCGGGATTGAATACAATTGGCACAATGCCGACTTAAGGACAAGATGAGTGAATCTTCTGAGAGTTTGTGCTTTGAGCGGCACCTGGAAGACCAGTATTAGACTCCGATGCACCAGAGCAGGTTTACTATATCCCTTGGACCTTCACATTGACCATGAAACACAGAAATAGCATCGGGATTGAATGCAAGATGCACAATGCTAACATAAGTACAAGAAGAGTGAATCTTCTATGAGTTTGTGGTTTGAGCGGCTCCTGGGAGACCTGTATTAGATTACGAGGCACCAGTGCAGGTTTACTGTATCCCTTGGACCTTCACATTGACCATGAAACACAGAAACTGCATCGGGATTCAATGCAAAAAGCACAATGCCAACTTAAGTACAAGAATATTGAATCTTCTACGAATTTGTGCTTCAAGCGGCTCCTGGGAGACCTGTATTAGATTACGAGGCACCAGTGCAGGTTTATTGTATCCCTCGCACCTTCACATGGACCATGAAACACAGAAATTGCATCTGGATTGAATAAAAAGGGGACAATGCCGACTTAAGTGCAAGAAGAGTGGATCCTCTAATAGTTTGTGCTTTGGCGGCTCCTGGGAGAGCAGTATTAGATTCCGATGCACCAGTGCAGGTTTACTCTATCGCTTGGAACATCACATTGACCATGAAACACAGAAATGGCATTATGATTGAATACAAAAGGCACAAAGCCTACTTAAGTACAAGAAAAGTGAATCTTCTAAGATTTTGTTCTTTGAGCGGCTCCTGGGAGACCAGTATTAGATTCCGAAGCACCAGTGCAGTTTTACTGTATCCCTTGGTCCTTCAAATTGACCATGAAACACACATATTGCATCGGGATGGAATACAAAAGGGACAGTGCCGACTTAAGTACAAGAATAGTGTATTTTCTAAGTGTTTGTGGTTTGAGCGGCTCCTGGGAGTTCAGTATTAGATTCCGATGTACCAGTGCACGTTTTCTGCATCCGTTGGACCTTCACATTGACCATGAAACGCAGAACCTTCATCGGGATTGAATTAAAAGGCACAATGCCGACCTAAGTACAAGAAGAGTGAATCTTCTAAGAGTTTGTGCTTTGAGCAGCTCCTAGGAGACCAGTATTATTTTCCGATGCACCAGCGCAGGTTTACGGTATCCCTTGGACCTTCAACTTGTCCATGAAACACAGATATTGCAACGAGATCGAATACAAAATGCACAATGCCGACTTAAGTACAAGAAGAATGAATCTTCTAAGAGTTTGTGTTTGAGCGGCACCTTGGGAGACCAGTACTAGAATCCGATGCACCAGTGCAGGTTTACTGTATCCCTTGGACGTTCACATTGACCATGAAGCACAGAAATTACATCAGCATTGAATACGAGAGGGACAAAACCGACTTAAGTACAAGAAGAGTGAATCTTCTAAGAGTTTATGCTTTGAGCGGCACCTGGAGGACCAGTATTAGATTCCGATGCACCAGAGCAGGTTTACTATATCCCTTGGACCTTCTCATTGACCATGAAACACAGATATTGCATCGGGATTGAATGCTAGATGCACAATGCCAACATAAGTACAAGAAGAGTGAATCTTCTATGAGTTTGTGGTTTGAGCGGTTCCTGGGAGACCAGTATTAGATTACGAGGCACCAGTGCAGGTTGACCGTATCCCTTGGACCTTCACATTGACCATGAAACACAGAAACTGCATCGGGATTGAATACAAAAGGGACAGAGCCAACTTATATACAAGAAGAGTGAATCTACTAAGAGTTTGTGGTTTGGGCGACTCCTGGGAGACTAGTATTAGATTCGGAGGCACCGGTGCTGGTTTACCGTATCCCTTGGACCTACACATTGACCATGATACACAGAAATTGCATCGGGATTGAATACAAAATGCTCAATGCCGACTTAAGTACAAGAAGAGTGATTCTTCCATGAGTTTGTGATTTGAGCGGCTCCTGGGAGAACAGTATTTGATTCCGAAGCACCAGTGCAGGTTTAGTGTACCCCTTGGACCGTCTCATCGACCATGAAACTCAGATATTCCATCGGGAATGAATACAAAAGTACAATGCCGACTTAAGTACAGGAAGAATGAATCCTCTACGAGTTTGTGCTTTGAGCGGCTCCTGGGAGACCAGTATGAGATTCCGATGCACCAGTGCAGGTTCACTGTATTCCTTGGACCTTCACATTGACCATGAAACATAGAAATGGCATCGGGATTGAATACAAAAGGCGCAATGCCGACCTAAGTACATGAAGAGTTAATCTCCTAACAGTTTGTGCTTTGAGCGGCTCCTGGGAGGCTGGTATTAGATTCCGATTCACCAGTGCAGGTTTATTGTATCCGTTGGACCTTCACATTGACCATGAAACACAGAAATTGCATTGGGATTGAATACCAAAGGGACAATGCCAACTTAAGCACAAGAAGAGTGAATCTTTTACGGGATTGTGGTTTGAGCGGCTCCTGGTTGACCGCAATTAGATTACGAGGCACCAGTGCACGTTTACTGTATCCCTTTGACCTACACATTAACCATGAAACACAGGGTTTACATCGGGATTGAATACAAAAGGGGCAATGCCGACTTAAGTACAAGAAGAGTGAATCTACAAACAATTTGTGCTTTGAACGGCTCCTGGGAGGCCAGTATTAGTTTCCGTTGCACCAGTGCAGGATAACTGTATCACTTGGACTTTCAAATTGACCATGAAACACAGAAATTGCATCGGGATTGAATACAAGAGGGATAATGCCGACTTAAGTACCAGAAGAGTGAACCTTATACGAGTTTGTGGTTTGAGCGGCTCCTGGGAGACCTGTATTAGATAACGAGGCACCAATGCAGGTTTACTGTATCCCTTGGACCTTCACATTGACCATGAAAGACAGAAACTGCATCGGGATTGAATACAAAAGAGACAGCGACAACTTAAGTAAAAGAAGAATGAATCTACTAAGAGTTTGTGGTTTGGGCGGCTCCTGGGAGACCAGTATTAGATTCGGAGGCACTAGTGCAGGTTTACCGTATCCCTTGGACCTTCGCATTGACCATGATACACAGAAATTGCATCGGGATTGAATACAAAAGACACAATGCCGACTTAAGTACAAGAAGAGTGAATCTTCTATGAGTTTGTGATTTTACCGGTTCCTGGGGGATCAGTATTTGATTCCGATGCACCAGTGCAGGTTTAGTTTATCCATAGGACCTTCTCATTGACCATGAAACTCAGATATTTCATCGTTAATGAATACAAAAGGCACAATGCCGACTTAAGTACAGGAAGAGTTAATCCTCTAATAGCTTGTGCTTTGAGCGGCTCCTCGGGGACCAGTAAGAAATTCCTATGCACCAGTGCAGGTTCACTGTATTCCTTGGACCTTCACATTGACCATGAAACATAGAAATTGCATCGGGATTAAATACAAAAGGCACAATGCCGCCTTAAGTACAAGAAGAGTGAATCTCCTAAAAGTTTGTGCTTTGAGCGGCTCCTGGGAGACCAGTTTTAGATTCCTATGCACTAGTGCAGGTTTACTGTAACTCTTGGACCTTCACATTGACAATGAAACACAGAAATTACATCGGGATTGGGTGCAAAATGCACAATGCCGACTTAAGTACAAGAAGAGTGTATCTACTAACAATTTGTGATTTGAGCGGCTCCTGGGAGACCATTATTAGTTTCCGTTGCACCTGTGCAGGATTACTGTATCACTTGGACCTTCACATTGACCATGAAACCCAGAAATTGCAATGGGATCGAACACAAAAAGCAAAATGCCTACTAAAGTACAAGAAAAGGGAATCTTCTAAGATTTTGTGCTTTGAGCGGCTCCTGGGAGACCAGTATTAGATTCCGATGCACCGGTGCAGTTTTACTGAATCCCTAGGAACTCCACATTGACCATGAAACACAGAAATTGCATCGGGATTGAATACAATTGGGACAATGCCTACCTAAGGACAAGATGAGGAATCTTCTAAGAGTTTGTGTTTTGAGCGGCTCCTGGGGGACCAGTAAGAGATTCCGATGCACCAGTGCAGGTTAACTGTATCCCTCGGACCTTCACATTGACCATGAAAGACAGAAATTGCTTCGGGATTGTATACAAAAGGCACAACGCCGACTTAAGTACAAGTAGAGTGTATCTTCTAAGTGTTTGTGCTTTGAGACGCTCCGGGGAGACCAGAATTAGATTCCGATGCACGATTGCAGGTTTACTGTATCGCTTGGAACATCACATAGACCATGAAACACAGAAATTGCATCGGGATTGAATACAATTGGCACAATGCCGACTTAAGGACAAGATGAGTGAATCTTCTGAGAGTTTGTGCTAGGAGCGGCACCTGGAAGACCAGTATTAGACTCCGATGCACCAGAGCAGGTTTACTATATCCCTTGGACCTTCACATTGACCATGAAACACAGAAATTGCATCGGGATTGAATGCAAGATGCACAATGCCAACATAAGTACAAGAAGAGTGAATCTTCTATGAGTTTGTGGTTTGAGCGGCGCCTGGGAGACCTGTATTAGATTACGAGGCACCAGTGCAGGTTTACTGTATCCCTTGGACCTTCACATTGACCATGAAACACAGAAACTGCATCGGG